>NC_133377.1:41210332-41320199 GCF_049309525.1 Garra rufa
ATATATATATATATATATATATATATATATATATATAATTATATATATATATAAAATAATTCAAATAAATCATAATAATAGAGATAATAGGGAGTCACTTACTGTTATACAGTAAAAAAAATGACTAAATTTGCTGAATTTATTTAAATTAAGCAAAATAAGGCAGATATTTAGAAAGAAATAAAATAAATACAAAACAAGTGCAATAATTAATTTATAAATAAATGACATTAGTACCATTGCAGTAATAGTAGCAAAATTGTCAGAAATATATATAGGAAATAAATAAATACTATATAGGAAATAAATATATATACATCATTAATTCATATATATATATATATATATATATATATATATATATATATATATATATATATATATATATATAAATAATAAGTGGAGTCACTTACAGTAATACTGTAAAATTAATAAATATCCTGATGTTTTAGTTTTTTTAATTTAAGCATAAAATAAAGGCAGATCTTTATAAATTTAATTTATAAATAATTGCCATAAGTAATATCATGTAATGTGTCACTTATAATTAATTATAAACTCCATATGAACCAAACAAACAAATCAGTTTGGTTTTGAAAAGTTAGAGAAAAAAGTCACATAGCTTTAAATGAATAGCTTTTTATAGCTTTAAAACTTTTTTTGCATTGTCAATTATTTATTTAATTCTTCATTAAAATTAAGATTAAATAATATCCAAACCAAAATAATAATTATATAATTATTATTTAAAATAATAAATAACCGATAAATAATACTGGTAGTCACTTACTGTAATACAGTAAAAAATGACTAAACATGCTGACTTTTAAGCATAAAATAAAGGCAGATCTTTTGAGAAAAAAAAAATATATGGGCATTAAATGCATAAACTTAACTTTTTAAATAAATGTCAGAATTAATATCATGTAAATGGGTCACTTCTAATTCATTATGAACTCTCATTTTCTCCATATGAACCAAATAAACAAATCAGTCATTCTGAAAAGTTTAAAAAAGTGAAATGTGTATTTCTTGCACTAAACTCATCCCATAATGCATTACGAGGGATGTAATCAAATCAGCCATGATGTTAGAAACTATAAAGCACCTTACTTTTCTCTGTTTTTCTCTTGTGTTTTTTCTGTAGGTTCTGTCTCAGTCCATCGAGCAGCTGAGGAACCCCAGCACCCATCTGGAGGAGGAGGAGGAAGAGGGAGCATGTTCGGAGCACAGACAGCCGGAGATCACGTCGCCCCCTGCTGGAGTCATACGCAGCCGCAGCGAACCCACAGCCGCCCACGCCAGAGTCATCCGGATGAAGACCGAGCCTGAGGACAGAGACAGAGAGGAAGAGAGAGATGAGGACATGAGGAGAGACACAGGTGAAGAACAGAAGGAGATCTCAGCACGGATGAAGAGAAGCGACACCGAACACTGTCTGGAAGATATGACAGAAACTGATGTTTGAAAATCAGAAAGAGTTGAAGAAAGAAAAGACTTAATGGATGACTCTCACAAAGCTTGTCAAAAAAAATGTCTAGGTCATATTTTCTAAAGAAAATAATACAAAACAAAATAATTAAATATTATTTGTTTTTAATAAAATATTAAAAAAATGTTTTAATAAAATAGTTTTGCTTAAAGAAAATAAAACCTTATGGGGTTTTTTGCATGGTGACAATTTTTAAAATCTTAATTAAAATGATTATAATAGAATATTTGAACATGAAAGCAAAATATTCAGATTCATTAGAATGGACTTACTGGAATACAGTAAAATAAATACTTTAAATACTTCAAATTGTATTTTCATGCATAAATAAAAGGCAGATATTTTGAACAAATGCTGCCATGGTGCAAAAACAATACTATACATTCATTTTACACAACACCTAAGAAAAATGTAACTAAAAATGACTGTAATTTACTGTAACACAGTAAAATGACAAAAATGTCTGTTTATTTAAGCATTCAATTTAATTTTTAAAATAAATGCTGTCATTGTGTGCTAAATACTACAAATAATTTTGCATTACATACTTTTTTTTCATTATTTTGAAAGCAGAATGATCTGCAATTTACTGCAATACAGTAAAAATTACTAAATTGTCTTTTCATTTAAGTATAAATTAAAGGCAGATATTTAGAACAAAGTCTGCCAGGATGCAAAAACACTACAAATAAATAAATAAAAAATGTTCAGATTTTCAGAGAAATTGGGAGAAAATTACTGTGGCACAGATTAAAAAATGACTACATTTTCTTTTTAATTAAGCATACATTTAAAGTCAGATATTTATTTCCATTGTGCAAAAATACTACAAATAAAATCACATACATTTTGCATTACATATTATTAAAAAAAAATGGAAAACAGACTGTAATTTACTGTAAAACAGTAAAAATGACTAAATTACCTGTTTATTAAAGCATTAGATAAAGGCAGATATTTTAAACAAATGCTCACAATGAGAAAATAAAATTTTAAATAATAATTTTGCATTACATTTTTTTTTTTTTTTGAAAAAGCACTGTAATCCAGTTAATGACTACATGCTCTGTTCGTTTATTTATTGCCATTGTGCAAATACACTACAAATAATATAACATTAATTTTGCATTAAATATTATAAAATAAAAACTGGAAAACAAAATGTTTAGACAGTAAAAATGACTAAATTATCTGTTCATTAAAGCATTGCTATTAAACAAATTGTTTATGAAACAAATACTCACATAATGCAAAAATACTACAAATAATATACATTTTATTTGGCATTAAATATCTTTTTTTTAAACAAAGGAAAAGAATTCAGATCTCTTTGATCAGGAATTACTGTAATACAGTAAATGACTACATTTATTTTTTTTAATTAAGCACACATTCAAGTCAGATATTTAAAACAAATACTGCCATTGTGCAAAATTACGACAAATAATTAACAATTACAATTTTTCCGTTTTTTTTTTTTTTTTTAAGATTTGGGGGAAAGGCATGTGTAATTGTCATTGCAATGCAAAAATAATCTTAAATCTTCCCTAAGAAGTTCCATTTACTTTAAGCAAAATAAAGTGAAAAAGCGAGTGAAATGTGACCTGGACATTTTATTTGAGATTCAGCCGAAGAAAGCGAGACGGCGAGTGTTAAGAAAGAATGAAAGTGAAGTTGAATACTGAAAGGAAAGAGAAAGTGGGCAGGTATGAGGGTGAACATGTGCTTGTCTGTCTCGTGTCCGTCCTCAGCCCTGTTAGTGTAACACTGTCCGTGACCTCTGACCTCTGTCTCTGCTGTGATCTTTCCTCTGGACTGTTGTTGTTGTGTGTGAAGTTAAATAAAGAAAAGCGATGACCACAGAGCTTCATTTTACCCCCCACATTAAACCAATAGTAGCGCAGCAGCTGTTCTTCACGTGAAGGGTCATGTGACCAGAGGAAATGATGCTGGCGAGCTTTTCTGTTGCCGTTTAAATGTCTGTCAGAAATGATGCTAAATAATGTCCTTGTTGTGAAACTGTTGTTGTTTTTGTTGTTTCTGGTGGTCAAACCAAAGACCGATGTCAATGTAAACACAATACAGTAGGCGAAAACACTTCTTGGTGCGATGAAAACTACTAGTTACTGGTTACACCCTGTTATTGTCCAGAGGCCGGATTCTGGGAAATCTTCTTAAGAAGCAGTCAAGAAATTCCTTAAGATAAACTCTAAGAAGCTTGTAAGAATGTTTCGAAGTGCAGTTCTTAAGACATGCTCAAATATATGTATGAGAACTCAATACTCATACTATGTGTGCCAAAAATTTTGAAATTATGAAAACTGTATTAATATTTTGGTTTGAATTATTTTTTGGGGGGTATTTTGTTTTTACTTTAATTTTAGTTATAGTCATTTTGTTTGTTTTTTGTCATTTTTATTAGCTTTCTGATTTTTTTTAAATGTCTTTATTAATTTTTATTTAAGTTTTAGTTTGGGTTTTTTTATTGTCATTTAGTCGTTTCTTAAAGGAATTAAAACGTAGTTGATTAATTTTTTATATTGTATTTTAATTTAGTTAGCATTTATTTTATTTCAAGTACTTTTTTTGCTTTATTTATAGTTAAGTATAACTTTGATCCCTGGTAATGGTAGCTAGTGTTTTGTTGCAATGCGTAATATTTGAAACAACCCAATAAATTCAGTAAACATCTTTCCTTTCAAAATTCAAAATTTCTTTTCAGGAAATCAAAATCTTAAGAAACAAGATTCTTATGAACATGAAATGTTTTGGGGAATACAAAATATATGTTACTTTGTTCTTAAGTTTGAAAAGAAAAAGAAAACGGCACTTATGAATATTTTTTTTCTTAAGAATGTTTGATGAATCCGGCTCTGGGTTTTCAGTGTTTGCTTATGTGATGGGATCTCTGTTTGTGCAGTCCAGAGTCAGTGATTCACTTGATTTAGTGATTCAGTCAATGTTTGACTTACAGAATCCAGTGGTTCAGTCAATGATGGATTCATATGATTCAGTTAATGTTGGATTCACATTATGCATTCATTCAATCAGTGTTGGATTCACATGATTCAGTGAATTATTCAGTAATGGATTCACATGATTTGGTGATTCAGTCAATAAAGGATTCATATGATTCAATGTTTCAGTCATTAAAGGATTTATATGATTCAGTGATTCAATCAATGTTGGATTCACTTGATCCAGTGATTCACTCATTGTTGAATTCCCATGATTCAATTATTCAATCAATGTTAGATTCCCATGATTCATTGATTCAATCAGTGTTGGATTCACATGATCCAGTGAATCACTCATTGTTGAATTCACATGATTCAGTGATTCAATCAATGTTGGATTCACATGATTCAGTGATTCAATCAATGTTGGATTCACATGATTCAGTGATTCAATCAATGGTGGATTCACATGATCTAGGGTTTCACTCATTGCTGGATTCACATGATTCAGTGATTCAGTCACTAATAGATTCACATGATTTGGTGATTCAGTCATTGTTGGATTCAAAAGATCCAGTGATTCACTCATTATTGAATTCGCATGATTCAGTGATTCAATCAATGGTGGATTCACATGATCTAGGGTTTCACTCATTGCTGGATTCACATGATTCAGTGATTCAGTCACTAATAGGTTCACATGATTTGGTGATTCAGTCACTAATAGATTCACATGATTTGGTGATTCAGTCATTGTTGGATTCAAAAGATCCAGTGATTCACTCATTATTGAATTCGCATGATTCAGTGATTCAATCAACGTTGGATTCACATGATTCAGTGATTCAATCAATGATGGATTCACATGATTCAGTCACTAATAGATTCACATGATTTGGTGATTCAGTGATTGTTGGATTCAAAAGATCCAGTGATTCACTCATTATTGAATTTGCATGATTCAGTGATTCAATCAATGTTGGATTCACATGATTCAGTGATTCAATCAATGATGGATTCACATGATTCAGTCACTAATAGATTCACATGATTTGGTGATTCAGTGATTGTTGGATTCAAAAGATCCAGTGATTCACTCATTATTGAATTTGCATGATTCAGTGATTCAATCAATGTTGGATTCACATGATTCAGTGATTCAATCAATGATGGATTCACATGATTCAGTCACTAATAGATTCACATGATTTGGTGATTCAGTGATTGTTGGATTCAAAAGATCCAGTGATTCACTCATTATTGAATTTGCATGATTCAGTGATTCAATCAACGTTGGATTCACATGATTCAGTGATTCAATCAATGATGGATTCACATGATTCAGTCAATAATAGATTCACATGATTTGGTGATTCAGTCAATGATGGATTCACATGATTTTGTGATTCAATCAATTTTGGATTCATATAATTCAATGATTCAATCAATGATGGATTCATATGATTCAGTGATTCAATCGATGATGTATTCACTTGATCCTGTGATTCACTCATTGTTGAATTCGCATGATTCAATTAATATTGGATTCACATGATTCAGTGATTCACTCATTGTTGGATTCACATGATTCAAACAATGTTAGATTCACATGATTCATTGATTCACTCATTGTTGGATTGACATGATTCAATGATTCAATTAATATTGGATTCACATGATTCAGTGATTCACTCATTGTTGGATTCACATGATTCAATGATTCAAACAATGTTAGATTCACATGATTCATTGATTCACTCATTGTTGGATTGACATGATTCAATGATTCAATTAATATTGGATTCACATGATTCAGTGATTCACTCATTGTTGGATTCACATGATTCAATGATTCAATCAATGTTAGATTCACATGATTCAGTAATTCAATCAATGATGGATTCACATGATTCAGTGATTCACTTATTGTTGGATTCACATGATTCAATGATTCAATCAATGTTAGATTCACATGATTCAGTAATTCAATCAATGATGGATTCACATGATTCACTCATTGTTGGATTCACATGATTCAATGATTCAATCAATGTTAGATTCACATGATTCAGTAATTCAATCAATGATGGATTCACATGATTCACTCATTGTTGGATTCACATGATTCAATGATTCAATCAATGTTAGATTCACATGATTCAGTAATTCAATCAATGATGGATTCACATGATCCAATGATTCACTTATTGTTGGTTTCACATGATTCAATGATTCAATGCTGGGTTCAAATAAATCAGTGATTCAATGGATGATGGGATTCACACAATCTAGGGTTTCACCCATTGTTGGATTCACATGATTTGGTGATTCAGTCAAGGATGGAGTCACATGATTTGGCAATTTAATCAATGTTAGATTCACATGATTCTGTGATTCAATCAATGTTGGATTGACATGAACCACTGATTCAGTCAATAATGGATTTACGTGATTTGGTAATTCAGTCAATGTTGGATTCACATGAACCACTGATTCAGTCAATAATGGATTTACGTGATTTGGTAATTCAGTCAATGTTGGATTCACATGATTCAGTGATTCAGTGTTGGTGTTTAGATGTGTCTCATGTCTTGCCCAGTGTTTGATTCTCATTTGTTGGTAAACAGAATCAATATAATCGGTGTGAATCACCAATGTTGTCAATGACGAAACTTTTTGTCCATGTGATGTTTGTAGAAAAAACACTGCTAGTTCATGTTTCTATCATCTAAAATTCAAGATTTCCACAGTTCACAATGACGCCAGCACAGAGATGTATGAAGTTTTGTGAATTTGCAATATCGTTTTGTGATCATACACTGTGTTGAAGGCCTGTGAGACACACAGATGCACACAGATGAGTTCATCGCCGTCACGAATCACACTAATGAAACGAATGACTGACGGATTCTTAATCATGTGGCCATAAAAGCTACAACAAGAGCCTGTTTTTACTCCACTGCTATGTAAATAACGTTTATTACCCACTGTTACGCTAGATTGAAACAATAACTGCATGAAAAACCTTGGGTCAAAGGTCATGTTTACGTTGACATTATAGTTTTCAAATAAAAGTTGTTTGTAAAACTTCTCTAAAGCTCCTCAGACTCGTTGCATTATTGAAGGTGATTCAGAGCGAGCAGGACTGCGATCTTTCCGCTTTGACCTTGCTGTCTTTACCTCACATTTTTCCCACAGCTCCTCGCGTCTCAGGCTGATGTTGAGGGAGCGTTACGTTAACCTCTTGTGCTCTGGCAGAGCTGTGGGATCAGGTTAACCCTTTGAAGTGTGCTTAGGAGAACCTGTGATCTTCTGGCTGCTATCAAGGGAATGTCTTTGACTCAGATATACGACCATCACATCACAGACCTCTGTGGGACTCTGCATTTCTAAAAGTTCAATACACGTTGAGCTCTACTGACAGCATTTATGGCATAATATACACTACATATTTTCATCAAGGATGCATTCACTTGATTAAGCAGATTAAGTCATAATGTCAACACTTTAGAATAGGGAACACTTATTCACTATTAACTATGACTTTTTCCTCAATAAATTCCTAATTTGCTGCTTATTAATATTTAGTTGGGTAGTTGTTAAGTTTAGGTATTGGGTAGGATTAGGCATGTAGAATAAGGTCATGTAGAACAATGCATTATTATGTGCTTAATTAGTACTAATAAATGGTAAATATTCTACTAAT
Source organism: Garra rufa (assembly GCF_049309525.1). Lineage (NCBI taxonomy): Eukaryota > Metazoa > Chordata > Actinopteri > Cypriniformes > Cyprinidae > Garra > Garra rufa. Next base: position 41,218,488 of record NC_133377.1, read on the forward strand.
ATGCATGCTAATAAGCAACTAGTAAAGAGACCTTAAAATAAAGTGTTACCAATATTTCTATTTCAAATAAATGCTGTTCTTTTGAACTTTCTATTTATGTAAAAATGTATTTTTTCACAAAAATATTGGGCAGCACAACTCTTTTCAACATTGATAATAATTAGATATGATTTAAATGTCAGTTTCTTGAACAGAAAATCAGCATATTAGAATGATTTCTGAAGGATCATGTGACACTGAAGACTGGAGTAATGATGCTGAAAATTCAGCTTTATCATCACAGGAATAAATTACATTTTACAATATATTCACAAGAGAACAGCTACTTTAAATTCTAAAAATTAGAATTTTACAATTTTACTCAATCTTTTATCGAATAAATGCAATGTCTACAAACTGTTTTGAAAGTATAGCCATAAGTCTTAAACATTATGCATTTAAATGAACTTTTTAACATTTAAAACATCATAAAAACTACAAATTAATTCAACTTAAAGGATATTCCCACCACAAAAATAAAATTAGTAAAACTTCACAACTGAAATAGCACATTTTGCACAAACATTATTTTGCACAGTTCTGTTTATCATTGTACAATGTAAAAAAAATAAGATTTTTCAACATTTCAAATATTATTGGACAACCTATATTTCAAAATTTTGTGTTTAATTCGAAGTGTTACTTGTCTCTTTGCAAATGTGAGATTGGCTAGTAATTTCTGAGTGAAAATGGTTTCAAAGCCACCTTATATTCAGTGTAAAATTTTTGTAATTGTTTTTTTTTAACTAACACTAAAACTGCATTTGTTAATTTTACCTTTTATGCTCTTATGCTCTTTACCTTTTATCAATTATGCTCTTTGATAGAACATAACTTGTATCAAACTAAACCAAAACACAGTTTATCACAATCATACAGTTCAGTCAAAAGTTTACATACACCTTGCAGAATCTGCAAAATGTTAATTTTACCAAAATAAGAGGGATCATACAAAATACATGTTATTTTTTTTATTTAGTACTGACCTGAATAAGATATTTCACATAAGAGATGTTTACATATAGTCCACAAGAGAAAATAATAGTTGAATTTATAAAAAATGACCCTGTTCAAAAGTTTACATACACTTGATTCTTAATACTGTGTTGTTACCTGAATGATCCACAGCTGTGCTTTTTGTTTAGTGATGGTTGTTTATGAGTCCCTTGTTTGTCCTGGACAGTTACACCCAAATTCTTTGGTTTTTCAGCATTTTTGTGTATTTGAACCCTTTCCAACAATGACTGAAGGATGAAATCCATCGTTTCACACTGAGGACAACTGAGGGACTCATATGCAACTATTACAGAAGGTTCAAACACTCACTGATGCTCCAGAAGCAAACACAATGCATTAAGAGATGGGGGGTGAAAACTTTTTGAATTTGAAGATAAGGGTAAATTTAACTTTTTATTCTTCTAGGGAACATGTAAGTATCTTTTGTAGCCTCTGAAGGTAAGTACTAAATGAAAAAATATGATATATAGGCAAAATAAGAAAAATGTACACATCTTTATTCTGTTCAAAAGTTTTCACCCTCTGGCTCTTAATGCATTATGTTTCCTTCTGGAGCATCAGTGAGTGTTTGAACCTTCTGTAATAGCTGCATATGAGTCCCTCAGGTGTCCTCAGTGTGAAAAGATGGATCTCAAAAGCATACAGTCATTGCTGGAAAGGGTTCAAATACACAAAAGAATTTGTGGGACCTTTTTTGAATGACAGCGGGCAGTTTAACTGTTCAGAACAAAGAAACAAGGAACTCATGAACAACTACCACTAAACAAAAACTATTATTTTCTCTTGTGAAATATATGTAAACATCTTTTATGTGAAATATCTTATTCAGGTCAGTACTAAAAAAAATAGCATGCATTTTGTATGACTCCTTTTGTTTTGGTAAAATAATTAACATTTTGCAGATTCTGCAAGGTGTACATAAACTTTTGACTTCAACTGTATATCTTAAAATGTCCCAATCTTATTTGACCATCTAACATCTAGAAAAAGAAAGATTTAAATACACCACACATCTTTCATCAAATTAATATTTCCCAAGCAGTTAAACAAGCAGCTCTTCCAGCGAATGTAAACCAACACCTTCCTTTGGTTTGCTTTCAGACCCGCTCGACTTTCTGCCATGCAGCTCTTGCACACTTATTTTTTGGAAAGCTCTGTGGTCAGACCTCAGTTTGACATTGCCTCTCTATTTTCAGCAAGGGGCCGTTTGGTTCTCCACAAATAAGGGCAAACATCGTTCATATATAGATTAGGAAATGCCTTAAAATAGAGGAATCATTCCAACCGCCCCCAATTAGACAGCCTTCCACCTTCCTGCAGAGGTATGCCATTCATCTTGAGGCTCAGCAGGGTTTCCCACCAGCACAAAACAGGCCCACCTGCATCCGTGGCCAGCTGTGAAAGCAAACTCCAGCGCCGCAGAAGAAATGCTACACGGGCTACTTCAGTTTGCAGCTATTCTGGCCGTTGCAGGTAACATGCTAGGCCTTGCATAACCCATTTTTGTTCACTTCGGTGCCAAATCTGAGTAGCAGAAACAGCAGTGAGACCAAGTTTTGGCGGTAAGCTTAAAAATTAGGTTTCAAAAGGTTTTTTTGCAGTGATGCAATAGAGGAAACATATTGAGTTTCCCACAGAAGCTTTTGGTGAAAAGCTATTAACCCTCCTATTGTGTTTAAAAACTGTTGGGGGTCACATTGGTTTCAATGCAGTTTGCCAAAAATGATCATGAGAAACACTAAAGACTTGTGTAAAAGCAGAAAGACTTCACTGTAGCTGTCAGAGACAAAAAAAAAAAAAAAAAAATAAGAAATTGAATAATTTCTTTCATTTCTATTCAACATTTTTATGCTCAAAATTAATTGCACAAAAAAAGACAACTAAATGCTGTATAATTGTATGTTTTTTGGGTCATGATAACTGGTAGTGACTATTTGCGACCCTGCACAAAACCAATCGTAAGTGACATTGGTATATTTGTAGCAATGGCCAACAATACATTGTATGGGTCAAAATTATAGATTTTTCTTTTATGCTAAAATTCATTAGGTTCCATGAAGATATTTTGTCAAATTACTACCATAAATATATCAAAACTTAATTTTTGATCAGTACTATGCATTGCTAAGAACTTAATTTGGACAACTTTAAAGAAGATTTACTCATTATTTAGATTTTTTAACACCTTCAGATTCCAGATTTTCAAACAGTTGTATCTCACAATAAGTTGTAGCTTATTTATTTAGCTTTCATATGATGAATAAATCTCAATTTAAAAAACATTGACCCTTATGACTGGTTTTGTGGTCCAAAATCACATTTGTGCACTGAGGTACAAATAACTACAAGTATAAATATCTTACATGATTTGTACTTAGTGTAAGTAGCATTTATTGCTATTTGTACTTGGTTTTATGTCTTATTCTCCAACCCTTGTGAGGGTAAAATTGGTTTCTCACACTTCTTTCCAGTGCTGCGACAGTTGAGTAATTGAGATCCAAAAAACTATCAACCAAAAGAAAAAAAAACTTCTTTGGGATGACTTTTGGACCATGAAACCCAACAAGACAAGCAAATTTTCCTTGGATGATTCGGAAGATGAGTCTCAATTTCATAAGTTTTCATGTTTTCCATATTTCAGAGTTCAACAAGCTATAATAAAGGTTTTCCGTTTTTTATCTGACTCTTCAGTGCTTTTCAAAGTGTTGATTTCTGGCAAAATGCATTGAGGGTCAACTGGGAGGTCAATTTCACCCCAACACATAAGTCGTTACAAACTTTGTACAGCTTTTCCAAAACACATCTATATGATGAAACTTTGCATGGACAATAATGACCCTAAATGAGAAATTATTACCAAATATCAAGAATAAATAAATAGTTTAAGCAGCATTTCAAGCAGTTTCACAATCGAGGGTCGGTCAAACTGACCCACAACACACCAGGAGGCTTAACTCTTAAAAATAAAGGTTCTTTGTTGGCATCGTGGTTCTATTAAGAACCTTTAAGATCAGTGGAAACTTTCCAATGGACAAAAGATTCTCTATAGTGAAAAAGGTTCTTCGGTCTATGAAAAGTGGTTCTTTGAACAACAGTTCTCTAAAAGATTCTTTGGGGAACCAAAAATGGTTCATCTATAGCATCACTGTGAAAAACCTCTTTTGGAACCTTTATTTTTAAGAGCGTAACCACCATTTTTCTGATTGCAGAGAATATTTAATTAATCATTTTATAAATTAGTGGCTTTTCTGGAATGGAAAGGTTCTATGGATGTTAAATGTTCCTTTAATGTCAATAAAAAAACCTTTATTTTTAAGAGTATGCCCGACTCAGCAGAAAACAGTGTTAACCTATTTGTCATGATTTATTTATGAATCTATGATCTGCAGAGGCCCAAAAGTATGCACAATATTTATTTACCATGAGCAAAACTGACATTTTATAAATGCATAAACAACAGCAGAAGGGCTAAGAGTGTTTGGTTTCTAAACATGAGTTGAACGTTTGGCTTTCAGCAGTCAATAATTCACCTCACGTTGAGATCAACACAAGCCATGTTTATTGTATTTAATGACGTCCGGGTTGTAAAAAATTGGTGTAGAAATAATTTTCACTCAGAAATTGCTCAATCTCACAAACAATTACAAAGAAACAGCAGGTAACACATTGAAAAATGCATAGAAAAACTGAAATAGTATTTTCTTGTAAAACATACTGCAATAATCTTTTCAAAAAACCTTTTTAGTGTAGTTTTGTTTATGGTTTTGGAGAATAAGAACACTATTTTCCTTGCTAAAAGTGAAAACTCAAGCTCAACTGTATGTACTGGACCAAACAAAAACTGGACTGGATTAAATGCATGGACCGGATTGACAAACAAACTGCCAATAATTTTTTCTTTCCGGAGCGTTTTGGGCTATTTTAACCCCTCGTGATGTGTGTGGTCGAGGTTACTGAAGAGAAGCTTCCTGTCATTTAGTTTAATGATGTTGCACGGATCGAGTCTAGCGGAGAAACAAAAACAATGTCACTCACCACAGAGAGACTCCAGACTCGGAGTTTATTTGAAAGGATTAATAGAGAAAGAAAATAAATGTAAAAAAAATGGCACACTTCAGCAGTTGTATCTGATCCAGACGGGGTTCATAAACGATGAAGCCAACTATGCCACCTGAGGATTCATTATTACGCAGAGTGCTAAAAGGAAAGAAGGCAAACTGATTGTAAAGCAACTGATAAACCAGAATATATCTGTGTTTTTGGAGAACGGGGAGGCACACGAACCATAAACACAGGTTTATGGAGACCGTACCCCCTACCACCAGGCAAATAATCATGACAAACTGCCCGTGTTCGGTTTACGCGCTCCTTGCAATTATCCCGGTTAATCTTGAAATGCAGCGGAGCTGATCATTAAACAAACAAAACATTCATCCCTCTTATTGCATTGACACAGAGGTCCCACGAGAAGTTTATTATTCCCTTCTTTTGCTCAAGACGGCGCAGAGAGAAGAAAAAACACAGAGGAAAGCACATTCTTGCAGCATGACCTACGCTGCAGAGAAACCCTAGTGTGAAAGGTAATAAATTTGTGTTGTGCATAAAATATGTGACATCAACACTTTCGGAAAGCTCAAAGACTCACCTTGCGGAGAGGCGAGATGCTGCGTTGAGAATTATACAGCCATAAAATAGCGCAAAATGCATGGGACAGTTTGTTTTTTCATGCTTTGAAAACTGGCTCAAGTGACGTCATCCAAAACTCATGTAGGGAATTATGTTCCCCTGAAGATTCATAACGCAAGAAACAAATCCTGCATCTTGGCCCACGGGGAAATATTTTTTAAAACTGATGCTCACCACCACTGATTCATTGAATGTTTAAAAAGATTTAAACTCTTTTACAACAAAAAACAAGTGGAGAACTGCGGTTCTTATCTGGTGGTTTGCAGGTTTGTTCTGTCACGGGAATAACAATGCTAAATGCAAATAATAAACTATAAGTAAAATGCAACTAACTATAGAGTGGTGGAACTATGACGTCACTTTGTAGGCTGATTGGCTCCCTCGACAAAAAGGCAATAGGATTTTTCCATAGGCTTTTATATTATCGCAAAAAATAAACTCTGTGTTCAACCATAGATCGTGAAACTTGCATGTTTTGTCCATCAAGATAATTCTCACAAAATAATTCAACTGAAGCCTAAATACAAACACCAGAACTAAAAAGCTAAACTTAGGCTATAAACGGACTACATCGGTCGCTCGCCTTCAACGTCGCCACCACCACACTTCTCACAACCTTTTGCAAACTTCATTTTAAAAACATGTCCAATAAAGGATTTACTCAGTGGATGAATTTTATTCCATGTCAAAATAAAAATGTCAATACACACAATTTTTTTTAAGTTTAAGTCGACTGAAGTTAATCTACTCTCCTGTCTGATTTGTTTGTCAGACAAAATAGCAAATTTTAGCATTAAGATCGCCTGTTAATCAAGGGGTAAATTGTGAGATAGAGAGTTGCAATTCATTTTTTGTATCCATGCAGAAACGAGCTTCAATAACGACCACTATACACTATCATTAGGGGTGGGTATCGTTTGAATTTTATCGATTTCGATTCCAATTCCGATTCCACTTATCGATTCCGATTCTTTTCGATTCGCAGTTTCGATTCCAATTTAGTAAAAAAAAACAACAACAAACACAAAAGTCAAACATTAATATATTAAACATGTTTATTTTCAGTGCTAGCTTGCAACATATTATTTTATTACAGGGGTTCTCAACCTTTTTTATATCAGGGCCCCCTTCTTCTCGGGTCAGTTTTGCAAGGCCCCCCTATGCCTGACATTTCCTCTAAAGGTGTTTATTTTTTAACCTTTTTTATGAACCTAAACATTTGTTTTGCCTTTTTATTTTTCTCCTGCATGTTATAAAAAATCAAACAAACTTTAAATTAAAGCTATACTTTTGAATTTAAAAGAAAATCCTCTGCTCTAACTTTTTAGCATGAATATACATATACAGATTTAAAACACCTAAATTATTTAATTCAGACATTCTTCACAACTTCAGAGTACTCTTTCTTAAGTGACTGAATATCTACTGTTTGTATTTATTATAAAATAAACATATAAATGAAAAATACAGTAAATACATTGTAAATCTGTTTATGCTGGTGCTCATATGTGCTTAAACACCACTGACCCTTACAAGATCCACCTCTATGGGTAAGCATTCATTATAAAAAACTCACAGGACATTCATTTTGAAAACTATGCAAATATTTTGAAATTTCACGCAAAAATACTATGGATCAGAGCACCGAAAGCATGAATATTTTGTGAATCAACAGCGGACTTATGCGTGCCTAATGTACGAGTCCGATTTACAAGAATTAATACATTAGGCACGCGCGAGTTCGTTACTATTACTCTGGTCATCTTTGCCTTTACATAAGCGGGAGGGTTTGTTTTATGCAGCCAAGAGATAAAGTAGATACCTGTCTTCCCGCGGGGGTATAAGTTACTTTTATGTGGGCTTTTGCGGGACGAAATAACATATATTCCTTCTGGAGTGGGCGGGCGCAGGCTGCAGCGAGACGCTACTCGGCGCAGGACTAAAATCCGTCCCTTGCAGATCTCTAAGATGAAGTTTGCGTGCAGCGGTAGATTTGTCTTCGGTTTTTACAAAGCGTAGACACACTTTTAAACGCTTACCGTGATCCATCTTTTCGACTGATGTTTACATTACCACGTAAAGTCCTGGCAGATTGCACGCGCGGAAGGTCCTGGCAGATCACTAGATGGAAAAAAATGCAACCAGGAATCGAAACGAGGAATCGAAATTTTAATATTATAACAAGTATCCGATTCTTTATCTTAAGTATCCGATTCCAGAATCGGAATCGATTTTCGATTCCCAACCCTAACTATCATAATATGGAAAATATATTGTGTATATTGTATTGTGCATGAAAAAACTGCAAACAGACCTGGAATGACATGAGGGCAATTTTTTATTTTTGGGTGGCTGTTCCTTTAAGGATCCTTTATCGGTTCAGGGATATTGCACAAAACGTTAGGAAAGACTTTTACTTTTCAGAATTGCAAGATATAAACTCAGAATTCTGACTTTTTTGCAATTCCAAATTTACATCTCACAAATTCTGCAATTTAGATTTTTTCCTCAGAATTCTGAGTTTACTCTGAGTTGCAACTTTTTTCTGCCATTAAATGAAAAAGAAAATTGCTTTTTGTAACATAATTCTAATTTTTTTTCTCTCACAATGGTGAGTTTATTTCTCACAGTTCCAACTTTCCTTTTCAGAATTATGAGTTTATAACACAATTTTGAACTTTTTTCCTAGAATTGTAAAAGAAAAGAAAGAATTGTGAAAATAAACAGAAATATAGTTTATAGAATTGCAATATAGCATTTTATGACAAAATTAAAAATGGCTGATGCCTAAATTGGCTGACATGGGAAAATATGGTTCGACTCGGCATGCTCCTCCGAATCCAACTAGACCAGTTTCGAGATTTTTGGGAAAACCATTGAGAAGTTATAAGCTAAAACAGCCATTTTTCATATCTCCTGACCACTAGGTGGCACTGTGACAAAACATTGCAGGTAGACTCAGGTCATGCTTGTTATAACACACACTGACAAACCGCGAGTTATTCGAAAACGGTGTCAATTTCAATTCCATAACTTTTTGCCAGCATGGTCTGAAGATGATCTGAGCCAATTTTGGTGAAAATCAGACAAACCGTCTAAGACGAGTTCGAAAAAGTAGGTTTTTCAAACAATTAAAAATAGAAAACCTAAACCTTAAAATTTTTAATTTTGGTGTTCATTCGATTCAGCATGACCCAAGGATTCAGAGAAAAATGCAATAATTTTTAGATTTTGTGTCTTACGGTTTAAAAGTTATTAGCATACAGAAAGTGAAAATTTGGACAAGTGGTGGCGCTAGAGAGTTAGAGACTCCAAACTTGCTGTGGTTAATGTTGGAACTGTCCTCTGCCAGTGTGCCAAATTACACAACTTTCCTGCAAGCGATTCTATGGGCTGCCATAGACTCAAGAGTGGAAGAAACGGAAGAAGAAGAAGAACGCCAAGAAAAATATATTGCAGAACAAAGAGTAAATTGAAAACACTCTGATAGACAAGACACAGCAGTTTATGTCCAATGTGAAACAAGGTCTCAATTTTGAAAAAATTGTCATTTTTGTATGAAATTCAAAAAATAAATACTGTTTTGTGGCTCTACAGATCACTGTATTTCCTTACATCAATCGACACATAAACATTGTCTTTTCACATTTACTTAAAGCAGTTTATAACACAATTTCATACTTTTTTCTAGAAATGTACGAGAAAAGTAAGAATTGCAAAAATAAACAGATTTACCAAAAAAAATTATATCGCCAAACAAAGAGTAAACTGACAACACACTGACATACCAGACATAGCAAGTTACTTCTAAGGTCTCAGCTTTAAAATATCTTTTTTTTATGAAATTCAAACAATAAACACTGTTTTGTGGCTTTTTAATGTTTTGTGACAGATCACTGTATTTTCTTACATCAATCAACACAAACATTGTCTTTTCTTATTTACGTAAAGCATGAAATAAACATGAATGAACATCAGATTTCAACCACTGAAAGACATCAATACACACAAATTGTTTAAGTCGACCAAAGTTAAATCTACTCTCCTGCCTGATTTGCTTGTCAATCAAGTGCTTGCGAAGGGTCAATTGTGAGATAAAAAGTTGCAATTCATTTTTTGTATCCATGCAGAAACAAGCTTCAATAACGAACACTACAAACTGTCATAAAATGGAAAATATAGTGTGTATATTGTACTGTGCATGCAAAAACTGCAAACAGACTTGGAATGACATGAGAGTGACATTTTTTAATGGCTGTTTAAGGATCATTTATCAGTTCTTCAACTGATGTCCAATGTAGCCAAAACCAGTTGCAACTTTTGTCAGTGAAAAACAAGTTGGTGGCAACTTTACATCGTCCACCTGTCGGCAGGAGTACTGCGCAAAGCATTTGGAAAAACTTCTAAAAGCTGGAGAGATGATGATCCGAGTGCATGTGGAATCTGGTTTATTATTCTTCTTTCAGCGTTCCTGTGTGCGCAGGCGTTCGCCTATGAAGCGGTAATGTATCGTGGCTGTTATTCTTTCCGTACATTATTACCACATGGGCGGCGTGGGACAGCACTGGCAGCGGGCTAAAGGGAAAGACTCCATGCGTGAGAGTATAAAACAGACCACCCTGGACTCAAACACAGGCCCAGTAAAGCTTTTCTGTTCGTCTGGTGCCGTCCGATTGTTCATGCCGTCCAAAACGGCTCGGAGCGGCCCGTTGACTATAATACGTGGCTTTGTTCGGTTAGGCAACAGTTATGGAATCAGCATGGATAGAGAAAATTAAGTTTTACAGGATAAATGACGCAATGAGCCATGCGCTCGAGGCAGACCACCGCAAACTTTTGCTCCCCGTTTCTTTTTTTTTCAGTGACTGACAGAAGTGAAAATACTCGTAATGAAGCCTAACAGGTTCATTCTTTAAAAAGTCAGCATGAGTTTTTATCACTGTAGATTTTAAAGGCTACAATAACATGGCTGTGGCCGCTAAATGCCAGTAATCCAAACATTCTGCTGTTTATGAATGAATCAGGAAAAAAAAAAAAAAACGTAGGATCGCTGTTTTCGGGCACAGCTGTCAAAACTCTTTTGATGATGGTGGGAGTCAGTGAAGGACATTTTCTTTTGGTTTTGAGCGGAAGCAGGTGCAAATGACACAAATTTTTTAAATCACACTCTATTAGGCACCTAAAGTCAACAGAAAGCTCTGAACTCTAACAAAACAGAAGTACAGTTGGCTTGATTTTAACCACTGGGAACTGACTAAATCTTGAAAAGTGGGCGTTACTTTGCAAAATAGAGCGAAGTGGGTGGAGGGATTTGTGACGTCAGACAAGAAGAAAAGCTGTTTCTTCTCACAAGAACTTTTTAACTCACAATTCTTACTTTTTAACTCACAATTCTTACTTTTTTCTCAGAATTGCAAATTGCAGTTCTAACTTCATTGCATGCAACTGCTAATTTTTAAGTCAGAATTGTGAGATATAAACTAACAAAGAATTGAGAAAGTCAGAATTGCAAGTTTATATCTAGAAATAAAGTCACAATTTTAACTTTTTTCTCTGAATTGAAAGTTTATTTCTCGCAATTATGACTTTTTCTCAGAATTCTGACTTTTCACATGCAAGTCTGATTCAGAATTATAATATAAACTCTGAAATCAGAATATAAACTCGCAATTCTGAGAAAAAGGTGACTATTCCTAGATACAAACTGCATCTTGTGAGAAAAAAGTCGGAATTTTGACATATAAACTCTTCATTTCAAGAAAAAAAGTCTGAATTGCACATTTATATTTAGAAATAAAGTCACAATTCTGACTTTTTTCTCTGAATTTTAAGTTTATATATTAAAATTCTAACTTTATTGCATGCAACTGCAAATTTTTAAGTCAGAATTGTGATATAAATTGAGAAATAAAGTCAAAATTCTGAGATTTAAACTTGCAGTTTTAATTTTTCTCAGAATTGCATAAAATATAAACTCACAATTGTGAGAAAAAATCGTGAAAATTGAGAATTGTGAAAGAAAGAATTGAGAAAGTCAGAATTGCAAGTTTATATCTGACTTTTTTCTCTGAATTGCAAGTTTATATCTTGCAATTCTAACTTTAATGTATGCAACTGCAAATTTTTAAGTCAGAATTATGAGATTTAAACTTGCAGTTCTGACTTTTTTCTCAAAAATTGCATAATATAAACTCGCAACTTATATAATATATAATAAAAAATCGTGAAAATTGAGAATTGTGAAATAAAGAATTGAGAATGTCCGAATTGCAAGTTTATATCTAGAAATAGTCTCAATTCTGACTTTTTTCTCTGAATTGAAAGTTTATACTCACAATTATGACTTTTTTTCTCAAAATGCTGACTTTTCACATGCAATTCTGACTCAGAATTATAATATAAAAGCTCTGAAATCAGAATATAAACTCGTAATTCTGAGAAAAAGGTGACTATTCCTAGATACAAACTGTATCTTGTGAGAAAAGTCAGAATTTTGACATGTAAACTCACAATTTCAAGAAAAAAAAGTCAGAATTGCACATTTATATCTAGCAATTCTAACTTTATTGCATACAACTACAAATTTTAAAGTCAGAATTGTGAGATATAAACTAAGAAATTAAGTCAAAATTCAGAGATTTAAACTTGCAGTTTTACTTTTTTCTCAGAATTGCATAAAATATAAACTCACAATTGTGAGAAAAACTCGTGAAAATTGAGAATTGTGAAAGAAAGAATTGAGAAAGAAAGTCAGAATTGCAAGTTTAGAAGAAATTAAGTATTTGCGAGAAAAAAAGTCAGAATTCTGAGATATAAACTCGCAATTGCAACAAAAAACTCAGAATTGTGAAAGAAAGTCAGAATTGCAAGTTTATATCTGACTTTTTTCTCTGAATTGCACGTTTATATCGTGCAATTCTAACTTTATTGTATGCAACTGCAAATTCTTAAGTCAGAATTGTGAGATAAAAACTAAAGTCAGAATTCTAAAATTTAAACTTGCAGTTCTGACTTTTTATTTCTCAAAATTGCATAATATAAACTCGCAACTGCGAGAAAAAAACTCGTGAAAATTGAGAATTGTGAAATAAAGAATGGAGAAAGTCAGAATTGCAAGTTTATACCTAGAAATAGTCACAATTCTGACTTTTTTCTCGGAATTGAAAGTTTATATCTCGCAATTCTGACTTTTTTCTCAGAATTCTGACTTTTTACATGCAATTCTGATTCAAAATTATAATATAAACTATGAAATCAGAAAATAAACTCACAATTCTGAGGAAAAAAGATAGATACAAACTAGTATTTGCAAGAAAGAAGTCTGAAATTTGAGATATAAACTCACAATTTCAAGAAAAAAAAAAAAGCCAGAATTGCACATTTATATCTAGAAATAAAGTCACAATTCTGACATTTTCTCTTTATATCTCGGAATTCTGACTTTTTACACGCAAAAAAAGTTCGAATTGCAAAGTAATATCCTGCTATTCTGACTTTATAAATCACAACTGTGAGTTTATATCATGCAATTCTAAGAAAAAAAAGTCAGAATTGGGCCTTTATATCTTCCATAAGTTTCAGAGGTGGACCAAGTTATTAAAATTGAATATAAAGATGCAACATTTTGTGCACAGACGAATCATTCACTATAAGATCTGAAACATGTTTTTAGAAAGTAAATAGTACACAAAAGTTGACCCTAAGTCAAAGACTAAAACACTACAATCTTACTATAAAATCGCAGTTATCTTTGGATGTCTTTTCATGCTTTTTTTTTTAATTTACTTTATTTTATTAATGCACGCATCAGATTGGAAATTAGACCAACATTTTAAATCCTGCTTTGATATTTTACCATACAAAGTCAAAATGCATTTTAGATCCGTTATTTAACAAAACAAAGAAGTACAAATGGACTTAATTTTAACCATCGGGAATTGATTGGGTCATGAAAAATGGGCGTTGGATTTTCAATGATAAAACTATGCTTTTATTAAAGCAAACATTAGATTAGAAGTTCTATTGACAATCTGAAGGCTTTATGCAATTGTCTGAAACAATGGTAAAAGTTGCCATAGAGAGACGTTTGGTAATGCTCCAATAAGATATACAATCTAAGTTGGGGACATGAAAATGATGTTGCATTGCAAGTGTGTGGTCCCATTGAGTTACAATGGTGGTAATGAACCTCAGTACTCGAGGGGATGATAGAGTTTCCATCAATCGCCTTTGCCAGCTAGCTATATGGACGAACTAAGAGCTCTGAATAGAGTGCTGCAGGGATAACATATTTTTATAGGCCCAAACCAAGAAACCAGCTGCAGTTTTGAACTTCCTGCTCCATTGTTCCTGATGTTAGTGGTTGGTTTTTTGAATGGGTTTTGGTTAAATAAGGTCTGTGTTTAACACAAGCTCAAGATACTTTCATATTAGAAAAGATTATCATTAACATGTAAGAATCATACATTCTACAATAACCCAAAATGAAGTGAAAAATCCAATTAGGTTTTTGTTGAGACTTTTGCTTTAGCCTGCAAAAATAGGCTATTTTATTGCTCCAGCACTCTATACAAGTGCAGCATACAACTTTCAAGTTGTATCAACTACTTTTTGGTCATTTTAAAGCTTGACATCCCAGGGTTTTGTATAGCAACATTGGCAAGAGTGGTTTTCAACTGAATGATATATCAGCCTACAAGCATGTAAGGGTGTGTAAATGACAGAATTATAATTTTTGGTTGAATTATCGCTTTTAACTCAAACGTCCTGCACCATGGAATTCAGTCAACCAACAATGACGCAAACCCACACACACTCAGCTCATGTATGGAAAGATGAATGAGCCTTTAGTGGAGCTGGTTTATGAGTTTGTCAGGCTGATTGCTCTTACGGTCCGCGCTGTTATCTCAACCCTTCTGAAGCATCAGCACTCCCTCTCAAGTTATGGGAGATAAGGCCACTGGAGGAGGGGAACTCACTCCTGGAGTTCAAAAGAGAGAAGTTTTATCTGCTGGGTGATTGAGAGACATTTTGTGGATGGGAGGCAGACTCCAGTCCAAAGAGATCTTCATCCATTCAGGTTTAGGTCACTTCCACCTCCCCCCATCCCATCAAAAACACGTCCTCAGTCTCTCAACCAATGCACGTCGGCTCGATTACGCCTCATCATTGTTCATCTGTCTTAAATAGTATTTAAATGCAAGATTAGGAATAGAGCATCTAATGTGTGTTTGAACAAAAAGTGGCATGTCCAAAATTATTCACACCCTTCTCAATAATCAATAGAAAAGCCTTTATTGGCTATTACAGCAATCAAACGCTTCCTGTAATTGCTGACCAGCTTTTTGCATGTCTTTATTGGCATTTTTGCCCATTCATCTTTAGTGATGAGCTCCAACTCTTTCAGGTTGGAGGGTCTCCTTGCCATCACCCTGATCTTTAGCTCCCTCCACAGATTCTCAATTGGATTTAAGTCAGGACTCTGGCTGGGCCACTGCAAAACGTTAATGTTTTTGTCTGCTAACCATTTCTTCACCACTTTTGCTGTGTGTTTTGGGTCGTTGTCGTGCTGAAATGTCCACTGGTGCCCAAGGCCAAGTTTCTCTGCAGACTGCCTGATGTTGTTGTTGAGAATTTTGATGTATTGCTCCTTTTTCATGGTGCTGTTTACTGTGATTAGGTTCCCTGGTCCACCGGCTAAAAAAAAAAAAAAAAACATTAGGTTCCCACCACCATGTTTGACAATGGGGATGGTGTTCTTAGGGTTGAAGGCTTTTCCTTTTTTGCGCCAAATGAAGACTACAGCATTGTGGCCAAAAAAAATCAATTTGTTTCATCTGACCATAAAACAGAAGACCACAAGTCTTCTTCTTTGTCCAGATGAGCATTTGCAAAGGCCAAGCGGGCTTTCGTGTGCCTTATCTAGAGAAGTGTTGTCCTCCTTGGTCTGCGTCCATGGAACCCAGCGGTGTGCAGTGTCCGTTGGACTGTCTGCCTTGAGATGTTGCCACCAGCAGAGCCCAGATTCATCAGGATGGCCTTGGTGGTGATCCTTGGATTCTTTGTTACCTCTCTCACTATCCTCCTGGCCAGCACAAGTGTCACTTTTGGCTTCCGACCATGCCCTCAGTGCGGAACGTCTTGTATTTTTTAATAATACTTTGCACTGTAGCCACTGGAACTTCAAAACATTTAGATATGGTCTTATAGCCCTTTCCTGACTTGTGAGCAGCCACAATGCGCAGCCGCAGGTCCTCAGTGAGCTCCTTTGTCTTAGCCATGACTGTCCACAAACCAACAGCAGAGAGCTTCTGTTGTTCACCTGTTGAGTTGATTAAAGCAGCTGTTCCCAATGAATCAGGGTAATTAGGATGCTTTAGAACAGCTTGGACTATTTGGAATGGTATAGAACTTTGGATTTTCTCATAGACCGTGACAGTTTGCAAAGGGGATGAATAATTTTGGACATGCCACTTTTTGTTCAAATGTAAATAAAAGCTGAGAAATATTTTTTTCCACAATGACGCCTCTTGTACATCGTCTTATTATCTTTTGGGAGAAGTCTGGGTCATTTATGGTAAAAAAAAAAACTTGCTGGTTGAATAAAAGTAACTTTAAGTCAGAATTTGCCAGGGGTATGAATAATTTCGGGCTGACTTTATATGTTTTATTGCATGCAATACATTTAAATTAGAAAATTGGAGGCATATATTATTTTTGTTGGCATATGTAGGCCAGGGATTGTATTTCCCGGTATGCATTGCACTGGACTTTATGGGGAAAGCAAATGTTGAAATTAAGTTATTTTAAGCATTTTTGCACAAGATGAGAAAATCAATCCTGTTATGTTGGGATTTTGAATGGTTTGTGTTTTGTTGCATCATCCTGTGGTGAAAAGTGAAGCTTTTAGGTTCTTCTAGAAGGGATAGTTTACCCAAAAATAAAAAAAACTTCTGAGAATGTAGTCACCCTCAGGCCATTCAGGATGTAGATGAGTTTGTTTCTTCATTAAATTTGGAGCAATCTAGCATTCCATCACTTGCTCACCAATGGATCCTCTGCAGTGAATGGGTGCCGTCAGAATGAGAGTCCAAACAGCTGATAAAAACATCACAATAATCCACAATTGATCCACACCAATCCAGTCTATCAGTTAAAGTCCTGAGAAGCCAAAAGCTGCCCGTTTGTAAGAAACAAATCCATAATTAAGACGTTTTTAACTTTATTGCTTCCAGCCAAAATCAGGTCCATAATCCATAACACTTCCTCCTGTTTTTGTTTTCACATTAAAATCTACCAATTAGTTTAGGACTGTTTTGGACTCTTTGGTTTGTAAATAGTGCTTGATCTGTACATATTTCTCTCTGTATTCAGACGAGACAACTTTATTCACTGGAGGAAGCATAATCATGGATTATGGACTGATATTTTAGCCAGAAGCAACAGTTTGAAAAACAGACTAAAACGCCTTGATGATGGATTTGTTTCTTACAAACATAAAATGTTAATGGATGGACTGGAGTCATTTGGATAACTTGTGGATTATTGTTAGATTACGCCTCATCAATGTTCATCCGTCTTAAATAGTATGCAAGATCATGAATAGAGCATCCAATGTGTGTTTGAGCTAATGCAACACATATCTTAATCATTTTATTGCAACTTTATATTTAAGTCTTATTGCATGCAATACATTTAAATTAGAAAATTGGAGGCATTAGTTATTTTTGTTGGCATATGCCAGGGATTGTATTTCCCAGTATGCACTGCATGGGACTTCATGGGGAGAGCAAATGTTGAAATTAAGTTATTTTAAGCATTTTTGCACAAGATGAGAAAATCAATCCTGTTATGTTGGGAATTTGAATGGTTTGTTAAGTTGCATCATCCTGTGGTGAAAAGTGAAGCTTTTAGGTTGTTACTTGAAGGGATAGTTTATGGAGCTCATATTATGACAATACTTTTTGAATTTGAATTGTACAAATTTGAATTATTGAGTGTCATTTCACAAAACTGAATATTATATGGCATTTAACATAGTTCTGAATTCGATTTTTTTTAAACTTGAATACTGAACATTTGAAATTGAACACAACTGAATTTTCAAATCGCAGATTTTCAAATAGACATGTATTTTCAAACAGCAGATTTTTGTTCTGATTTCTAAGACTTCAAATATTCAGTTTTTAAAAATAAAACCAAGTTTTCAAGATGAAAAAAAAATTCAGAACATCAAATTCTGTGTTTAAAATTCAAAGCGCAGAAATTCAGATCGTACAGAAAGTAGGTCAGAGGTTATGCACAGGGAAGAGTAGATGATCTACGAAAAGTCCAACGAAAAATTTACTGTGACTGAGAGCGGGCATGTTTGGTTGACTTAAGGCCCTTTCACAGGGGACGTAGCAAGCGGTGAAATCGCCGCGCGGCTGCCGCCTTCTCTTGTAGTGGAAGCGTTTTGTGCAGTTGAGGCAGTGTTCGCGACGCGGTCCGGGGGTGGACGATGCCATAGTTACATTTGCTTAAAAGACTAAATAAAACGTAACGGAAAATTGTGTTTGTGTCATCCTGTCATTAATTATTGTCATTATTATTATTCAAACTTTTGAAAGATACAGTTTATCATCACACCAAGCATAATAATGTATTGTTTGGACACTTTGTACGTATTTGTATTTTTACCTGGCAAACCAACTTGTGCGCTCACCCCAAGTATGAGATTTTAGATGATTAATACAGTTCTGGGAAATCCATCACACTTAAAACAATCTTCTCATCTATTTTGAACTATCCGTTATAAGTTCAGTTAAATATTCTATGATTGGTTGTTAATAATCTGTTCACTGATTTGTTAAAGCAGACGCGGCTGCCGCTCACAAAAAGATTTGTATCTTTGGCTGCGCCTGCCGCAAAGTGCTGAAAGCGGCAAGATTTGGGGTGCACGAGCACCCCTTGCGCTCCGCCTCCGCGCCGCCAGCAAAACCGCCCGCGCTTTGCCGCATGTCTCCCATTGAAAATGAACTAGACACTCGCGACTGCCGTGTCCCGTGTGCCCCTTTAGGGGCCATTCACATGTCGCGTCTTTTGCGCGCTCAAGTTCGTTATTTCAAATGTAGAGCCCGCTATGCTGATAATCCATTTATCCTTTGCTGAAACTTCCGCATATTTATGGAGAGCGCAGGTCATGGTTGCTTAGCAACGGCAGACGCCACTGGAGTGTCTAGTTCATTTTCAATGCAGCGGCGCGGAGGCGAAGCGCAAGTGGTGCTCCTGCACCCAAAATCCTGCCGCTTCCTCAAACACGGCGCTTCGCAGCAGGCGCAGCCAAAGATAATTTTTTTTTTATCTTTTTGTGAGCGGCAGCGTCCGCACCGAGACCGCGTCGCGAACACCACCTTAAAACGCTTCCACTACAAGAGAAGGCAGCAGCCACACGGCGATTCCTGCATGTCATTATCTCCACAAAATGATCTTGTGGCCATGACATAACATACTCCCACGAGTTAATATGACGTTCCCACGAGTTAATATGTTGTGACCACGGCAAAACTAACCAAACATGCCCGCTCTCGGTCACAGTAAATGCTTTGTTGGACTTTTCGTAGATCATCTACTCTTCCCTGTGCATAACCTCTGACCTACTTTCTGTACAATCTGAATTTCTGCGCTTTGAATTTTAAACACTGAATTTGATGTTCCGAATTTTTTTCATCTTGAAAACTTGTATTTTTAAAAACTGAATATTTGAAGTCTTAGAAATCAGAACAAAAATCTGCTGTTTGAAAATACATGTCTATTTTTCAAATCTGCGATTTGAAAATTCAGTTGTGTTCAATTTCAAATGTTCAGTATTCAAGTTTAAAAAAATCGAATTCAGAACTATGTTAAATGCCATTTAATATTCAGTTTTGTGAAATGACACTTGTCAATAATTCAAATTTGTACAATTCAAATTCAAAAAGTATTGTCATAATATGAGCTCCATAATAGTTTATCCAAAAATGAAAAACTTCTGAGAATGTACTCACCCTCAGGCCATTCAGGATGTAGATGAGTTTGTTTCTTCATTAGATTTGGAAAATGTATCACTTGCTCACCAATGGATCCTCTGCAGTGAATGGGTGCCGTCAGAATGAGAGTCCAAACGGCTGATTAAAAACATCACAATAATCCACAATTGATCCACACCACTCCAGTCTATCAGTTAACATCTTGAGAAGCCAAAAGCTGCCTGTTTGTAAGAAACAAATGCATAATTAAGATGTTTTTAATTTTAAACCATTGCTTCCAGCCAAAATACGAGTCCACATTCCATAATAACACTTCCTCCAGTTTTTTTTTTTTTTTCACATCAAAACCAATTTGTTTAGAACTGTTTTGGACTCTTTGGTTTGTAAGCAGTGCTTGATCTGTAGATATTTCTCTCTGTATTCAGACGAGAGGAAGCGTTATTTTGGATTATGGACTGATATTTTAGCCAGAAGCAACAGTTTGAAATTAAAACGCCTTGATGATGGATTTGTTTCTTACAAACATAATGGAGTTGTTTGGATAACTTGTGGATTATTGTAATGTTTTAATCAGCTGTTTGGACGCTCATTCTGACGGCACCCATCCACTGCTGAGCAAGTGATGGAATGCTACATTTCTCCAAATCTGATGAAGAAACAAACTCATCTACATCTTGGATGACCTGAGGGTGAGGACATATAGAGCAATTTTTAAATGTTTAGGTGTACTATTCCTTTAATTGTCTGATTTTAACATTTCTCTCACACTTGTTTTCTTAAACAAAATGAACATGTCTCGTATCATTCATCACCAGTCTGCAGTCTCCCATTTCTCATGTTTAAAAACCCAAGAGGGAGGAATTCAGTTTGCAAAAATATTGTTTAAACTCCCTATAATTTAATAAAAGGCCTGAAAAAAAAAGTCACGAATCTAATTACGCACATATCTCTCGGAATCAACGCTGCTCTGCCCTCTGTAATACATCCATGTTTGTTTTTCTTCATTGAAGAGCCACATCAAAAAACGTTTTTTTTTTTTTTTTTTCTGGTATGCCGAGGCTAAAGAGGTTATACTTAACTTACTTACTAACACAAATAGCCCACAGCAAGGTACCGTTCCACTGGCTCGCTCGCTGTCCGTCTATCTCTCATTCTTTGAGATGCTCTTTAGATTGCGACCCTCTTTATTGAAAGCAGATACAGCTTATGTAATCTTTGTGCATCTCTGTTAGCTGTCAATTTGTCACTGTGATCAAGCCAACGCCCATTCTATGTCTACTTTTAGGTCTGTGTGCAAAGGTACTATTACTAGTGCACAAACATAGTGTTAGTGATTCTGAACCATTTTTAAGGCTCTTTAGTTAATCAAAGCAAACAGAGTGAAAATGAACCCAGTTCTTAATTGACTTTTTTATAATAATTGCAAAAAATAAAACTAATATTTTTTAAAAAACCTGAGTGGTGCTACAATCAGTATTGAAGGTAATGCATGTAATCAGATAACTTTTTTCAAGTAACTATTAAAGTAACACATTACTTTTGGATTCACAAGAAAATATCTAAGTTACTTTTTTAAATAAGTAGCGCCAGTTACTTTGTCTTCCCATGTATTGACTGACAGCTTGTGTTGCCATGTTGAGAGAAATCAGGAAACAAATCTGTAAAAACATGACGTTACTGCAGTTCTAAACTAAATGTCAGCATGCATTTAGTCATCTCGCTTGCACAAAAACAGATTCATTATTCCACAAAATGAATAAAAACAGTGGAATGCAACTATGACACAAACCTGCAATAATTAAATATACACAATTATCCTTTATGTATTTAATCCCATTTTATTAACCAATGTCTTTGCTGCTGACCTTCGACGATCCAGTTCAACCACACTAATAAGCAAAAATGACTTTGGATAAACATAGCTTTTGTGCTTCTAGATGAGAAAAAGTATTGTTTGGAACGCATTACTTTCCTTTATAAGTAACTAAGTGGGAATTTTTTTAGGAAGCAATGCATGATCCTAGGGTAAGTTTTGTTAAGTGTTCTTTCATTGTTTGTAGGGTATTTTAGGCTATTCTGTGGTAGTTTTTTCTGCTTTTTGTCTAAACAGTAGCATTATGAGATGTTATCACAATTCAAATCATGGTTGCAAATATTTATGAAAATATTAAAAATATAAAATGTTTTTTGTGATTTTGAACCATTTTCAGTGTTCTTTCAGTTAATCCATATGTGAAAATGAACCCAGTTCTTCTGTCTGGCACAAGTTTAATTTCCAGATCCTCTGCTCTCTTCTTAATAATAATTGCAAAATATATAATTAAAAAGATAAATGTGGCCCTGGGCCACAAAACCAGTCATAAGTTTTTCAAAATAGAGATAAAAATAAGTAAGCTTTCCATTGATGCATGGTTTTTGTTAATATTTGCCCAAGAAACAACTATTTGAAAATCTGGAATCTGAGGGTGCAAAACCATCAAAATATTGAGAAAATCACCTTTAAAGTTGTCCACATGAAGTTCTCAGCAATACATATTAACTAATCAAAAATTAAGTTTTGATATATTTTACTAACATTTATAAATGTTGACATTTATTTTGACGGAAATATGTCAGTACTACTTTTTGCTGACAGCAGCAGATTTATGAACGATTCTCATTACGCTGTTCCAGTGCAGATTTTCTTGGCGCTTTGGACTTGAGCTTGAGCTGCCAGAATACATACAATTTGTTTGTGTATTAGAAAACATAACATTCTGTAGTTTATTTACTAATAGTTTAAGGCCATTTTGCAATTTTCCCTACCGACTACACCTAAACCTACCCGAGAGTATGAACAAAAACGAATGTGACGTAAAAACGCAAATACAAGCATGCCATTTTAGCTTGTTTTTCGAACTCTCATCTTTCAGCTTTCTCATCGTGAGTCATGTATCTTGTTTCCGTTTCCGTGCCAGCTGAGCTACGGAGCAAGCTTGCATCTTTCCACTCCGAAGATATCAACAAAAGTTTTTTTTCCAAGGTAAGATTTTCTTTTCACCACGCCCCTTCCACAATGAATAGCTTATTATTCTTTTATGATTGTTAAACCTAACATATACCATTGCAAACATTACTCTGTGCTCTAAAAATAGACATTTTAAGAAATATACAAGGTGGTAAACTGGGTAGAGTGGATACACCCTTTTTTTGGGCGCTATCTATACAGTAATAGTTCAATCATATAAAATAAAATGTATTTTCCGAGGCTGTGTGTGTTTGTGTACTGGTATTACCTATGTTATGGAGACCAAATTTTCCAACAAGTACAGTAATACCAGTAAATTCTAACCTTACAGGATTTTTTTTAGGTCCCCATAAGGAAACAAGGATATAGTTCATACAGAATGACTGAAAATGTAAGGTAAGGTTTAGCGGTAGGGTTATAGAATATACAGGTATGTGTTATTTTTACTGTTATGTTTACATTTGTACTGTTTGCCATATCTTTTTTTAGTGTTAAATATTTGTTTCTAATTTGTTTAAATTAATCTGAATTAATTAAAGCAATTTAAAAAATCTGAATTTTAAAAAAAAAAGTTGCAAAACTGTAATTTTGTCATTTTTCACATTTGCAATAAAGGGTTAGCCAGTTTTAGAGCATTAAAGGTTGTATCAGCGATTTCTAGCCTGAAACATAAAGTGTCAAATTCAGCTGATCTTTCATCACGATCCGCTCGCTGCCTGCCCAAGGGGCAACCTCCCGCTCTCTCTATTGAAACCAACACGGAAGTGACTTAAACTGCAATTCATCGACTGGCCGCTAGAGACTGGCTGCAGAAGGGAGTCAGTCCCATTGACTCCCCATGTTAAAATGCCCAACTTTACAGCAGAAAAAAGTATGTTTACAGCCTGGTTCAAAAAATGGTTTTGGTCTATATAGCTAGTTTTGCCCTACATGTCAACTGTGAGGGGGGTGAATTTTTTTATAACTCATCCGTATAAGTTATATTAAGCCTTAAAGTTCTGCATAAGTAAAGGCGTGGTCACTTGAGTGACAGTGGGATTGCCGCTGCTGTCACCACTGTCGCGCTAGGCGGGCGTGGTTTCAGCAACCAGCTCCACCCACGTCCCGCCTTTTTGCCCATTTTTGATTATCCGGGAGTGACGCGCGGTGACGCGATTCCAAGATGGCGACGGCCGACTCCCGCCCACTATAGGCTTCAAAATAGCCATTCAGAATCCTACGGGTGACGTCACGGATACTACGTCCATATTTTATACAGTCTATGTGCCTGCCCCATAAATTGTCACACCACAACACCAAACCCCTGACGCTGATTGGTTGGAACACTGTTTGTTTATGTGTGGAAAGGTTGGTAGTGCCGATTGTTTTTTTGGCATATCTCGGACCCTAGGCTGACCAGAGAGACGCGTTTTTTTCACAGACAATTTATGGGGCAGGCAGCGAGCGGATCGTGATGAAAGGTCAGCTGAAATTGACACTTTATGTTTTAGGCTAGAAATCGCTGATACAACCTTTAGGTGTCTCAACTGTACACCATATAGGTACAGTTGAGACAAAAATGCTTCTGTTTCTGAGCTAATTGTGGAAAATATAAACTACTTATGGCTATTATCAATTAGTACACAAACAAAAGAAATATGTTTGTGTATAAACAATATCATGTGAAAAATCACTTCATTTCAGCATCTAGTTTTTGTGTAATGATGAAAAAAAGCAGAAAGTGCCTCTACTGTACTCGGTCTCCCCTACTTTTTGTCATGAGATCAGGTAGGTCAATAAAGTCTAAAAAAAAAGTCACCTCAAGTGTCTATTCAATGTGATTGCTGGTAAGCAGCAGCAGTAGTAATATGAGATGTTTGGTTGCAGTAGATGTTTCTCATATCACAATTCAAATCACAGTTGCAATATTTATCAAAATAATGACAATTTGATTTACTTTTGGCCAAATCATAGCTTTGCTAGGCCCATCTAATTTGTATCTGTGATCACACTGAGCGAGAATCCATCCTGTCACTGCCAGAGCGCTCACTAATTCAGCTCACTTTTCATTTCAGCAGTTTACGTCCAAGACACGCTCACATCCATGAACTCGACCGCTCAAATCAGTCCGTTATCAGGCTGTGATGTCACAGACGCCTCATTTGAAGGAATTCTGAGAATCTTCCTGCGTCCCACTGAGACGACGATTCAGTGTCTGTTTTTTTTACACACTGCGGTTTTAATCAGAAACTCGATCCGCTCTCCTAATCAGCGCATTGATTTCCCTCCTGCTAACGTGGGTCAAACGGAGCAGATCTGCTTTCAAACGTGACCACAAATCAAGCCCCCGCCGCAGAACAAATGCCCTCTGTGTGCGAGAGACGAGAGGGAGCGGAAAGCCCTTCCTCAGCCTGTCGCGCTGCTTTTTGATCAGGCGCTCAGTAAGACAGGACGGTTGCTATTGCAGTCTAGCATTTGATTATAGCGGAAAGCTCTTTTTTCAGTTTTTTGGGAATCTGCCCCTTGAACTGCAACCGCACGGAAACCTCGGTCTGCTTCATCACAAATGCAGATGTTCAAAGCGAGCTTGACCGTGGTGAAGTTCGAGCGACTGGATGCTCATCGCAGCTTGATTGGCTCTGAATTACAGGAGGTCTGCAGGGGTGGGAGCTAGAAGGCGGCCTCTTCTAGTCTACTAACTTTAAGGACAGCCTTAATGTAAACATACTTTGTTTTCATTCGTGTTAAGCAGAGTTGTGCATATTCAGAATCAAAGAAATGCTCTTTTCAATTCATAACTGTGAATTTGAACTGAATTGGCTACAAAACATGAATTCAATGAATTCAACACAGGTAATGCTGGTCACTTTACATACAGCTGATACTGATTGTATTTAAATTGAAATGTCTGAAGGATAAGTAATGCAGAAACTAGAAATGTTTCTTGTTTCCCTCTATCAAAACAATAGGACATACCTGTTTGAGTGTCATAAATATTCTTTTTTCCAAAATTTGCATGCCTGTAACTAAAGTATGAAATGTTAATTATTGCAAGTGTAAGAGGCCTTCAGCGTTTGAGGTACCAAATATGCCCTTTAGCAGAAGATACTACTCCAATCTATAACTTTTTCACATTTTATAACACTAAAAAATTAAAAGAAATTCTAATAATTATTCCAGCTGAGGTAAATCTTGGTTTATTGGTGTGAATGCAATCTGTGGCGAAAGCAAAATTCCCTATGAGGCATGGGGCATGCTGCATGCTTAAACTCTTGGTAGCTTCAGAAATTGTTAAAATGACCAAAAATCCCTTCTTCCAAATATTCCTGAAACCGATTCAAATATAGAATCTTATAAATAGACTACAGAGAGCAAGGTATTGTGTCTAAATTTGACCATTTCAATGCATTTTTAGCACTTAGCTACATTCAATGCAACTGTTTTGATATAAACAAGATACAATTCTAATTTCAACATTATTTCTTCTTCAGACCTTGTTCTTTAAATACAATAAGTATTGGCTGTATACAAAGTGACAAACATTTGGTTTTCAACCACTGAAAACCAACAATCTGGACATAGAGACTCATTGGGATCCCCATATCTCTGGGACTGAATGATGTAGGGGCCTTGAAAATTAAGATTCCAAAAGAAAAGTTCATTAAGATCTAGAATCTAAAATCATATTGTGATATCTTTAATACTCCTTGAGTTAGACATGCAAACCTTGAAAAAAGAATATTTATGGCATTCAGACAGGTATGTTCAATGCAGTTCTCTTGACAGAAGGAAACAAGATACATATTTAGTTTCAATGTTATTTGTTTTTCAGCCATTCCTCTTTAAAAGAAAATAAGTCCCATGTTTTTGCAAATTGACCTACATTTGCTTTTTGACCACTGAAAATTGCCCTGGAGCCATATTGAAATTCCTATATCTTTGGAACCGAACCATATAGGGCCTTAAAAATTAAAATGCTATAAGGAATGTTTGTTAAGACCCAATATATAAAAGGGCATTAAAATATCTCTAATACTACTTGAGTTACAGACCTGCAAAGTTTGGAGTAAAAACCTGAAAAGTGCTGTTTCCCCATTTTTGAATGGTCAACATTGGCACATAATATAACAAAGATTGCTATATTATGGTATTCTGCCATCTTTCTGAAGTAATTTTTAACTCAGAATTCACTACAAAATAGTGGATTACTCAGTAAATATTCATCCATGACATTTAATATTTTTGGCTTTCATCACTATACAAGTCTATCTATCTCCAGCAAAAATATTAGCAAAATCAAAAAATGAGTCTGGGACCTCTAGTTGAGGAATGAGCCTATACTCATTTATACTCATTTTAAATATTGTATTATATTCATTTATTTGTTCTTGAATCTCTTTTAATTCTGCTGCCTTCCTGATAAATAAACAAATTCAGGAATTCAGCTTCATTTCAATTCAGTTCTGAATGGCGCAAAACCCTTTTAAAGTAGTTCACTTCCGAAACAAAAAAAAATACAGATAATGCCCCCTTGTCATCCAAGATGTTCATGTCTTTCTTTCTTCAGTCGTAAAGAAATTCTTTTTTTTTTTTTGAAGAAAACATTTCAGGATTTCTCTCCATATAGTGGACTTCTATGGTGCCCCCGAGTTTGAACTTCTAAAATGCAGTTTAAATGCAGCTTCAAAGGGCTCTAAATGATCCCAGTCTAAGAAGAAGGGTCTTATCTAGCAAAACGATCGGCTATTTAAAAAAAAAAAAAAAAAAAAAATGATATACTCTTTAAATCGCAAACAATCGTCTTGGTCTAGTTCTGCGTGAACTGTGTGTATTTCTGTTTATGACAGAGTATGTCGAAAAACAGAGCAAGACCAAGACAAGCGTTTGCGGTTACAAAGTATATCATCAATTATAAAAAAAAAATTTTTTTTAGAAAATAACCAATCGTTTCACTTGATAAGACCCTTTTTCCTTGGCTGGGATCGTTTAGAGGCCTTTGAAGCTGCATTTAAAATGCATTTTGGAAACTCAGGGGCACCATAGATATACGGAGAGAAATCCTGAAATGTTTTCCTCAAAAAAAACAATTTCTTTACGACTGAAGAAAGAAAGACATAAACATCTTGGATGACAAGGGGGTGAGTACATTATCTGTACATTTTTGTTACTTTTTTGTTTAAGGCCTACATTGGCATCTGGACAGATGTTTAACAATTTGAGCACGGTTGCAAAAAGTGATGTTTTTTAACATCTTGTCAGGGTGAAAATTTGTGTTCCGCTCAAGGCCCTTTATCAAATTGCTTCATTTGACTGATCCTCCACTTTGGAGGAGTTTATATTTCATCTTCCGTGCTGCTGAATTGAGCCTCCCTATTTTTAAACCCGTCCATTGGGGCTGCAAATAAATATGACCCTAGTAAATCTCAGCCAGAGCAAATCTAACCAATGCTTTGGACTCTTCCTGCCTTTCAACGGCTACAATTTACAGTTCTCTCAGAAATATTGGGCTGGCTTATCTGGACGGTGTGGACAGAGCGTTCTGGAGATGAATGAAGTGGTATGAGGAGAGAGCGACAGATAGACGTGGAGACAGGCGGAGAGATTCAGCATAACCCGCCATGATAAACTGGTTAATTAAGCTTTCGGTTGCAAAACAGCCATTCGAACCTGGGCAACTCCAGCTGTGAAAGAAATTACGAAATAATTCCACAAGACGAATTGCTCCAAATATGAAACCTCGTGACTTCCCAGCATGCACGACCTCTATGCATGACTAAGGGTGCTTACATACTCTGACGGAAGATCCCTTTTGAGAGTGTAGAATGAATTGGGTCAGATTGACATTTTTTACATGGCTATTGTAGTTTTTGTTGACTCAATAAGTGCAAACATTGTGTACTTCTGTGTCCGGAGTGCAAACGGAGCGATTGATCCAGTTCAGTCTGGTTTGTTTCACGCTTCAAACCGTGACGGCCATCTGTGTCAAAACCCAAGCCAGTGAGACTTTTAGTCGAACAAAGATGACTGTTTTTCTTACTTTTTTTCCAAAGGGAACTTTGAGATGAAGAATAAATATTGTTTTCCAGAGCGGTTGTGAGTCAGTTTTGGGCTGGAGGGCTGAGTGTTGTTTGGGGGTCGAGGATGAGGGTGGTATTACAGCGAGACTGTGTGCTTTCTGTCTTGGTTATTTCTATTGGCATTTTGTTTCTAATCCAGGAGGATTTGGGTTTGTTTCATGTGGATTTGGAGGTCCAGGAACCCGAGGATGGAAAAACTCCTCTAGAGCAACACGGCAAAGAAAAGAGCAACAATACGGTGGACTTCACCACAAACACTCGGCAGTATTTATTTATAGAGAGAAAATTCACAAATCCAATTTGGCCCCAGATCTGAAAACAATGCAATCGCTGTTCTGTGTTTGTACAGGAAATATTTCTGCCCTGAGGTACAT
The DNA here is from genome assembly GCF_049309525.1 of Garra rufa. Lineage (NCBI taxonomy): Eukaryota > Metazoa > Chordata > Actinopteri > Cypriniformes > Cyprinidae > Garra > Garra rufa. The sequence continues at coordinate 41,247,673 of NC_133377.1, forward strand.
CACACTGGTGAAGATGTACAAACACAAAACACAAAACACTACCATTCAAAAGTTTTGGGTCAGTAAGAAATACTACTTTTATTTAATAAGGATGCATTAAATTAGTCAAAAGTGACAGTAAAGACATTTATAACGTCACAAAAGATGTCTATTTCAACATTGATAACAATCAGAAATGTTTCTTGAGCTGCAAATCAGTATATTACAATGATTTCTGAAGGATCATGTGACACTGAAGACTAAAGTAATGATGCCGAAAATTCAGCTTTGATCACAGAAATAAATTACATTTTAGAATATATTCACATAGAAAACAGCTATTTTAAATGTTCGAAATACTTCATAATATTACAGATTTTACTGCATTTTTAATCAAATAAATGCATCATTAATTAATAATGCATTCAGATCAGGGTTATCATTGTTAACTAAAACCATAAAAACATTACTTGTTTTATTTCAGCTGACTGCCAAGACATTTCTCATTTAGTTTAACTTGAAGTAGTTTTTCGTTATTTTAGTACTTAAACACTTTGAACAGAAGTGTGTGTTGTTACAAAAGATTTCTATTTTAAATAAATGCTGTCCTTTTTAATGTTTTATTCATCAAAGAATCCTGAAAAAAAGTATCACATCTTCAAAAAAAAAAAACATTTAAGCAGCACAACTGCTGCCAATACTGAAAATAAATCAGCATATTAGATTGATTTCTGAAGGATCATGAGACACTGAAGACTGAAGTAATGATGCTGAAAATTTAGCTTTAAATCACAGAAATAAATTCTATATTTTTTTCTATTCTTAATCACATAAATGCTTAATGAGCAGAAAAGACTTCTTTAAAAAAACACAAAAAAAAATCTTACTGATCCCAAACTTTTGAATGGCAATGTATCATATCAGTGAACATTTTTCAGAGACCTAAAATCTGTCTTGTCTGGCGAGTCTGTTTCTGCTTTTGTGTTTCGTATGGCACCTGCGTTTAATATCAGGAGTCTCTTTGGCTGCCGTGTGAATTCAATGAGTAAAGCTTAGTTTTGCATGAAAGCAGAGGTGTGTGTGTGTGTGTGTTGATGTACTGTCAGCGCCGGCAGGACTCAAAGGACTCCCGCTGTGTGTGTTGTGCTTTGACTGACGGAGGAGCTGCGCATCTCAGATGCCACAGAAACATCTGCACAAATCCACCATCTCTCTGCACAAGAATACATGTCAGTGGGGCTTCATTTTATCCACCATTTTCACTGTGAAATGCCCACTAAATTTTATTCGCAGAGCAGTTGTTTCTACACTTCTGAACATTCTGAAGTTTTGCTTTCATGCAATTTAAGTCGCTATGAATTTTTTGTCATTTACACATTTGGCAGAGGTCCTATTATGCTTTTTCACTTTTTGAATTTTAGCCAGTGTGTGGTGTGTATGTTTGGGTATAAAAAACATCTACGAAGTTACAAATCTCAAAGTCGACTCCAAAGGGAGATATTTAGTTTTAAAAAAATCCCTTTTCAAGAACTACAACGAACAGCTCCTTTGGACTACAGCGTCTGTTTTCAGGATGCTGTAATGTCACGATGCAGTCCATTAGAATATCTGGCGGTGGTCTGGTCAAAGGTCCCCACCAATGTCCAGAGCAAATCTACGCCCTTGATCTAAGCTGTTCACCAATCGCAACATTTCATTTTTCGGAAGGCCTTCATCAAACCTGGAACTAATCGAGCCATTTGTGCAAGCCTGGGGAGAAAGCTATTGTAACAATGTAAATTATGTGAAAAATAATGCGTGTTTCGAACCACCAAGCATGAGAGCGTGTTCTCATGCCCCCAAAACAAAATAAAGACTTTGTAAAAGAGCATAATAGGACCGCTTTGAGTGCATTTGACACCCTGCATTAAGCAAACAAACTGAGTTCATACAGTACTGTCATCTGACCATATTCTTGTTCTAGCGTCCTTCAAAATCTAAACACCTGAAAACCACCAAGGCTTTATGTAATCATCCAAAAATGAGATTAAAAACAGACACCGAGACATTTTGGTGTGACTAAATTTGGTATTTGGAGCTCAGATTAGTTATGTTTCTTCATCCTTGACTTCCTGTAACAGTCCTTTCTTTCTCTTCCTCCTCAATCTGTCTGTCATAAGATGTCTATCCTCATCTGTCTCTGTGTGACAGCCGTCTTTCTGCCCTCATATGCACCCACACCTCTTTCCTGTTTGCTCAGGTGGATGATACTGTGGTTTTGGAGTGAACCAGTAGTGACCCTTTACTTCAGATCTCAACACACACACACACACACACACACACACACACACACACACACACACACACACACACACACACACACACACACACACACAAGAATTGTGAAGAATTCTGAAGAATTTACTTGCAAAATAGGGTCCATTTTTCGGCTTTTAGTCCATATCCATTAGCTTTCAGGATATCATGATATGCAGTGTTGGGAGAGTTAAAATAAATATGTATCCATGTGTTTTAACATTGCATACAATAATTACAAAGCATTTACATATTAAAATACAATACCAGTCAAAAGCTTTTGAACAGTAACATTTTTCATGTTTTTTTTAAAGAAGTCTCTTCTGCTTACCAAACCTGCATTCAGTTGATCCAAAGTACAGCAAAAACTGTACAATTTTGAAATATATTTACAATTTAAAATAACCTTCCTATTTTAAATATATTTTAAAATGTCATTTATTCCTGTGATTTCAAAGCCGAATTTTTAGCATCATTAGTCCAGTCACATGATCCTTCAGAAATCATTCTAATATTTTGATTTGCTGCTCAAAAAACATTTACTATTATTATTTAGTTGAAAACAGCTGAGTAGAAACTCGAGTTTTCAGGTTTTCATCTAAAATAGAAATCTTTTGTAACACTATAAATGTCTTTGTCATCACTTTTAATCAATGTAAAGCATCACTGCTAAATAAAAGTATTAATTTCTATCATTTCTTCTATAATTATTGAAGAATCCTATAAAAAAAAAAAAAAAAAAAAAAAAAAAAAAAATGCACTCAACTGTTTTAAATATTGATAATAAAAAATTTTTTTCTTGAACAGCAAACCAGCATATCAGAAGGATTTCTGAAGGATCATGTGAAAATGAAGACTAGAGTAATGATGCTGAAAATTTTGCTTTGATCACAGAAATAAATTACATTTTAAAATATATTCACATAGAACAAAGTTATTGTAAACAGTAAAAAGATTCCGCAATAATACTGCTTTTGCTGTACTTTGTATCAAATAAATTCAGGCTTGGTGAGCAGAAGAGACTTCTTATTAAAAAAAATAAAATAAATAAAAAACATAAAAAAAAAAATCTGTCCAAAAACTTTTAACTGGTAGTGTACCTTCTGAAAACTATTTTGAATTAGTTAATTTTAAAGGTATTATTTTAAAATTAAAATCTACCCTACTTAATATATATATGTTAGCTAAATGAACATTTGTGAATGTATCAGTGTCAGAAATGAAGAGGTCTCAGTAAAAAACAGCACTAAAGGTGACACAAATACTCATGAAATTCAAAATATGGCAAAAATGTGTGTTTATCATACAAAACATAAGCTGATATTGATTAAATTTTATATGTAAATCAATGAAACTAAAATATATTAATTAAAAAATTAATTAAACATTTTCATGCACTGATTAATTTTAGGTATTTGACAAATTTACATGACATACAGTGTGTTTTTATAAAGTTACTCAGAGAAATACCTCTGAAAATCAGCTCCAGGGGGCAAAAAAGGGCTTGTATTAAAAAAAGTGAGATTCTGACACTGGTATGCATGTCTGGAAGGAGAGCTGAACACCTGCAGGGTCTCTTGCCATCATTACCCAGACACCCCCTCTCCCACACAGTGACACGGCAGACCCTTACAGCACATCCAGCCTGGAACAGGATATGACATCGGACAGAGAGCTGGACTCGCCACACATGGAAGCCATCAGAGCTCAGAGTGCTTGTGTGATGGTGGTAAAAAAAACTTTTAGTCACAGCTCGCGCTCTCTAGCTCTCTCTCTCTCTGTCTCTAATGTAAGACCTTCAGGAAGTAACACATAAATAAGATGCATTGTGCTACAAGGTCGAAGACATTTTATGTTTTGCACAAGGCTATAATGGTTCACTATAACTGTAACTTAAAAAAAATTCACTTTAAATAAAATGAACGTTAACTGAATTCAAATAAAATATATATATTAAAAAAAAACCACTAGTCACAAGGAATTTTACATTTTCATTTAATTTAACTTGATGTATTAAAATACCTAAAACTGAAATAAAAATGAATAACTTTATAAACATTTTTTTTTCTAAAAATAAGAACAGAATTAAATTACTCAAATGTAACTAAAATAACTCAAATTTAATACTAATATTATTATTTATTTAAAAAAAATCATAGTATCTGAATGATACTAAAATAACACTGGTTCTGCACTAAAATGCAACTGTTTTGCGAAGAAAAAAAAAACAGACTGGATTTCCCAGGCTGGTGTTCAGCTGGTTTATATGGCCACGTTTGATGGTTTTAGAGCTATTTTGGGCATTTGCTGAACCATCTCAGACAGGTTTAAGCTAATTTTTTCCACCAGGGTTAATAGTAATCAATTACAAATAAAATCACCTTATATGTCCTAAAACATGAAAACAAGTTGCATTCTTGAATGTCCGCTTACGCTGTCATGGAATCAGCGGGTTTTTAATCCAATTTTTTGGTTAAATGTTTGAAATAAGGTCTGTTTAACATAAGATATTTTGACCTTTTATTCTATGACGTAAGATAATATAAATGAAAAAAAATTCCTAGGCAACTGGCCGAAACAATATTTTTATTTTTTCAATTTTATTTTTTATTTCATTTAATTTTTTACACTTTTTAAATGGGTTTTAGTTTTAGTTAACTATAATAACCCTGGCTAGATTATAGTAAATATATTACAGTTCAGTGCTACTGTGAGTTAGTTCTGTTTATTTATTTTATTTATATAAATATATAAGTTTGTAGAATCAGAGAATTTTGTAGGGGGAAAAAACAGATGTTGATTATTTTCATATTTATATATTGTTTTCATTAAGATATTAGTTGCATTTTTGGTCAGTTTGTTTTATGTTTTGTCATTTTCTTGCTTTGTCAGTTTTTTGTCTATTTTATGTTTTTTTTGTTTTTTTTTTAGTACATCAAGTTATCAAAAAAGTTATCAAAATTGCCTTGGCAACTGGCTGAAACAGTATTTTATTTTGCACTTTTTTTTTATTGGTTTTAGTTTTAGTTAACTATAATAACCCTGGCTAGATTATAATAATAATAATAATAATAATAATAATAATAATAATAATAATAACAATAATAATAATAATAATAATAATAATTTAATTTAAATACTTTTTTAATGGTCTTAGTATTGGTTAACTACAATATCCCTGGCTAGATTATAGTAAATATCACAGTTCAATACAGTTGTGAGTCATGTTTATTTATTTTTTTACACATTTAAAAAAAATATTTTTTTAGAGCGTTTATTTCATAAAATCATAGTTATATGTAAGTTTTTCTTTTTCTTTTCATTTTTATATATTGTTTTCATTACGATTTTAGTTGCAATTTTGGTCAGTTTGTTTTGTGTTTTGTCAGGGTTTTTTGTTGTTGTTTATTTTAAATTGCCTTTGCAACTGGCTGAAACAGTATCTAATTTAATTTAATACTTTTTTAATGGTTTTAGTTTTAGTTAACTATAATAACCCTGGCTGTTATTTTATTTTGTATACATTTAAAATAAATTATTTTTAAAGTGTTTAATTCATAAAATCATAGTTGATGTGTTAAGTTTGTCGAACCTGCGAATTTTGTGAAAAAAAAATTGATTTTGTGCTTTTGCAATATTAAAAACCAGTGTACAGTGTTTATAGTTTTCTGATTTTAGAATGACTTATATGAAACATCGTAATGCCCCCTGAAGTTCTTACCTGTGTAAACAGGACTATTGGTGAGGACATTAAACCTCATCACATTAAGCAGGTAAACTTTTCCCTTTCACAGCCTCACTGGGGTAATAATCAAGCTCTTGCAAACTACTCCAACTCAAAACTGCACAACTTATAGACTGGTGATGCTAAAGTCATGCATTTGCGAAATAACTGTATTTGAAGAAAAAAAAATGGTGCTACTTTTGACCAAAACATGGTCTTTTGTTGGTCACAAAGCTTATTTTCTGCAATAATCCAAAAGCCAATGGAAAAATCTTATTGGGTTTTTGTCGAAAGAACCACGTGATGCTAACTTCTGGTTTGGCCTACAAAAACAGGTCATCACTACAGTGCTCAATATGAAAAGCTGGGTTTCATGCATTGAAAACCAGTCTAAAGGGCTGATTTTAAGCAGTTTTGATTAGTAATAAGACTTGCATTTGCCATCTTAGACTAGTTCGGTCCGGCTTCAATATCAAGATGGTCTTAAGTGGTTTAACTTAGTTTTTCCCCCCCATTCATCCGTCTCAAGTGCAAAAGGACTTTGTTAGCATAGCATAAGGTTTGTTTTCCTCTCATATTCAGAGCCATTAATCAAACATGGCAGTGAATCTCCTCTGAGGTTTTGGGTTTGGGCAGTGTTTGTTTCTTTGTGCGGTAATCGCTGTATTTCACAGTCTTCTGCTCTTTGAATCAAGAAAGTAGCGGAGGAAAGCATGCTATAAGGTTTAGCTATATCGCGTGTAAAGTGGCCTGTCATGGCGTGAGACGTTATCGCTCGCGCCATGTTTATCTTAGCGGTTTCCTCTCTGCTGCCTGAATGGGGAGCCAATTAAACGCAGCGGTTGGGTTTGATTGTGTCACGATTCATTAGGCAGAAGCAGCGTCTGTGGAGGTTAGCGAGCCGACTCTTTTGTCGTTGTTTATTTTGTTCTGTCTCCTTCACTGGTTCGTTCATTACGCGTCATTCAGCTGAATCGCTGAGATAGACAGATACTTGGTGAGGGCAAGTATGAATTTAGCAAAGCAAATACCAGCCATACATTGATATGCATTGATTAAATGAGTAAAGACACGATGCAGCAACAATATTTAATATTTTAACACTCGTATTACCTCATTTTGTTGTGTATGTCCTAACAGAGACATTGGTACAATAGCATTGTCATCTCATTACAATTGTTTTCATTGTAAAACATTTCTAGCTTCTTTTTTAAAATGTTAAGTTTTTAATTACCTAAAAACTTCACTGTTTACAACATACACTACAAGTCAAAGCTTTTTAAACAGTAAGATTTTAATGTTTTTTAAAGTCTTTTCTGCTTCCCATTTATTTGATCCAAAGTGCAGCAAAAACAGTATTTTTTTATATTTTTACTATTTAAAATAACTTTCTATTTGAAAATATTTGAAAATGTAATTTTAATTAAACAGTATTTTTTATGTAATTTTTACTAAACAGTCATTTTTAATTTTAGCAAAAACAGTAATTTTTTTTAAATATTTTTACTATTTAAAATAACTGTTTTCCATTTGAATATATTTTAAGATGTAATTGATTTTAAAGCTGAATTTTTAGCATCATTTCTCCAGTCACATGATTTTTCAGAAATCATTGTAATATTCTGATTGGCTGCTCAAAAAACATTTATTATTATTATGTTGAAAACAGCTGAGTAGAATTTTTTCAGGTTACTTTGATGAATAGAAAGTTCAGGAGAACAGCATTTATCTGAAATAGAAATCTTTTGTACATTATAAATGTCTTTATCATCACTTCTGATTAATTTAAAACATCCTTTCTAAATAAAAGTATTTATTTATATATATATATATATATATATATATATATATATATATATATAAATAAAATTGGTCTAGTGTATAAAAGCTTTTTATTTCAGATAAATGCTGATCTTTGGATCTTTCCATTCATCAAAGAATTCTGAAAAAATTTACTTACATGTAATATTAATATTATTAATAATAATAAAATTGTTTCTTGAGCAGCAAATCAGTATATTAGAATGATTTCTGAAGGATCATGTGACACTGAAGACTGGAGTAATGATACTGAAAATTTAGCTTTGATCATAGAAATAAATTACATTTTAAAATATATTCAAATAGAGGAAAGCTGTTTTAAATAGTAAAAATATTTCAACATTTTACTGTTTTTGCTCTACTTTAGATCAAATAAATGGTGAGCAGAAGAGACTTTAAAAACATTAAAGATCTGACTGTTCAAAAACTTTTGACTGGTAGTGTATAGTTAGTATAATATTTTAAATATATTTTGGCCAGAAAATTTAAAAAAAGTGATTACCTCCACACACTGCAAATTTAACAATATTTAACTGCACATGAAATGTCCCATTAGATTTATTAGTTTTTTTCACCATACTGAGTAAGAAAGCTTAGCATTAACCAATTAACAGTGGCATTACAGTCTTTTAATCATAAAATTACGATGATTTTTAGTGACAACCAGATTGCATGGGCAAGCTCTTCAGAAAATGCAACACTTAATATTTCATTAATCAAACGTGGCATTTTGAGGGTTTTGGGTGCTGCACAGATGTTTAACATTTTGAACAGCAAAACATGGACTTATTCGCCTTTAAATGAAGTTGTGTCAATACAGCTATGAGTGACACTTCAGATGCCGTACAGTGGAAAGATCAACACCTTCACCGAGAAACATTACGTAAATAAACGCACCTGAGAGAGAAAAACACTATTTCTCCTTATTTCAATGTGACGAATAATCTAACATGGCATTTTTGAGCTGCGCTGAAGTTCAGAGCAGTGAAGCGTGGCTGGTTTTCTCTTTCTCTGCTTTCTGCAGGTAGGTATGCGCTCATGCAACGTTTGCGTGTGTGTGTGTGTGGATATGTTAGGCGTGTATAGTTACATGCGTGTGCATGTGTGTATGAGTGTGTGTCCGGAGCAGCGCGCCCGCGGGTCACTCCAGAGATGAAACAGATAAGGTAATTGGCTCTAATGAAATCCAGACCTAGTCCAAATCTGTTCGGTTTCTCTCTCTCTTTAACTCTGTTATTATTCAAATCCATTTACTCATTCCTCCTTTTCTCTCTTTCAGTCTGTCTTCTCTCACATTCATGCATGTCTGTTTGAAGTTTGTTCAACTTTAGCCTTAAGCGAGTTTTCAAACGAAACTTCAGCCTGCTGGCCCATTGCCATGGAGACTCTAATTATCGCCCGTTTTCTGTCGTGGAGTTTACGGCACAGGAAGAGAGTCATTATGCATTCGATCCATATTCGTTTTTTTAATGTGGAGGGAAGGTTGAAAGGTCGCCAAAAGGAGGTGCAGAAAAACTCGCAGGCAGGGATGGGAACCTCGCGGAATACAATGATTAATGATAGGTGATGTGTGTCATGTTTTTCTAAGTTAAAATACCTCCCTATCTCAACTTAATATGCAGAGATAAAAGTCAGACATTTATAGGTTGAAACACTCTGGTGCTTTTTTTTTTTTTTTGTTTGTTTGTTTGAGCCAACACAGCAACAGTGGCTCAACCAATTGCAAGAGTTCAGGGGCGGGACTATTTTTTTTTTTGACTGACCAATGGAAGATAATTAGGTTAACAATACAAAAAAGTGTATTGTTAAAAAAATTAACAATACACTGCCGCTCAAAAGTTTGGGATCAGTAAGATTTTTAATGCTTTTTAAAGAAGACTTTTCTCCTTATCAAGGTTGTTTATTTGATTAAAAGAACAGAAAGAACTGTAATATTGTGAAATGTTAATGCAATTTAAAACAGTGGGTTTCTATTTTAATATACTTTAAAATATAATTTATTCCTGTGATGCAAAGCTGAATTTTCAGCATTATTTCTCCAGTCTTCAGTGTCACATCCTTCAGAAATCAATCTAAAATGCTGATTTATTATCAGTGTTGGAAACAGTTGTGCTGCTTAATATTTTTTTTTTGGAACCTGTGATACTTTTTTCATGATTCTTTGATAAAACATTAAAAAGAACAGCATTTATTTAAAATAGAAAACTTTTGTAACAATAAACATCTCATTCAAAGCAAGGTTTTATTCAGCAAGGATGTATTAAATTGATTAAAAGTGATAGTAAACACTTGCATTGTTAGAAAAGGTTTCTATTTTGAATAAATGCTGTTCTTTTTAACTTTTTTATTCATTAAAGAATCCTGAAAAAGTTTTAGTTTCCAAAAAAAAAAAAAAATATTAAGCAGCACAACTGTTTCCGACACTAATAATAAAAGTAATAAATCAGTATGTTAGAATGATTTCTGAAGGATCAGAAAATTCAGCTTTGCATTAAATAAATAAATTATATTTTAAAGTATATTAAAATTAAAAAATGCTATTTTAAATTGCAATAATATTTCATATTACTTTTAATCCAATAAATGGAACTTTAATGAGCATAAGAGACTTTTTTTATAAAAAAAAAACAACAACATTAAAAATCTCACAAAATAAAAAAAAAATTAGTATAAAAATGTATTTATGTATTATGGAAAAATAAAAAAAATGTCATTATATTAAATATATATATATATATATATATATATATATATATATATATATATATATAAACTGGCAGCAGCGGATGGCAGGTATTCAAAAAATACAGTAGAAAATTGGTTGGTTTTATGGATTGTTTTATGGATTTACAGTTAAAAAAAACATATTTCATTAACTGATATAATGGTAAAATACCAACTAAATTAAGTACTAAAACACTGACAAAAACTAAAAAACACAGGTGATCATGAGAAAGTCATATGATGAATCAAAGTTCATCACAAGCAAAAAAAAAGACAAAATCATTATTTCACACAAAATTTTCCATTTTTTTATTGTAAATCAAGTTGACTTGTTCTTTTTTTTACATTCAAAAAGTATTCTTTTAACACTATTTTACATGAAACACTGGTTTTATTACAATTTTTCACTGTATATACAGTTATATGAACTATATTTACCAATCAACAGGAGTTTACCTTTGCATTTTTACAGTCTTTTACTATTAAAATTACGATTTTGAACTTGAATACACTCTTAAAAATAAAGGTGCATTAAAAGGTTCTTCACAGCGATGCCATAGACGAACCATTTTTGGTACCACAAAGAACCATTCAGTCAAAGGTTCTTTAAAGAACCATCTCTTTCTTACCTTTTTATAATCTGAAGAACCTTTTTTCACCACAAAGAACCTTTTGTGAAAAAGAACGGTTCTTCAGATGTTAAAGCTTCTTTATGAAACTATTTAGACAAAAAAGGTTCTTCTATGGCACCATGAAGCACCTTTATTTTTTTGGAGTGTACACCGATTACATGAGGACATCAATATGAGGACAATGCAATAGAAAAATGTGTTGTTAGTTTATTGTCTTTGTATTATATTAATAGCGACGCACAAAACACTCTCTAAATATTTTAGCAAAGTATTTTAGTACTAAAATAATGGAGGAACTGGCAAGTTCACCCAAAAATGTAACTTTTGGGTTTGTTTCTTCTGCTCAACACAAAAGAGGATATTTTAAACAACGTTGGTAACCAATCAGTTGACGGTAGCCATTGACTTCTATAATATTTTTGTCCAAACTATAGAAGTCAATGGCTACCAACAACTGTTTGGTTACCAACAAATATCTTGTGTATAGCAGAAAACACCTTTATACAGGTTTAAAACAACATGAGTGTGAGAAAATGATGACAGAATTATAATTTTTTAGATTTAGAACTGTCCCTTTTATGCAACCGAAAGCTTGGACCCTCATCTGCATTTTACCCTTCATAAAGGAATTCATAAAGCAGCATTGGCAGGTCAGCAGAGAAGGGAAAGTGGAAAAACGAAATGGAAAGTTTTTTTTTTATTAATTATAGTTTGGACTTTCAGTTAAATATGTCAAAGCATGACATAATTACAGTATTTAATGAAGACTGGGTCAACAAGATTTGAAACTCGCTGTGACGCTGCCAACGTGTTGTTTGCACGTTGCTATGGTCATTTGAGTAGTTGCTAGGTGGTTATTCAGTCACTGTAGCACAAATGGCATTGGATGAGTTACGCAAACATAGTTTAACTCTTAGGATTAGAGCTATGAGCAATAGTAAGAGTGATGCTTGACTTAGCAAACACAACTTAAAACTAATTTAACACGCAAACAGATCCTGGGAAGAGGGAGGAACGGAGACCTAATGAGGAAGGATTTACAACGCCCCGCTGAGACATAAAAACCCAGTTTGGGCTTTTAAAACCTCTTATCTGTCCGCAACTTTTAACTTGAGCTTCACACTTCCGTATAGTCCTGGCGGGCCCCCACAGAGGGGCTGAGGGTGCGAGAGGCTCTTTTTACCCCTGCAGGGGGGCAGAAAATGCAGGGGTGATGAAGTGCCGAAGCAGCGCTTGTTGTTGGCTAAGACTGCATGGGGCGATGGGCCATCTGTTTCAGGTTTTCAGTCTTTACTTTTCTCATTCTCTGTGGAGTAATGGTGCACGCAGAGCAGCAGGAGATACCTGCTCCTGACCTCCAGAAACCAATGCTGTCAACTTAAGAGTTTTGGTTTTAGATCAAAGAATGAATGAAATCCGAAATTAATTTGCATTTGTTTTAGATTCAGAATTTTTAATGCATTATATAATGTGCGTAAGATGAGTTATGTAATCAGATAACTTTTTCAAGTAACTAATAAAGTTAAAAATATTTATATATCTGAGTTACTTTTTTAAATAAGTAATGCCAGTTACTTGGTGTTCCCATTTACTGACTGCTCTCCTGTTGAGAGAAATTGGAAGAAAGTACAGAGGCATTCTAGACTAAATGTTAACATGCATTTACTTATCTCACCTACACAAAAACAGATTTAGTATTCCTCAAAATGAACAAAAAAAGTTAGAATGCAAACTTAGAATATGATGCAAAGAAAACAAGAAATAATTCTAATTTCAACATTATTTCTTCTTCGGACATTGTTCTTTAAACAAAGTAAGTATAAGTCAGTTATTCTAATCCGATTCCATCCAGATATGGACAAAATCGGATTTGGGCTGATAGTCTGAACTTGGCTAAAGTGACTGACATTTGGTTTTCAACCACTAAAAATGGATAACATTCAACAATCGGGACATGGAGCCTCATTGAGATCCCCATATTTCTGGGACTGAATGATGTAGGGCCTTGTTATTAAGATTCTAAACTAAAACTTTACGAAGAACTAGAATGTAAAATCATATTGTGATCTCTTTAATACTTCTTGAGTTATAGGCACACAAACTTTGGAAAAAAATATTTATGGCTGCTGTGGTTAATGCGGTTGTCTTGACATACATGATACATGTCTAGTTTTAAGATCATTTGTTCTTCAGACAAGTAGTTTTGCAAACTGACCCACATTTAGGTTTTTGACCACTGAAAATATGTACATTTTAACGATTTACTTCTGCCACCATATTGAAATTCCAATATCTCTGGAACCGAAAACATTTTATATCTAAAAGGGCATTAAAATATCTTTAATACTTCTTGAGTTACAGGCATGCAAACTTTGGAGAAAAACTTGAAAAGTGCCGTTTCCCCATTTTTGAATGGTCACCATTGGCACATAATGCAACAAGGATTGCTAAAGTCAACAGATTTTACTAATAGAACTATCAATCTTTGTGTAAAAATAAGATAATGATGCTGCCATGTTTAAGTCACTTTTACTTGATTCTGAATCTAAGGTGAAGATTGCAATTTTGACCTCCCTCTACAAAATAGTGGACAGCATGTTCACCATTCATAGTGAAAGGCGCCTGCGATGGCTTGGCCACGTTAGAAGAATGGAACCAGGCCGCATTCCCAAGGACCTGCTGTACGGTGAACTAGCTGAGGGCACACGACTGACTGGTCGCCTGCGACTGCGCTACAAAGATGTCTGCAAGAAAGACATGAAGCAGTTTAACATCAATGTCAACTCATGGGAATGCCTCGCAGAAGACCGATCCGCGTGGCGCCTTGCTGTCAGACAAGGCACTAGGGGTGGGCGGTACACTAGTGTCATAGTCAGCACCGGTGTGACAGTGCGCCACGACATGGATTTTCTAATACCGTCAATACCGTAATAAATCAATTATGTGCCTCGAACGGCTGCATTTACATCAATAATAGCTAATTCTAAATAATAAGGCATTAAGTTTTCTTCAAACATTCAGTTGTGGTCTGAATACCTGTCCTTATTCTATATATCTTGTTGTAAGTAAAAAAGCAAAACATATTCGTATCAGCTTTGCAGGTGGTAGGTAAAAGGGGAGTGGCCATTAAACGACTGGTGAAACATCGTGAAGAAAGGTCGGGCCTGTAGCCTATACCAGGGGCGGATTGGCAATCGGGACGACCGGGACTTTTCCCAGCGGCCGGCCGAAGGATTTACACAGCGGATCACAAATTGAGCGGGCGCGAGGCGAACTCGACAGGCCTGTTTACTTTTACTTTCGATTTTGCGATAACGCACACTCTGTGTAAAGGGAGCAGCACATCTTATAACGTTAATAGATATTTGTCAGTGAGTACAAGATTGCAGCAAATCCTCCAGTCTATGTTTGTAATCTCTCTTTACTTTCGACCCGTGATCATTCAAATCTAAAGGTCATTGTACACCGAGTCCGATTTTCGTATGCATTTTTTTTAGTTTTCTCATATTCGCCATCCTTATCAAAATGCTTATTATGGATGCGAAAATGCAGAAAATCAAACACGATCCGATTTTTTTTATGACGGACGAAAGTTTCAGAGGCAGTGTGTAAACTCGATTAACATAACCTGTATTTTTTTTTACGTGCAAAAATCTCGGACGAAAATTTCGTACTCATGTGTGCAATGACTTTATTAACTCCAGCAGCTCGTGTTGGATGCAGGGTTGCCAAGTCCGCGTTTTTCCCCACAGAATTGGTCTACTTTTAAACTGTTGCCATGGGTTGATTTCTCCCAGTTATTTAAAGGTTTTAAATATTGCAGAAATTAAATTTCAATAATAAAAAAAAAAATTGTTTTGTTGTACACTGTTAAGTAAGATCTTTAGGTTTTTAGCAAAATAAATATGTTAAGAAAATGTATACTCTCCCATGTCTCTTTTTGATAAGGATACCTACCATTTACTTATTATATTATAAAAATATTAACTTTATTCACATACTAAAGGGACAGGACAGGCTACTCCTCCCAAAATGTACCAAAAAAAGTAATACCGTGATATTATACCGTCACCGTTCAAAAGATGAAAAATACCGTGATATTAATTTTAGGTCATATCGCCCACCCCTACAAGGCACATAGAAAGCTGAGGAGGCCAGAAATAAAACCCTGGCCGTAAAGAGAACCAGGAGGAAGGAGAAACAACAGCAGCCCCAGCCGGCATCGTCGTTCACCTGCAGCAAATGCAAGAGGGACTGCCACTCTAGAATCGGACTGTTTAGCCACTCGCGAAGGTGCAGATAGAACATCACCCAACTGGAAGCTACACCATCTAGGGATGTCCCGATACAAAATTTTAACTTCCGATTAGGGATGCACCGATCCACATTTTTTCACTTCCGATCCGATTCCGATACCTGAATTTGGATATCTGCCGATACCGATACTATTCCGATACCAGAGCTCTATTTGCTTTTATATCACTATGACTATTATCATTATTGTTGATTTTATGAGGCTGTAACAAACTTCTCTACAAGCAAGTCTAAGTATCTCCCAAAAAGCAACTTGAGGTAAGTATGAGGTTAGAAAATGGCAGAAATCCCATCCTGAAAACAAATATGCAACTTTAAGGGTTTAAATTGATATTTATTTAAATTTCAAGACAGGGTTACTAGATACTAGTGCAATATACACTCTTGTTGCATAAAACATAAAGGTTTTCAAATATTTGAAATAAAAAATAAATATTCACACTATAAATAGAACAATGTGCATCTGATCAACATAAATTCAGTAAATTATTGCTTGTGTAGCAGCAACAAAATAAGGTTTTCAAATGTTAAACATTTTGAATAAAAGTGCAATAAGTGCACTTTTCGGATCAGCAAAAAACAAACAAAACAAAAAAAGTTTGTTGTTTATTAATTACTGAATGCTTACTTTAAGTACTTCTAATCCACAGCAAAAACTAGCTGAACTAATATAATAAGTAACAAAACAAGAACACTAACACAAATGACAAGTGTAGATGAATACAACATAAAGTTACTAATAAAATCAATAATACTAGTATTCAGGTGCAGAAATTTAATAATTCATTGATAAATAACTAGTGCTTCTCACTGCAGGTATTTATAGGATGCTGTCTCTTTAAGGCCTAACGCACGTAATACTGGCACGCATCTCCTTCTCAGCTGTTTCGGTTCACTGAAGACATAACCGACGGTGTTACCAGAATAAAACAACGGTATTTAAACATAACTTTGTATGAATGTTTCTGTTCAAGAGACGTTAAAGAGTAATCAGTCTGTGAATCGCGCAGTTTGAATCACGTCTCTCTCTCTCTCTCTCTCTCTCTCTCTCTCTGTGCGCGTGCTCGCTTCAGGTGTGTGCGGCAACGTTAAAAACAGAAAATAACACGCACGAAGTCTACAAATTATAAACTTTTACTCTATGATTGGTAATATTTAACAGTTAATCTACTAAATAAATCCACGAGGTGCCACCTCTCGGAACAACGGCTTTGCAAACATTGCACGTTGCTGTCTTTGCGGCGTTTCCGACCGTAAAGTATTTCCACACAGCGGACATGTATGACGCTCAATGCTAAACTGCTACCTGCAAACTGAAGATTTCCTGAAAGGAGGCATCTCATCTCTCTCAGTGTCTCATTGGAGCACAGACACGTCACCTAGCCCGGGATCACTTGTGAAGTCATTTCAGCAGACAGCACTGTACGTAGACATATCTCTGGATCGGAAATTTCTCTAGGTTGGATCGGAAATTTCCGATCCATTAATTAAGCTGGTATCGGAACCCGATACCGATACTGGATCGGATCGGCCCCATCCCTACTTCCGATATGATACCAATATTGCAGCCTTCAGTACTAACCGATACCGATACAAATCTGATACAATAATCAGCACAAATCATGAATACTTTTACCTATTTCGTTGTGTGGAATGTATGAACGGCTAGATCAAACTAAGAACAAAAGTCAGCAACAGTATGTATGGGGAAAAAAACGACCAATTTATTAACTATTGGTTGCATAAATGTGAACCTTTTACATAAGAATATATAAAAAAGAATTAAAGAATAAATATTAAGACCCTGAAAAATATCTTAATTGAATAAACAAAAATATATTTTTTAAAGTGCAAAATACTAATTAAAGGTCACATCAGTTATTTATTTTTTACCGTCAGCAAATGGTAGGAACAGCTGAGAGCAGGAACATAAGAAAAAATATATATTGTTAATTGACCAACTGCTAATGGCTGAGTGTCCAAATTTTCAATTTCACACACACTGCCCGAATGAACGAGATCGCTGCATTTACTAGCCACAAAAAATAGTGCAAACAAAATAAATATAACTCTAATACAGGGCAGAAAACAAATACGTAACTAAAAGGATAACTACACCTCCTACTCCTCCAACTGCCTCCGCGAGGGTTTCAGGCAGCGTTGGTTGCTTGAAGTTGCCAGAGGATTGTTTCTTTAACTCAGTGGTCTTGCGAAAGTCCTCATGCAGAGTTTTGTGACGCTGCTTCAAATGCGCGATGAGGTTGGACGTATTAAACTTTCCCGGTTCTGTTCCACCACGGGAAACTTGTGCATGACAAGTGTTGCACTGAGCCACACTGTCTTTTTCGGACTTTAATGAAAAATACTGCCACACGGCCGACATCGCTCTTTTTCTTTGCTACTTCACTAGCAAGCAGTGTTGTGATCACGTGGGCTTTGCACACTGGCTCTGGACGCTGTTGGATAGTAGGTCTGGGTATTGTGACCAATTCGGCGATTCGATTCTTTTTTTTTATGGTTTCGATTCGATTCGATTTCGATTAGGGCTGCACGATAAATCAAATGCGATTATGAGGTGCGTTTAGTCAACGAAGCCGGTACTTTGATTAGTAGTAAATCTCCATCACGTGCGTTCCGCTGGAGTGGCAATTAATACACAGAGACGTAAATCACTGACAAGCTACGCCAAATCGCGCTCAAAATCGATTTGGTGTAGCTTGTCAGTGATTTACGCCTCTGAACACTCCAGCTGAACGCACGTGATGGAGATTTACTACTAATCAAAGTACCGGCTTCACTGACTAAACGCGCCTCATCGCATTCGATTTATCGTGCAGCCCTAATTTCGATTCGATTCGATATCGATTAGCTATCAATATTTCATTTTAAATGTTAGTTTTGCAGACATGGGATCCATATTTTGATATAAATGCTGGTAACTATCCTACTTAAGTTTATTACTGAAATGCACATCTACATTAATAATAGGGTGCACACAGTTGTTTATTTTAAACAACTTTTATTTTAAATGAACACTGTAACAAGAAGTCATAAATTTGTGCATCCATTGTACACCATGTAAACAAACTGCAAAATGCACATTACTGTAAAAAAATTAAAAGACATTAACAGTTCTTAACTACAGCCTAATCATTTTTGAACACCAGATTTTTTTTGCAAAAAAAGCAGCTGATGGTGACACCTTCAGGACGAGAGTTGAATATTCATATCCTCTTACGTGAAGCACGCGCATTAAGAATCGATTCAGGGATTTCCCGAATCGATATCGTTGCGTTAAACTGAAGATCGATTAAAATCGGAGAATCGATATTTTTTACCCAGCCCTACTGGATAGAATAGCTGTAACAGAGTTTAGAGCGGAATGGACTGCTTATATCGGAGATTTTTAACGCAGTCCGATATAATCCGATAGAGTTTTTTTGGGCTGATATCGGAAATATCGGATCGGGACATCCCTAACACCATCGTCTCCCGAAGACAGAAGGATGCCAGACAACTAATCCATGACATTTAATATTATGGCTCATCACTATACGTGTCTATCTTTAGGAAAAATATTAGCAAAATCAAACATTGAAATTTGGTTGACTTGACATGGAATTACCCTATTACCTTTCCTATTTTTTACCTAAAATAGGATGTTGTGAGCATTACTCAGTACACACGTAATGACTGTTTAATTCATACTGGAAGCCGAGGGTGCCCTTGTGCAGAAACTCTACTTAAGTATCCACCTTTTTCTGAACGTGGAAGTCTCTTTACATTTCCAGTCTCTGATGTTTCTAAGTCAAATCAACATATTTTCTTGAGCAGATAATATAACGTTAAACCTGTGCAAATTTTTATATTTAGTTATACTGAAAAAGTTTTTACCCAGTTTTAACATGGATTTCCATGGAGACCAGAGCACAAAGTACCCAAATGGAAGTTATAATCCATCATGATGCCGCTCATCGGTTACTCAGGAAAAACGTGGACAGCAGAAGTAATAGTACTGACGACGCTCGCGGAAATTCCTAATATGGACAAAGGTATCCAGTTATTGCTGTAGCTGAATAAAACACAGAGACATTTAATGGCAATAAACATACGATTGTGACAACATATGGTTTGTCTGTTTTTCAAGCAATCTATCCTATTTGAAAGTGAAAGTGAAAGTCGTGACGTATTGTCAAGTATGGTGACCCATACTCGAAATTGGTGCTCTGCATTTAACCCATCCAAGTATTTCAGAAATTACTCATTCTGGAAAAAGTTTTCCACACTGTAAATTAGGGGTGGGCGGTACACCGGTGTCATAGTCAGCACCGGTGTAACATTGCGCCACGACATGGATTTTCTAATACCGTCAATACCGTAATAAATCAATTATGTGCCTCGAACGGCTGCATTTACATCAATAATAGCTAATTCTAAATAATAAGGCATTCAATTTTCTTCAAACGTTCAGTTGCGGTCTGAATACCTGTCCTTATACTATATATCTTGTTGTAAATAAAAAAGTAAAACATATTCGTATCAGCTTTGCAGGTGGTAGGTAAAAGGGGAGTGGCCATTAAATGACTGGTGAAACAACGTAAAGAAAGGTCGGGCCTGTAGCCTATACCAGGGGCGGAGTGGCAATCGGGACGACCGGGACTTTTCCCGGCGGCCGGCCGAAGGATTTACACAGCGGATCACAAATTGAGCGGGCGCGAGGCGAACGCAACCGGCCTGTTTACTTTTACTTTCGATTTTGCGATAACGCACACTCTGTGTAAAGGGAGCAGCACATCTTATAACGTTAATAGATATTTGTCAGTGAGTGCAAGATTGCAGCAAATCCTCCGGTCTATGTTTGTAATCTCTCTTTACTTTCGACCCGTGATCATTCAAATCTAAAGGTCATTGTACACTGAGTCCGATTTTCGTATGCATTTTTTTTAGTTTTCTCATATTGGCCATCCTTATCAAAATGCTTATTATGGATGCGAAAATGCAGAAAATCAAACACGATCCGATTTTTTTTTTATGACGGACGAAAGTTTCAGAGGCAGTGTGTAAACTTGATTAACATAACCTGTATTTTTTTTTAACGTGCAAAAATCTCGGACAAATTTCGTACTCATGTGTGCAATGACATTAACTCCAGCAGCTCGTGCTGGATGCAGGGTTGCCAAGTCCGCGTTTTTCCCCACAGAATTGGTCTACTTTTAAACTGTTGCCATGGGTTGATTTCCCCCAGTTATTTAAAGGTTTTAAATATTGCAGAAATTAAATTTCAATAAAAAAATTTTTTTGTTTTGTTGTACACTGTTAAGTAAGATCTTTAGGTTTTTTGCAAAATAAATATGTTAAGAATGCATACTGTCCCATATCTCTTTTTGATAAGGATACCTACCATTTACTTATATTATAAAAAATATTAACTTTATTCACATACTAAAGGGACAGACAGGCTACTCCTCCCAAAATGTACCAAAAAAAAGTAATACCGTGATATTATACCGTCACCGTTCAAAAGATGAAAAATACCGTGATATTAATTTTAGGTCATATCGCCCACCCCTACTGTAAATTATCATAATTTTAATGGTAAAAGACGGTCAAAATAGTATTAACTGGTTAAATTCTCCTTATGGTGGAAAACTGTAATAGATCTACTGGGACATTTCATATAAATTCACAGTAAAACACCATTGAATATTTCCGGAAATGAAAAAGAAAAAGTCATATTATGATTTACAGTGTAAAAAAGAATTGACATTCCCATACTTCTCTGTGTTGATGGTTTTTCATTAAAATAATGTTTCTTAGTTGTTCTTTATCAGCTCTGTACACTGGGGTTTTATGTCTCATTTTACACTGTTACATTGCAAATTTAAGTTCAATTTGAAAAACTTCAAATGTTGCTTATGATGATTTTGGGAAACGCAGTCCAAAAGGATCTGTGTTAAAACTATGATTTGTTTATGAATGACACACCATAAATGTAATTCCTCGTGAGACTGAGCTTTCATTTGAGAAGAGCAAACAAACACAAATACAAACTGAATCAGACCAGAGTTTGCAAATTAGGCCTCATGAATCTGGATCTGAGGGATGGGGTTTTAATTGACCCATGAAAGAGGGTTAATAAAAGCTGAACACTCACTTCTCAGGCATGTTTTTGAAACCAGCCATCGGAACGAGCGCCAATGAGAGAACCTGCATTTAAACTAAAACCAACGTCTAATAATTCAACTTTGTTCCCCTTTGAAAACCGCATGCGGTGTTTAATCGTTTCTGGTGGGTGGATTGCACGCAAGCATTCAAATCTCAGAACTTCATTGATGGTTTTGACATTTGGCGAATCACGTTGCCATACCTTAGCGGTGACACGCATGTGTACACAACATTTTCTCGTAAAGGATAAAAAAAAACAAGCTCACTCATTTGGAAAGATTTTTCTTTATGATTTTTAAAACGGAGCAATTTTCTTGTTTCCTCTAAAGTGCTCAGGGTAACAGACAGGATGTGAAACTGTTTGAATCACTCTTACAGTGAATTGAGCAGTAACGCAATACACACTTAAAATGCCTTCGCAGTGACTCAGCACTGAGCTGCCTTGCTGTCTACTGTCTACATTGGCAGCTCCCTTCTAATGCAGCATCATGGCTGACACGGGCCCTCATAAGTCAATGTTTTCAAACTGTACACTAGCAGAAACTCTGAGCATCAAACAGCTTGTTTACAGACAAAAATAAAATAAAAATGCAGTACTTGGCAACATATAGCTACATTATAAATTGTGTTTAAGTATTTTTGAATGCAATGTTTCTATGTCATCTATTTTGTGTTTTTATTAATTGATCGATTTAATAGAATAGAATAGATTTATTTTTATTATCTGTGTCCTGTTGGCTTTTCTGTGCACTGGAAACTTTTGTCTCTTCTGTCACATAAAATTGTGTGAGTTCATATACTTCTGTAGATTATTTTTCAGTCCTTAAATGATATTAAAAATGCCTTATATTGGACTTATTTACTATTATAGTTAATGTACAAGAATTAAATAACTTGCTCTGCCTCTGAAACAATATTCATGATGGAAAAATCTGACTTTTTTCTCTTTGAATTGCTATTGTCAATAGGAAATTAGTAAGATAATACACTGTGAATGATGATTTATTTATGTAAATAAAACAGATTATTGAAGTACTTAAAATTATTATTATTATTATTGAAGTACAATAAAATAGTTTTTCAGATTTTCTACTTCAAAATTTTGTTTCATTTTAAAGTATTTTATGAAATTTACTAGCAATTTGTAAATTAAAATTGTTTCTACACCATTTTTAGTGTACACTGTATTTTTTTTAATTGTGAAATTTACTAGTAGCCTCATTTCTGAGTAAAATTGTTTCAGCATAAATGGTTTTTTTTTTAAGTTAAAAAGAATTGGAGTACAAGAAAATACAAAATTGTTTGTGAAATTTACTACTAATTTCTGATCAAAAATTGTTTCAGCGTACATTTACAAATATCTGTTTTTCAAAGTAAAAAAATCAACATATTGGAGTACATTTTACAAGAAAATACTTAATGTTACGTTTATTTCAACGTGTTATTTGCCGTTTTTTTTATAATTGTTTGAGAAATTAACTAGTAATTTCCGAGTAAAAACTGTTTTGACGTACATTGTAAAAAAATATATATTTTTCAAAGTTAAAAGAAAACTAAATATTGGAGTACAATTTACAAGAAAATACGTCAAAATATCAAGTTTACTTTTAGTGTTATTTGCTGTTTTTTATAATTGTTTGTAATAATTGTTTATAATTTATTAGCCATTTCTGAGTAAAAATAGTTTCAGATTACATTTTTAAAGTTAAAAACAAAATGAAATATTGAAGTACATTTTACAGGAAAATACTTTAAAATGTCAAGTTTAATTTAGTGTGTTCCTTGCTGTTTTTTGGGGGTAATTGTTTGTAAAAACTTACTAACATTTTCTGAGTGAAAACTGAAGATTGTACACTATATTTTTTTTGGAAGTTGGGGAACAATTGAGCAAAAAAAAAATCAAAATTTTACTTTAATTCAAGTGTCACTTGCATTGCTTTGTCAAAATTGAGCAATTTTTGAATTTAAATAGTTTAAAAAAGTAAAATGGGTTGCAAACAGACCTTCATGTTGATTTAGAACATGCTCACATTCAAAAACATTCACCTTTGTGCATCTGTGTATATATGCATGCAAACCTAGGCAGTGACTTATATATATATATATATATATATATATATTTCAAAAAACATATTTCAAGAGTCGTGGCCCAGGTGTGTAGGTATGCGTGCATGTTTGCATTTTTTGTAGCATTGACATAATGCATGTACCCTGAGCAAACTGGCTGCCACATTGAAAAGAAGCATGAATCATGCAGTCATGATGAACTTTATACACGTGTGTATCTGTTTAGCATTTCTGTCAGGGTGACACCAGTCAACGAGGCTTAATGAAGCCTTGAAGCTCTGCCCTGGAGGGGGGCAGCAGAATGTTTGGAGGTGTCACTGAAGGCTAATTACCCCCCAGGGGGATGCTGGTCTGCATTTACCCCCCACAGATCCCCTCCAGGAGAGCCTGACAAAGATGCATTAAGCAGATCTTTAAAAAAAAAAACTCTCTGAAATGTTAACCTCCCCTGACACCGTGCAGCGCAGGACTCGCTGTTTTAGTTTGTCAGAATGGGGCTGTTTGATACACGTGAGGAAAGTATAGTCGTGGCCAAAAGTTTTGAGAATTACATAAATATTGGAAATTAGAAAAGTAGCTGCTTAAGTTTTTATAATAGCAATTTGCATATACTCCAGAATGTTATGAAGAGTGATCAGATAAATTGCATAGTCCTTCTTTGCCATGAAAATTAACTAAATCCAGAAAATAACTTTCCACTGCACTGTTAAGAAGGCTTCAGGGCATCCAAGAAAGTCCAGTAAGCGCCAGGATGGTCTCCTAAAGAGGATTGAGCTGCGGGATCGGAGTGCCACCAGTGCAGAGCTTGCTCAGGAATGGCAGCAGGCAGTTGTGAGCGCATCTGAACGCACAGTGAGGCCAAGACTTTTGGAAGATGGCCTGGTGTCAAGAAGGGCAGCAAAGAAGCCACTTCCCTCCAAAAAAAAAAACAGCAGGGACAGATTGATCTTCTGCAAAAAGTATGGCGAATGGACTGCTGAGGACTGGAGCAAAGTCATATTCTCCGATGAAGCCTCTTTACGATTGTTTGGGGCATCTGGAAAAAGGCTTGTCAGGAGAAGAAAAGGTGAGCGCTACCATCAGTCCTGTGTCATGCCAACAGTAAAGCATCCTGAGACCATTCATGTGTGGGGTTGCTTCTCATCCAAGGGAGTGGGCTCACTCACAATTTTGCCCAAAAACACAGCCATGAATAAAGAATGGTACCAAAACACCCTCCAACAGCAACTTCTTCCAACAATCCAACAACAGTTTGGTGAAGAACAATGCATTTTCCAGCACGATGGAGCACCGTGCCATAAGGCAAAAGTGATAACTAAGTGGCTCGGGGACAAAAACGTTGAAATTTTGGGTCCATGGCCTGGAAACTCCCCAGATCTTAATCCCATTGAGAACTTGTGGTCAATCCTCAAGAGGCGGGTGGACAAACAAAAACCCACTAATTCTGGCAAACTCCAAGAAGTGATTATGAAAGAATGGGTTGCTATCAGTCAGGATTTGGTCCAGAAGTTGATTGAGAGCATGTCCAGTCGAATTGCAGAGGTCCTGAAAAAGAAGGGCCAACACTGCAAATACTGACTCTTTGCATAAATGTCATGTAATTGTCGATAAAAGCCTTTGAAACCTATGAAGTGCTTGTAATTATATTTCAGTACATCACAGAAACAACTGAAACAAAGATCTAAAAGCAGTTGAGAAGCAAACTTTGTGAAAACTAATGACTGTGCATCTCATGCAGCACTTCCAATGAGTTTAGGAGCAGATTAAAAAGAAATGCACTTTAGATCTCAATGCACCTCACTTGATCAAAATCTATAACAGAGTTTGACAACCTGTAAATCTTCTGCCAGACTTATTTGTCAGTGTAGAAAGTACAGCATATGCAGGTTGATTATTATTTTTGATTATTATTATTATTGTTTTTATTTCAATTCTTGTATGATGTATGAAAATCCAGATCTAGGCCAACTCAAAACTGATTTTCTAACCTCATCCTTTTGGTTAGTTTTAATTGTTTATGTCATTTTTATTTATTTATGTTTGTTTGTTTGTTTTAATTATTTTATTACCCTGAACATTAAAAAAATATATTATTAATTTTTAATTGTTTTATTTTATTGTTTATTGAGGTTCACTTATAATTTTCATATTTATTTATTTATTTATTTTATTTAATCTGCAGGGGGTTTATGAGACTATTGAAAAGCTAATAATTAATAAATTATGAAAAATATTACATTAAAATAGAACATTTTAAAAGCAATCACTTTTAAAATAAAACACTAATATTTTATTTGTTTGTGTGCCATGACACGGATTTTTTTATGATTATTTTAAAAAAAAAATTATTGTTCTTTGAGGTTCAATTATAATTTTCTTATTTAATTTTTTATTATTTTATTCATCATTACTTATATTAATCTTCCTTGAGGGTTCACTTATAATGTAAATAAAGTTTTATGCACTAAAAACAGTCATGTATTAGCACAAATTTTTATTTTTATGTTTATTTAAAAGTTAATAATTCATTAAATCATACAATTTTTACATTAAAATAGATCATTTTAAAAGCAAAATAAGGTTCAATTATAATTATTAATTTTTTTATTTATTATTTATTTTAATCTTGAGGGCTCACTTATGATGTAAACAAGGTTTTATGCACTAAAAACAGTATGTATTAGAAAAAATTATTATTTCCGGAAAAAGTTATTGAAAAGCTAATAATTAATTAAACCATAAAAAATATTACATTTAAAAAGATCATTTTAAAATCAATCAAAATAAAACACTTACTAAAAAATGTAATATTTTACTTGTCATGTGACCATAACCAATGTCAGAGAACCAATGAACATGCAAATGTGATACTTAATTATTAAAATATTAATTTTTACATTTTAGGGGTACTTTAAGTAAATATATTAGATGAAAGGTTCAAATGACAAGAAAAGTTTGCAAACGTGTGCACTTTAATGTGTTTGAAAGACATTCCTACAGAGTGATAATTCAAATATGTGTGCCATGACATGGATTTTATTATTTATTTTAATCTTTGAGGGATCACTTATAATGTAAATAAAGTTTTATTCACTAAAAACAGTCATGTTTTAGCAACAATATCTATATATATATTGGAGTTTATTGAAAAGCTAATAATTAATTAAATCACAAAAATATTACATTAAAATAGATCATTTTAAAAGCAATTAAAATAAAACACAAAAAATGTAATTTATTTGTTTACCTGCATGTCATGTGACCATAATAAACGTCAGAGAACCAATGAACATGGAAATGTGATACTTTATCATTAAAATATTCATTTTAAAATTATATTAGGTGAAAGGTTCAAATGACAAAAAAGTTTGCGCATTTTTCTGTTTGAAAGACAAAAATATAAAAACAAAATGTATTGTTCATATTGAGGTTCAATTATAATTATTCAAATTTTTTTTATTATTATTTATTTTAATCTTGCCCATATTTAATCCACTTATAATGTAAATAAAGTTTTATGCACTAAAAACAGTCACATATTAGCAAAAAATATTATTTTTATGATTTTACTGAAAAGCTAATAATTAATGAAACCATAAAAAATATAACATCAAAACAGATCATTTTAAAATAAAGTTTTAAGCACAAAAAAAATCATTTCAAACTCTCATTCTCACCCTCTGTATGAAGTTATCTATTTTGTGGGCGGGTCCTTTAAGGCTTGTCAGTCAGCGTCCACTGTTGATTGTCTAACCGTTATTTGCATAGAAAACAGTATCAACGCCCAGCTAATGTGTTTTGAAACCATAATCCATATGTAACGGTCATTTACAGAAAAAGCATTATGAAAATTTGTACTTACTGTTCGCTATGTCGTGCTCTCAGATCCGATACAGCATCTTTTCATCTTTCACAACCGTTTCTTCGCGAACTGTGCCTCGTTTACAAAACAGTCTGCGTTCGGTGACTTGTTCCTGTCATTAGGATGCTTCTAAAGTCTGTACAGAGACGCAAAAGAGTACTACGAGTTTCTGTACCCTTCCATTCTTCCTTGTAACATCAGAAATTGAAACTGTATCCACTGTAAACAGCGTCAATGATTATAAATGATCTGCTTTTGACAAGCCGCGTCCCTCGCTTCCGGTGTAGACAGGAGTCAGCCGTTAAACGTTGAACGTAAGTGGGCGGAGCCTAGGGCGCCGGCGCTATGACGTAAAAATATTCGAATTTTCAAGCTTTGTTACATACTTTTAATACTTTTATCTAGTTTATTTTGTAACGCGGAATAAGATATTTTCTGTCAATGTGCGAGACTTCCAATGCATTTACTTCCAATGCATAATCATTTAGCAGACGCTTCCGAAACGACTATTTACTACCAGTTTTGAGGGTAAGGCATTACAAGTAACGTAAGTTACGTAAAATTATTACTTTTTCCAAGTAACTAGTAAAGTAACGCATTACTTTTTAATTGACAAGAAAATATCTGAGTTACTTTTTCAAAAAAAAAGTAACTTCATTTATTGATTAAAAGCTCTCCTGTCCCCATGTTGAGAGAAATTGTGAGTAAGATGTTACTTTAGTTCTAGAATAAATGTGAACATGCATTAATTCATCTCACTCACTAAAAAAGAAACAGATACAGTGTTCTTCAAAATTAATAAAAACTGTGGAAGGCAAAACCTGCAATAATTAAATGTTAAATAATACAAATATCCCATTTTTTGAACCGATGTCTTTGCTGCTGACCTTCGATGATCCAATTCATCCATACTAATAAGCAAAAATTACTCAAGATAATCTAACATTTGTTTTTCTTTTTTTATTGCTAAAGAGTTGACATTTTTTCTTCTGCGGTCTACTGTACAGACGTCAATTTACTTTTCTCTAAACCCAAGTTTTTTTTTGTGTGTGTGAAAAGGCTTTTACATTTGCCAAAAACAGAACTTTTTATATTAAAAACAAACAAGTCCTGCCCAGATGTAAAAAGTAACGCAAAAGTAACGTAACACATTACTTTCCATAAAAAGTAGCTAAGTAACGTAATTAGTTTTTTAGAGAGTAACTCAATATTGTAATGCATTACTTTTAAAAGTAACTTTCCCCAACACTGTAAGCTTCAAACTATATTTTTCTATAATTATGACAACACATTTAAATAAAATGATAAGAAATGCTTGTTTGCAATATCAAGCATTATAAGGAGCTTTTATACAGCTAAAAATACCTGGAATCGAATGAGATGGGAAGCCTTGCACATTCAAGTTAGAAATGGCGTGCCCATTCTTATAATGAGGATTCAACACTTGCATGATGTTTCAGTGCTAGATTTAGCAACTTTTCAGACTACCCTTGTAACTTTTTCTTCAAAAAGCACCTAGCAACAAAAAAATGTATTTAGAAACTTTTAGCAACTGTGCCTCAAGTGATAAAAAAGACACATTTTCGCTCTAAATTACACAAAAAGAGGAAATCAAAGGTGTCTGAAAGTACACATAGCATGTGAATTAAGTTGCTAGTTGCAATAGTTTAAGAATAATTGTTCATTTATGATAACACCTTGTTCAATTAAAAATATGTAGAACATTTTAAAAAAAAAATCTGTTCACATGAATGCAATATGTGAACTTGTGAAAAATCAGTACAGAAAATTCCTTCAGATGAACACAGTACTAGTGCCCTATTTTACAAGACTACATACTAACTACTGCTTAAAAATATAATTGTTCAGAATGTGTAGTTTTACTCGTTAATCAGAAAATACATAAAATTTAATTGTTCAAAAATGTGTAAATGTTGTATTTAAAAATAATATATATATATATATATATATATATATATATATATATATATATATATATATATATATATATAATATTGATATTTTTATTATATTTTTAGTTTTACTAACAAATCTAAATTAACATTTCAAATCATATTCACAATCATATTTTTTTTCTGAGATTTGAGTGATATATTGTGTATTCTATGCAGTTTTGCATTGTAATTACATAAGCACAATGTCATTTAGCAACAAATTGTCCTGCCTTTAGCAACTTTCTCAGAAAATTAGTTGGCAACACTGGTTTTAATGGTACAAAGCCCTCTAACCCTATCCACC
Source organism: Garra rufa (assembly GCF_049309525.1). Taxonomy (NCBI): domain Eukaryota; kingdom Metazoa; phylum Chordata; class Actinopteri; order Cypriniformes; family Cyprinidae; genus Garra; species Garra rufa. The sequence continues at coordinate 41,277,515 of NC_133377.1, forward strand.
TTATTTTTTCTGTAAGATCTACCATAGATCGTTTTTATCTGTACAAAACAGCTTGTTTTGCTGCTTGATATTGCAAAGTGGTTCATCTTACCATATTATTTTAATGTATTATCTTAATTATGAACACAGTGGTTTGTAGTGCAAACCGTTTTATCATTTACTGCACTTCATTAAGGTCATTGCACACTGAGTCACAAATTTTGCGAAAACGCAGAAAATCGAACCTGATCTGAATTTTTTATGATGGATGAAAGTTTCGGAGGCAGTGTGTAAACTCTATTGAAATAACATGAGATCGTATTTATTTTTTAACATGCAAAAATTTCGGATGAAAATTTCATACTCAGTGTGCAATGGCCTTTAGCCTTCTCAATATTTCCCTACAGTGGCTTATGAACCAGAAGTCTCACACATTAACAGAAAACAACTTACTTCCATGCTCAAAAATAAGGTGTATATGTCAAAACATAATGGAAAATTTGATTTCTCATGTCATGATTCCTTTATTTCTTGTTGCATGCATGTTCTCCTCAGCTAAATTGCATTTTGATCTAACTCTGAACTAGCAAACCACCTTAGGCTTGTTTAAGCTCGTCTTTTCCACAAGGAAGTTTTATTTTTTGTAACTTTTTCATAAAAGATGAGAAATTGCGACTGAGAACTTGACTGATGTGCTGAAACATGCACACTACTTTAACCGCTAGGCCGCCACTCCAAAAAACTCTCACTCTTCTCAGTTTTGGATCAATCGCTAATTGCCCAATACCGCAAGAGTGTCTTTAATAAGAGAAAATACATTAAATGTAATTGTTCAAAAATGTGTAAATGTTAAAAAAATTCAATGTTGTATTTAAAAATAAATATATGATATTTTTATATTTTTTAGTTTGACTAACAAATCTAAATTAGCATTTCAAATCATATTCACAATCATATTTTTTTTGATTTGAGATTTGAGTGATCTATTGTGTATTCTATGCAGTTTTGCATTGTGATTACATAATGAACAAATTAGTTGGCAACACCGGTTTTAATGGTACAAAGCCCTCTCAGTCTATCCACCTTATTTTTTTCATAAGAGGCCATTTGTAAATTTAATGTGTTTGGCTTCCGGTGTCATCCGTTGTACAAGTTTTTATCTGTACAAAACAGCTTGTTTTCCTGCTTGATAGTGCAATTTGGTGTGTCTTACCATATTATTTTAATGTCTTATCTTAATTATGAACACAGTGGTTTGTAGTGCAAACCGTTTTACCATTTACTGCACTTGGTTAAGGTCATTGCACACTGAGTCTGAAATTTTCATATGCGTTTTTTTGGTTTTCTCACATTCGTCATCCTTTCCTATCAAAATGCTTGTTATGGATGCGCAAACGCAGAAAATCGAACCTGATCCATTTTTTATATGATGGACTAACGATTCGGAGGCAGTGTGTAAACTTGATTGACATAACATGAGATCGTATTTATTTTTTAACGTGCAAAAATTTCGGATGAAAATTTCGCACTCAGTGTGCAATGGCCTTTAGTCTTCTCGATATTTCCCTACAGTGGCTTATGAACCAGAAGTCTCACACATTACCAGAAAACAGCTTACTTCCACACTCAAAAATAAGGTGTATATGTCAAAACATAATGGAAAATTTGATTTGACAAATTTGACAAATTTTCATATGCGTTGTTTTTTTTCGGTTTTCTCACATTCGTCATCCTTTCCTATCAAAATGTTTGTTATGGATGCGAAAACGCAGAAAATCAAACCTGATCTGTATTTTTAATGATGGACGAAAGTTTCGGAGGCAGTGTGCAAAGGCCTTTAGTCTTCTCAATATTTCCCTACAGTGGCTCATGAACCAGAAGTCTCACACATTACCAGAAAACAGCTTACTTCCGCATTGAAAAATAAGGTGCATATGTCAAAACATAAAGGAAAATTAGATTTCTCATGTCATGATCCCTTTATTTCTTGTTGCATGCTAGAATTAAATAGTTAATTATTACTTTTTCCTCAACTAAATTGCATTTTGATCTAACTTAGGCTAGTTTAAGCTCATCTGTTTCACAAGAAGGTTTTATTTTTTTGCAAGTTTTTAATTGAAAAAGATGAGAAATTGCAATTGAGAACTTGATTGGTCTGCTGAAACATGCACACTAGGCCGCCACTCCAACAAACTCTCACTCTTCTCAGTTTTGGATCAATCGCTAGCTGCCCAATACCACAAGTCTGTCTTTAACACTGGCTTTGACATGTTAAACATCCAGATCATACCACAATTATGCTAATTCATGCTGAATCTGTGAACCCAAACCCAAACCGTGAACCTGGAGAACAACGCACTGTGTTTGTCAACCAAGAACAAAAAGTGCAGCGCTGCCTGTCTGATCCAGCCCATCAGATTTTCCTGGCGAGTGACGTGAAAGCGCTTTAACGGACATGCCGAGGGCTAGTTTCAGGGTCCAGTCTAATTAAAATATTTCACTTTTAAAAGTTTCCAGTGGATAGATTTGACCTGGTGTGTATTCCAGCTATTCAGGGGGAATAAAGCAGGGCAAATGCACGCTCATAACTTTCTGTTCCAAGCAGGGATCTGATCCAGAGGAGAAACAGAGGAAGTCAGAGGGGAGTTGGCTTCATACATCTCACTGAAACAGGTCAGTAAGTGACTCAGTTCTTTATATTCTCTTGTTCCTAGAACAACCTATCATTTCAGTCGTGATATAGGAGTGGTACTTCAACTGTGGTTGGATTTTATGAATGTCACATTAAACATTTATATTTATGCATTTGGAAAATGCTTTTATCACTTTTTTATTTCTAGTACATTTTAGGACAGTCTTTAGGATATGATATTTATCTAGTAGATTTATCTAGATTTTTGTTGTTGTAAATCAATCATTTTATATATACTGCATATACACGATGCCATAGAAGAACCTTTTTTGACTAAATGGATTTTGCTTCATTTTTTATTTTTTTTATTTAAACACTTAAAGTGATACTTAAGTTAAACTACTTTTTTACTACATGCACAAGCACTCCTTTTGGGTTATTGGCCAAAATCCTTATTTTATAACTTGCAACACAAGCCAGGTTCAATTTGCAGCTTATTCTGGCCATGAATAGTCACTATGTTGACCGACATGTAACGAAACCAAACTTTTTCATTTTGTTTTGACATGTTGTTTAGGGGCGGGATTATCTGAAATGCATCATACCACAGTAAGAGACTTCAATTCAAAAAATTAAATCAAATATGCCAGCCCATACAACAAAATGTGGCCAAAACTTTTATTTTGCTCTGAAAATTAGTCACAGTCCTGTTTTGTGGGATGAATTTTAACATCAATAAAATGTCTTTGTCACTTTGGTGCATTTGTAAGTTTTCAGCAATAGGATTCTTAATAAAGATTTGATTTTGCATTTTGATTGATATTCTTTGTGATTTAAACATTTTTTTACTACATGCACAATCACTCCTTTTGGGTTTCCAGCCAAAATGCTTATTTTTTAACTTGCAACACAAGTCAGATTCATTTTGCATCTTAATTCCGGCCATGAACAGCCACTATGTTGACCGACCAAGAAACCAAACTTTTTCGTTTTTGTTTTGTTTTAATGTGTTATTTCTAGTACATTTCAAAATTCTTTAGGATGATATTTGTGACCCTGGACCACAAAACCAGTCTTAAGTCACTGGGGTATATTTGTAGCAATAGCCAAAAATACATTGCATGGGTCAAAATTTTTGATTTTTCTTTTATGCCAAAAATCATTAAGAAATTAAGTAAAGTTCATGTTCCATGAAGATTTTTTTGTAAAATTCCTACTGTAAACATATCAAAATGTAATTTTTGATTTGTAATATGCATTGTTAAGAACCTAATTTGGACAACTTTAAAGGTGATTTTCTCAGTCTTTTTGATTTTTTTGCATCCTCAGATTTCTGATTTCAAATAGATGTATCTCAGTCAAATATTGTCCTTTCCTAACAAACCATACATCAATAGAAAGTCAAATTTAACCTTATGACTGGTTTTGTGGTCCAGGGTCACATTTATCTAGTAGTTTTATCTAGATTTTTGTTGTTGTAAATCAATCATTTTATATATACTGCATATACACGATGCCATAGAAGAACCTTTTTTGACTAAATGGTTCGTAAAGAGCTTTTAACATCTGAAGAACCTTTCTGTTTCACAAAAGGTTCTTGGTGGCGAAAGAAGGTTCTTCAGATTATAAAAAGGCAAAAAAGATGGTTCTTTAAAGAACTTTTGACTAAATGGTTCTTTGTGGAACCAAAAATGGTTCTTCTACGGCATCGCTGTGAACAACCTTTTAAAGCACCTTTATTTTTAAAAGTGTATACTGTAAGATGGGTGGAAATGACATTTCGTCATGATAGTTCAAGGGAGAATTGATTGATCCATGGACATTAGCAGACAAATGAAACATCTGAAATGTGTTTTAAGGCAGTTTAATTTCCCAAAGCGCCCATAGATGTAGAAACGCCCTCCCCATCAGTAAAATCTTTTGGACAGCAACAGGATGATTTAAATCTGCCTTTTCTTTTTACTTTACATTGTGTTTACCCTCTTCAGATGGGCTGAAACTTATTTCAAGGGGCAACTAGCAAGCACGAATAAATATGAGACAACAGCTCTTTCATCCTGCATGAAAGCGTGTGATGTTTTTGTGTACACTGAACTGCGTTCTGATTGCCTGTTTATTTTCACAGAAACCACGCGCCGGCTGATGGGCAGGTAGATGTGGGCGGGCGGTCGTGCCGGAGTTGCCCTGTCGCGTGACGCAGATGGCATTACGGCTGCCTGGGTGGTACATATACACAATAACCCCACTATTATATTGCCAAATACACGTCCAGAGGACCAGGACAAACTGGTTGCGGTTGAGGAGGCCGTGACCAGGCACTTAGAGTCTGGTATTGGCATAATGCCTTGTTCTGAGGCACTTTTATGAGGCTTTATAAGAAAGTTTCGACTTTGTGTTATTCTTTATTTACAGACACTACATGCACAATCCCCACTCCTTTTGGAGTTTAAACCTACAACCTTTTGGGTTACTAGTCCACATACTAAGCTACAACCCAATTTTTAAACTTGCAATATAAAGTCAGGTTTAATTTGCTTCTACGTTGACCAAGATGTGAAGAAACAAAACTTTTTTCTTTTGTTTATATCTGAAATGCATCATACCACAATAAGAGACTCAAAAAAAAAAAAGTAATCAAATTTGCCAGCCCACAAAACAAAATGCGGCCAACGCTTTCATATTGCTCAAGTCTGTTTGAATTCTCAAAATAAGTCAGAGTCCTGTTGTGTGGGATGAATTTTAATACCAGTAAAATGAATTAGTCACTTTGGTGCATTTGTAAGTTTTCAGCAGTGGGTTTCTTATTTAATAAAGATTTGATTTTGCTTCATTTTTTTATTTAAACATTTAAAGTGATTTAAACTACTTTTTTACTACATGCACAATCACTCCTTTTGGGTTACTGGCCAAAATCCTTATTTTATAACTTGCAACACAAGTCAGGTTCAATTTGGAGCTTATTCTGGCCATAAACAGCCACTGCTGTATGTTGACCGCCATGTAAAGAAACCAAACTTTTTCATTTTGTTTTGACATGTTGTTTAAGGGCGGGTTTATCTGAAATGCATCATACCACAGTAAGAGACTTCAATTCAAAAAACTGAGTCAAATATACCGGACCACAAAACAAAATGCGGCCTACGCTTTCATATTGCTCAAGTCTGTTTGAATTCTCAAAATAAGTCAGAGTCCTGTTGTGTGGGATGAATTTTAATACCAGTAAAATTACTTAGTCACTTTGGTGCATTTTTCAGCAGTGGGATTCTTATTTAATAAAGATTTGATTTTGCTTAATTTTTCACTTAAAGTGATTTAAACTACTTTTTTACTACATGCACAATCACTCCTTTTGGGTTACAGGCCAAAATCCCTATTTTATAACTTGCAACACAAGTCAGGTTCAATTTGCAGCTTATTCTGGCCATGAACGGCCACTATGTTGGCCACTAACTTTTTCATTTTGTTTTGACATGTTGTTTAGGGGCAGGTTTATCTGAAATGCATCATACCACAGTAAGAGACTTCAATTCAAAAAATTCAATCAAATATGCCAGCCCACAAAACAAAATGCTGCCAACACTTTCATGTTTCTCACATCTGCGTGAATTCTGAAAATAAAATGTCTTTGTCATGTTGGTGCATTTTTAAGTTTTCAGCAATGGGATTCTTATTTAATAAAGATTTTATCTCACATCATGATATTCTTTATTTGCACACTTAAAGTGATTTAAACTACTTTTTACTACATGCACAATCACTCCTTTTGGGTTACAGTCCAGAATCCTTATTTTTTTTAACTTGCAACACAAAGACAGGTTCAGTTTGCAGCTTATTCTGGCCATGAACGGCCACTATGTTGACCGTCATGTAAAGAAACCAAACTTTTTCATTGTGCTTTTTTGTGCTGATTATATAAAATTCATTATGCCACAGTAAATATGCCAGCCCACAAAACAAAACACTTTTATGCTTCTCATGTCTGCTTGACTTCTGAAAATAAGTCACGGTCCTGTTTTGTGGGATGAATTTTAACATTAATAAAATGTCTTTGTCACTTTTTAAGATTTTAGCAATTGGATTCTTAATAAAGATTTGATTTTGCATCATGATATTCTTTATTTACATGCTTAAAGTGATTTAAGCTACTTTTTACTACATGCACAATCACTCCTTTTGGGTTACAGGTCAAAATCTGGCCATGAACAGCCACCATGTTGACCGCCATGTTAAGAAACCAAACATTTTTCATTGTGTTCTTTATACCATACATTATACCACAGTAAGAGGCTTCTTTGCACAAAATTGAATCAAATATGCCTACCACAAAACAACATGCAGCCAGTGCTTTCATATTGCTCAAGTTCTGAGAATATCTTGCATTCCTGTTATTGTGTGGGACGACTTTTAACACCAATAAAATGTCATGGCTGGTCACATTTGTGCATTTTTAAGATTTCAACACTGAGTTTCTTATTTAGGAGGCTTGTTTGCATCAAAACAATCCCTTCTGCAATGTGGTAATGTATGTTTTTAGCATCCTACTAAACAAGTGAACCACTCTTTTTTTTTTGCAGAACTTAGTGATTTACTTTTGTGAATCTGAAGCATGCAAAGTTGCTTAATGCATATAGAAAATGACCTATGAGTATGATAATATGCATTCCAAGCACAATCTGATATTGCTGTGGCCGAATGATCTGCAGTTCTCCCTTCTGCATTGAATATGATGAAACTCTGCACACAATTAAAACACAAGATCTGCTCATAATCATTTAAATATGATCAGAATCTCCTCTTTCGGGTCGGAGCTGCAGTGACATGAAAGAGCTGAATCCATGTGTTTCCGCTTACAGCTCAGAACCCAGTAAATCAGAGATGAAAAGGCCTTCGCTCAAATCAAATCGTATATTAATCTAGTCTTCCAGGACGGACACGCTTTGTTGAGCCGAGCAGTTCGAGGCATCATTGTGTGCTAGAAAGTTTCCATTGAGCAGAAAAGACACAAAATCAAAGCAGCATGTCATGGACAATCTCTCTGTTACCAAACAGTCTGAGAATACACATCTACAGCTGACCTTTGACCTGACGGAGCACAGCATCAAACAGTTATCTTATCATCTTATTATGCTGAGTTTGACTTTGTTGTGTGGATCCCAGAGACTTTTGATGAGAATATTGTTAGGGGGAAATTTTGTTTATAAGATTAAGAAAACTATGATGAAGCAACCCAATACTTATGCATCTCTTTAGAGATATTAAAACCATATAACAGCACAACAAATGTCATTTTTACTTAACCGTGAACTCACATGCTTTCTATTTCCTACAAAAACACCTGTTTTTTGTTTGCTTTTTTGTTTAAATTTAGCAAATCATTCTTTTCCTCAACTATCACGCATAACAAAGCTATTTTAGCAGATATACGAATTGTTCACAAATAGATTTTTTTAAGATTTAAAATTTCAATTTAAGATATTTATTAGAAGTGTCATTTCCCAACATCAAAGCATGTTTTCTGGTTATTCTGACTTGTTTTGTTAACATAATTTCAGTGCAATTTTAACATGCATTTTTATTACATACAATTGAGGTCAAAAGTTTACATACATCTTGCAGAATCTGCTAAATGTTAATTATTTGACCAAAATAAGAGGGATCATACAAAATGCATGTTATTTTTTATTTAGTTCTGACTTGAATAAGATGTTTCACATAAAAGATGTTTACATAAAGTTTACACACACTTGAAACTTAACACAGTGTTGTTTCCTGAATGATCCACAGCTGTGTTAATTGTTCATGAGTCCCTTGTTTGTCCTGAACAGTTAAACTGCCTGCTGTTCTTCAGAAAAATTCTTCAGGTCCCACTAGGGCTGGGCGATATGGCAAAAAGCTAATCTCGATAATTTTTTCCCATATTGAACGATGACGATATATATTTCGATATAAGCTGTTGATGTTGCCAGCTTTAAAATAGTATCCCAATAATGACTAAAGCCACAAAAATTAAAGGATTCATTAAATTAAATTATTAAGTATAGTTTATTAACAAAAATCAGATTACAGGTTTGGCCTTAAAAATTAAAATAACTTACTAAAATAAATGAAAAAAGTTGTTAAAATTGTGACATAGTATGGTAAATGAGAGTAAATGTACAAAATGTGAACATAAAATTATTGTAAAAACATTATTTGTAACACATTTATTTATTTATTTATTTATTATTTGTTATTATTAACACAATTGTTTATTTTCTCTATTATAGGTTGAGCTATTTAAATTAGAGGCAACCACTGCATTTTGAAACAATCTACGGTATAAATATCAAAAAATTACGACACAGCTCTTTCTTAATCGTATTAAGTGCAGACAATTCAGCCAGAATCAAAGTAGGCTACTCTCTCATTATTCAAAGTGCAAATAGAGACGGAATATTTCAAGCATGATACAGAGCTATAGACATACACAACCTATTATAGTCTACATGCAGATAACAGCCTAGATATGTCATGTAGCCTAATTTGCGCGCATTGCGGAGTCACTCTCTAAACAAGGGGGATTTAAATTGCTTTTGAATGCGCGTGCGTTTTTTGCTTTCGGTTTCAGTTTTAACAATCGCGCCAAACTCTCAGCTGAGCTGAGAGTCACTTTTCAGATAGTCAAACCACTTACGGAATTCGTGCTACCTTTTTTGTCGACAACTTCAACATCTTTGGATAATAACTCGAGGTTAGTTTCTCTTTCGTCGCTCCTTCCACTCTCTTTTTTTTTGTCGTCCTGGTGTAAGTTTGCTTCGCAAAGTGCTGTAGAAAATGAACTTTGTACTTTGACGTGCACACGCACGCTGCACGCTGATTGGCCGCTGTCGCATGTTTCTGCTGTATGATTGGCTCTTAGATTAATCCATATCGAGCAAAAAATGTCTAGAGCTTATCATCGTTATTAACATAAATTTTTATCGCGATTCGATATTATATCGTTTATCCGCCCAGCCCTAGGTCCCACAAATTCTTTGGTTTTCCAGCATATTTGTGTATTTGAACCCTTTCCAACAATGACTGTATGATTTTGAGATCCATCTTTTCACACTGAGGACTACTGAGGGACTCATATGCAACTATTACAGAAGGTTCGAACACTCACTGATGCTCCAGAAGGAAAAACAATGCATTAAGAGCCAGGGGTGAATACTTTTGAACAGAATGAAGATGTGTACATTTTTCTTATTTTGTCTAAATATCATAATTTTATTGATGTTTCATTTAGTACTGCCCTTCAGATGCTACAGAAGACAAAATACATTTAATTTGCCCATCACTGAGAGTTTGAACCTTCTGTTATAGTTGCATGAGATGGATCTCAAAATCATGCAGTCATTGTTAAAAAGGGTTCAAATACACAAAATGCTAAAAAAAAACGTTTTTTCTGAAGAACAGCTGGCAGTTTAACCATTCAGGACAAACAAGGGACTCATGAACAACTAATAATAAAAAAACAAGCATAAAATCAAGCATATGCAAACTTTTTAACAGGGTAATTTTTATAAATTCAGCTATTATTTTCTCTTGTGGACTAAATGTAAATGTGAATTATCTTATTCAGGTCAGCACTAAAAAAAAAAAACCAAAAAAAAAAAACATGCAACTTGTATGATCCATCTTACTTTGGTAAAAGTTTGCAGATTCTGCAAAGTGTACATAAACTTTTGACCTCAACTGTATAATTAAAGTATATAAAAATGCCATTTTTATGCCAAAAATATGCAAATACTAGATTTCTCCCTGCATTTAGCAAACACGCTTTTGCATTACTGTCTTTAAGGCCTTTAGTTTTTTAATCATGATGTCAAAGCCATCAGGGCACGCATTTAGACCCCGATAACACACATGAAAGAGCTGCTGTGCTGTAGAATTCACGCAGATCTGGAATTTCACGCAGTCAGTTCCCCAAGTTTAACACAAACACGGATATGCTCGTTTGAAGATGGTGAATCGATTCAGCTCGGTGAATCTTTACTGCCCTGCTGGTCACAACTGATGCTTTTACATGGACATTCGTCAAATCGTTTAACTGGACTCACTCCTGCTTTTACACTTCACGATCATGCAGAAGGCCTAAATAAACTGCAATCTTAAAGCATGCTTGATTTTGCATAAAGGTTTTATTTGTTTACAAAAATCAGGAACATTATGTTCGAAATTATAATCCATAATTTCTTAGCTAAGCCAAAACATAAAAAAGCAGCATTCCAGTTCAGCTCAACTTGAGACGCACCGAGTTCAAACCGAGTCCAGATGCAATGAGAATCGCGTTTTAAAAAAAAATAATTACCAGAAGTATATCCTCAACGCTTGATGAAATCCCTGCAAAGCTCGAAGAGAAATCCAAAGCAAAACGAATCCTTCAAAACACACAACCAGGTTTATCATCCCATCATTATCCCGTCGCGTCTAACTTCTTTTTAAGAAACTCAAAGGATATTTGTGTCAGACTGCGTGCTTGTGAAGGCGGTGCAACTCAACATCTGTTCTATTCACGTGACGTTAAGAAAAATATTAACAACATCTGGTTGAAATAAGTTTGATTCAGGTGCCTGAGCTCTCGCGTTCGCTCTCTCTCCCTCGCCAAGTCCCCAAACTCCTGGATCGAGGCGTCTTATTTAACGCAAGCGTTTGGAGAGATCAGTGACAGCAGACACGAACTCCAGATTCCGTCTTAACCCGAATCACACCCTGCTTGTGGGTCTCGTAAAACAAGACATCTTAAAATTCTATACTGCAAAAATTATTTGCACGCTGTCTGAGATGATCGCTCTGGTTTTATGGTAGGATATTTTACTTTATAATAATAATTTTAGGCTATTATTATTTTCTGTATATGCCTACATTTTAATAGGCTATTAATTAAACTCTTCTTGATTATCCCTTCATCGATTCTTAAATCAGTTTTAGAGTCTCGGTTGTAAAATAGCGGTTTTGACCCAATGCACCTTTGTGTGACCTTCCTGACCCCTCATTTTATAGACATCTGGGAATTCCATACATGTTTTGGAGCCCGTTACACCTTCAAATGATTCTTCACAACATGCTAAACGCTTTTCCAGACCTGCTGTGCTGTCATATGCTCTCCTTTTGGGTTAAAACACCCGCGCAAAATGACACAAATGTCTTTAATGCTGCAGGAATAATTCTGTTATTTTTCTGTAGAAAATAACTTCATGCGTGACCCAATTATTAAACTTTTTTTTTGCATTTATTTCATTTGAATGTTTTCAAGCATTAGTGCTAAACTAAAAATAAACATTTTGCGCGAAAACAACTCAAAAATATTTAATAACACTGATAAGGATCTTCTTAATTTTAATGTTAGAAATGCTTAAATAGTTACTTGAAAAAATGCTGATGTTGATGTGAAACTCTATTCTTTTAAAAATAAACGTGTTTTCATTTTACAAATCGAATGCTGCACTTGTTTATAGGCTATAAAAGCTTATTTTCGTTTGTTGCCATGTATTATTCAAATCCACAATGCATAAACTGCAATAACAACATGCTAAAATACATTTCAAACCATGTTTTATTGCAGAAAAATATACACATATTTACATCGTATTTAAAATAGAAAATGCATAGACACCAGATCTATTCTGCATTGTGACAATCATTAATAAATAAATAAAAGTCTTTTTTCTAGGACCAGTCAAGGAAAGTGTTATGAGCCGAGTTTCTTTTATATTTCCTTCATTCGTTCTGTAATAAATATGACTCGGTTGCTGTCAGAAGCGCGGCGTGTCTTCCTGCAGCGAGCAGAAGAAGCACATGTTTTCCACATTGACCGTCACAACAGCACAGATCTGATTGTAATTCCTGCTCCCGTGTTGTGGTTCACAACTGTAAGTGCTCGCAACGATGTAATGACGCTCCAGAACTTTCCCTTTTTATAATCCGTATGTTCGCCATTGTTTCGTGTCGCTCCTTCCAGTGAGGTCAGCTGCTCTGACTCGATTCCCAAGGCCGAAATCTGAAAACAAAAAACAAACAAAAATGAAGTGTTTAAAATTTAACCAGAATCTACAACACGATGCAATATAGCAAACATTTGTCTAATTATAATATGCATTGCATTTGCTAACTGACCTCGCATTTATAAAATAAATAACGTTTGGAAAAACATTTTTCTAAATGATGAACCATTTTTGTGCAATCTATGCTTTTTTGAAAACCTTAAACATCAGCACAAAGATTTAAACATAAAATGCCTTTTAGGAACATAAAGTTAACAGTTAAAAATTTGGACACATCTGCTCATTATTTTATATTATTTGTTTTCTACGTCGCAGAATAAAAGTAAAATCATTAAAACTGAAGTTTGATGTACTCTTTTATATTCAAGCTTCTTCTGTCTAGATTTAAGCTCATTTTGGACATTTATCAAGCAATCATATAGTGCATCCAGGGATGCTTTTAAACTTGGTTTTCCATCACTACCCACTCAAACATATTCAAGGAAATTGGGTCACTTTTTGCCGATGAGATGATAATTATCCTGAGTTAACCCTGGAATAATTTGCATGGTTTTAAAAAGTGCAATATGTTTTTTTCTTTGTGTCCAAAGTTTTGACTGCCAGACTATTAATATAATCCAAACCCCTTCGTTTTCAAATGACTTGTTAAGTTTTGCATCGCATACCATGCTGCATCGAAAGCGCGCATCCGTGCATTAGTGGGATGTTGACATGGACCATGCGCCCTCCATTCTCCACACGGAAAACGCGTAACTGAGTCTCTCATGCGCCACATAACTGCAGCTGGACATTTTGGAGTCCAGCTCGTCGCTCTGCAGAACCTGACACAGGAAATCAATGTACCGGGCCGCGAGTTTAAGCGTCTGTATTTTGCTGAGCTTGTCCGAGGGTAACGTGGGGATGATTTTACGCAGAGACGCGAACGCCTCGTTCAGAGACTGAGTCCTCTGACGTTCGCGCACGTTCGCCATTACGCGCTGCGTCTGCAGGTCCTCCAGAGACTGTGGGCTGCCGCTGCCACTGGCGCTACCGTTACTGCACTTTTTGCTCCGTTTCCCGGGCGTCGGGCTGTCCGAGTCCTCGCCGCTTTTCCTGCTCTGGCGTCTTTTCCTGCTGCAGCGCTTCTGCTGTCTCCTGTCGGGCTCCTCCTCGCTGTTCCCCAGACTGTCCACTGGAGACTCCGGGGAGCTGGACTCCTCGTGCATCGGCTCTTCCTCAAACATCACCTTTGATGTTTGGAGAACGCAAATGATATGTAATAGCTTTCCTCTGTCCGGCGGAACGGGGTCCCTTTCTCAGGGTGTCTCCTCTTGTGCGTCACGGAGGTGTTTCTCAAACTTGAAGGGAAGTTTGGAGGCTCTTATAGTCTGGAACGCGCAAACTTTTTGGGGTGGCCTGCGATTGGACCAGAAGCGCGGTGACGTAAGAGGGGAGAGGCGGGAGAGGAGCGCGTTCCAAAAGGTTTCCGTTATACAAGACGCAGTTCTTTAACGCAAACATCTGAGCCAATTACAGCGTTGCGTTTAAACTAAACACAACATACGCGCTGATTCAAATATGGAATAGAATATCTATTTTTGTATTTTAAAACGTTTTTTTTTCAGAGGTGAGTTGCCAAACATATTAAAAATGATATCAAACATCCATCATGTCAAAGCGGTGAACACATCAGCCATATCACCCTGCAGCCCAAGACCGGTTGCTCACTGAAGCTAAGCAGGGCTGAGCCTGGTCAGTACCTGGATGGGAGACCTCCTGGGAAAACTAGGTTGCTGTTGGAAGAGGTGTTAGTGAGGCCAGCAGGGGGTGCTCACCCTGTGGTCTATGTGGGTCCTCTGTAAAAAGCACCGTCCTTCGGATGAGACTGAAGGAAAACCGACTCTCTGTGGTCACAAAAAAATCTCATGGCATTTCTCGTAAAGAGTAGGGGTGTAACCCCGATGTCCTGGCCAAATTCCCTCCACTGGCCCTAATCAATCATGGCCTCCTAATAATCCCCTTCCATTAAATTGGCTATATCACTCTCTCTTCTCCACCTGTAGCTGGTGTGTGGTGAGCGCACTGGTGCCGTTGTACTGTGACTGCCGACGCATCATCCAAGTGGACGCTGCACACTGGTGGTGGTTGAGGAGAGATCCCCCATATGATTGTAAAGCGCTTTGTAAATGCATCATTCATTCATTCATTCATTCATCCAACCAAAATACTGAAACATGCGATGACAAATTTATAGCAGGCTGATGATTAATTTTGATAAATGAGCTGATGAACTGAGGACATATTTAGCTTTAAAGCTTTAAACTGCAGAATGGAATCGAGCAAAATTTTGCATTGAATGCATTTCTTAAAAAGTAAAATACCATAATATACTGAAACAGTCAGTACGAGTCAAATCCATTCGAGTGATTAATATGTAATATTAAAGCTGGACAGATTTCAGTGTGGTTTCTGGAACAAGTGGAGAGATTTTGATTTGCGATCTGCCAGTGCTGGAGCAAAACTGCTCTTAAAACTTTAAAATTAAGTTTTTCTTTGGTCAGTAGCGATGCTTTGCGTTTAAGGCATTAATCATTCCGTTAATGCATTAATATCATTTACTACCAATTTGCGCGCTGGCGCCTGTGAAGAGCTGTCATTCTTCTCAACCAGTCCACCTCAAGTCACTGTAAAAAAGAAAAGAGCGAATCTGGGTTGGCTAAGTAGACCTCATTGTTTATTTGAACATGTTCTGAAATGCATGTCTGTGTTAGTGTTATTGCAGAGTCAGGTTTCCTTCTGCAGCGTTTTCATACGCAGCGGGTCGCCAAGCGCAGACGACGCGCAAACTGTGTGGCCGCTTGAGTCCAACACAAACACGCTCCCCGAACCGGCCTTCTGCTTTTGCATACACCCAAAGCGTTCGCTTTATCTGCACGAACTGAGGTTTCTTTAAATGTTATATAACAGCAGCATTATGCATTCAAATTTAAACCACTAAAACGCTTCAATGTCACAAGAGCACGAAAAGGCGCCCTTTTAAGTGTAAAAAGCCATGGTTTTAAATTCCGCAAGAGGGCGCACTGACGAAACTTATCCGTGCGTGCCATCTTCAATAAATGCGCATCTCACATCAACACACGGATGAATAATAAATAAGTGTTTGCATTGTAATTTCTATATAAGTAATCGAAATTATTTGGGTGTTTCTGTTTAGAAATGCAGAGTTTATTAACCAAAAGCATCACATATGGTCACCCTGGTGCGGCGTACCTGTTCTTGGTTTAGCTGCAACAGGTGTCCATTGAGATCTGTCAGCAGTCCTGAAACAAATCCACATACTTACACTAATAAAAACACTAATTTGGTGTAGAAACAATTTTCACTCAGAAATCGCCACAAGTAATTGCAAAAACAGCGACTAACACAATAGAATTAAACGTGACGTTTTGAAGTAGAAAAACCGAGATAGTGTTTTATTGTAAATATACCATGTTTGATTCACAACACAAGTAAGACAAATATTTATTTATTCATTGTAATAGACACCTTAATGCCACAAAAACACCATCTGGAAAATCCAAAATAAATACGAAAACGTATATAAAAGTCCTTTTGGAAATTTATCATAATTTGGAACCAATGCTAAAGGATCTTAATTGTGATTTTTAACATACAATTATAACTACCTCAAAATCCAAAATGTGACCCTGGACCACAAAACCTTAAGTCTTAAGTAGCGCGGGTATATTTGTAGCAATAGCCAAAAATACATTGTATGGGTCAAAATGATCGATTTTTCTTTTATGCCAAAAATCATTAGGATATTAAGTAAAGATCATATCATGAAGATATTTTGTACATTTCCCATCGTAATATATCAAAACATGATTTTCGATTAGTACTATGCACTGCAAAGAACATATTATTTCGATTTTTTTGCACCCTCAGATTCCAGATTTAGTTGTAGTGTGTCCTATCCCAACAAACCATACATCAATGGAAGGCTTATTTACTGAGCTTTCAGAAGATGCATAAATCTCAATAAAAAAATAAAATAAAGATCCTTATGACTGGTTTTGTGGTCCAGGGTCACAAATGTACTCTGTTTGATTTACAACTAAGAAAAGCATTTTATTATTGTAATAGACACCTCAAAACCTCCCAAACATCATATAAAAAAATCCCAAATAAATACAATTTCTATAAAAGTCCTATTGGAATTGTAATATACTTTGGAACCAATGCTTTTATAAGGTAAACCATCTCAAAATTCCAAACAAATGCAACAATTTATGTAGAATTCCAATCGGAAATCATTATTTGGAACCAATCCTAAAGTAAAAAAAAAAAAAAAATGATTGCCAATAGGTCAAACTACAGATAAGATTCCATTTAATTGTCCAGTATAGCAAAACATTATTCCAATTTTGTTATTTATTCCATTTATTTGTAAAACACTAAAAATGCAGATACCCTTTAAAAATGAGTTCTTTCTTGGCTTCGATGATTCTGTGAAGAACCTTTAACATCCATAGAACCGTTCCAAAACGTTCTTTATAGTGGAAAAAGTTCTTTAGATTTTTAGAATGTTCTACATTAAAAAACGGTTCTTTTAAGAACTGTTCAAGGTTCTTTGGCGGAAAAAAGGTGCGAAAATGGCTTTTGAAACTTTTATTTTACAGCTTTACATAAATGCTTTTCCATTCCAAATGTCATTATATTTATTAAAGGCAATGATTACAGCATACAGAGCTCACGACATTAAGGTAGGCCAAAAGTGGCAAAGAAATAATTATTATAAATCAATGTTTTTTTTTTTTATCATAATAAACTTTAAATACTTTAATAAACGTTCACGAGTGAAATACCGACTCTAAGTTCAGTTGTTCTCGAGTATGTCCGTCATGAAGGCGATGTAGACGATGGCCAGGCGCAGAGTCTCTATCCGTGACAGTCTCTTCTCGTAGGCGAACGTGGGAACCTTCCTGCGCAGGTGGTCGAACGCCTCGTTGAGGCTGAACATCCGTTTGCGTTCGCGGATGTTTGCGGCCTGGCGCTGGACGTTGCTGATCACCCGTTTGCGTTTGGGTTTCCCGGTACTGGCGCTCACCGGAGACTCGGTGCTCGATGACAGCGCGTAAAAGTCATTGGATCGAGTTGTGGAGATGTCGAGCGCGTGGATAGATGTCAAGTCCTGGTACAGTCCATTGCAGTCGGTGCTGTGGGTCTCCTTTGGGGCCAGAACGGATGTGTTTGGCATCATTTCCATGAAGTCCACATCACTGACCAAATCAAACATTGCAGGACTCAGAAATGACTTTTGCATATCCATTCTTTTAGAGCCTATATGCACTCACATGATCAGACTCATGCATTTAAACCCACTGTTGCTTTTGTAGAGGTGGCCAGGGTCGCGTGGATCTCCAAATTCAATTTCGAAATCCGGTCAGATCCGTGAAGTTAGATCCTATTGGCAGCGGTCCATGATCCCAGTCCTGCTGTTTTAATATGCCTCTCAATTCCACCCCGAGTGTGTCCTCTTTAATGGCTCCAGATCTCTTTTGCTAACTCAATGAAGGCACTTGAGGGACGTCCGCCTGCCCTCTCCGTGCCGCACTGGGCCATTTGATGGCCGAGGGCCGTGATGATCCTGAGAGGGGACGAGGTGCTTGACAAAGGGTCAACTCGGTCTGTTTGCTCGGTTTCCCGGTGCACTGAGAGGCTAAATAATGAGACTTCTATTACTGTGAAAGACCAAATATAACATTCCCCCAGAGCACTCTACACTTCCACAGCTTTTCTTTTGCAAATTAGTGCAAATAGCTGCCGGTTGCCATGGAAAAGACAAAGTTTCCACTGGTCACTTACAGGAGAATCACAATCCAACAGTTATCTAAATCAAGAACATGACAGCTTACATTAAAACACAGGAACACATATGTGATTTCAGAGATATCTATCTATCTATCTATCTATCTATCTATCTATCTATCTATCTATCTATCTATCTATCTATCTATCTATCTATCTATCTATCTATCTATCTATCTATCTATCTATCTATCTATCTATCTATCCATTCATCAATCATTCATTCTATCAGCCATCCATCCATTCATTCTATCATCCTTTGTTCCTTCATCCATCCATCCATCATTCTATCATCCACCCATACATCCATCCATCTTTAATTCCTTCTATTGTCCATCTTTCTATTCATCCACCCATCATTAATTAGTTCTATCTATCCATCATTTACACATTCATTCATTCTATTATTCATCCACCCATCCTTTTTTCTATCTATCATCCATCCATCCAATCATTCTTTTATCCATCCATTCTATCCATTCATCTATCCGTTCTATCATGCACCATCCATCCATTGATCTTATACTTTATCCATCCATTCATCCTTCATTCTATCATCCATCTTTCTATCCATTTATCCATCCTTCGTTCTTTCATCTATCCATCATTCATTCATCCATCCATTCATCATTCATTTTATCAACAATCCATTGTTCCATCATCCAACAATTGATCATTTTATCCATCCATCATCCATATTTCTATCCATTAATCCATCCATTATTTTATCCACCCACCCATCATTTTGTTCTATCAGCCATTATTCTATCCATCCACCCATCCATCATTCTATATCCATCCATCCTTCTTTCTATCTATCCATCCATCCATCCATCCATTGTTCCATCGACCGATCATTTTATTCATCTATCCATCCATCATCCATTTTTCTATCCATAAATCCATTCTTCGTTCCTTCATCCATCCATCATCCAGTCCATCCACCCATTCTATCTATCCATCCATTGATCTATTATTTTATCCATCCATACATCCATTCTATCCATCAGTACATTGTTTGTTCTATCATGCATCATCCATCCATTGATTTATTATTTTAACCATCCATCCATCATTCTATCATCCATCTTTCTATCCATTTATGCATCCTTCGTTCTTTCATCTATCATTCATCCATCCATCCATATTTCTATCCATTAATCCATCCTTAATTTGTTCTATTGTCCATCATTCTACCCATGCATCCTTCTTTCTATCTATCCATCTATCCACTGTTCCATCATCCATCACCCGATCATATTATCCATCCATCCATCATCCATATTTCTATCCATTATTCCATCCTTTGTTCCCTCATCCAGCCATCATCTAGTCCATCCACCCATCCATTATTAATTAATTCTATCTATCCATCATTCTATACATCCATCCATGCATCACCCATTCATTAATCTATTATTTTATCCATCCATCCATTCTATCCATTAATCCATCCTTCGTTCTTTCATCCATTATTCATTCATCCATCCATCATTCATTCTATAATGATCATTTTATCCATCCACCCATCATTAATTTGTTCTATCGTCCATCATTCTATCCATCCATCCTTCTTTCTATGTATCCATCCACTGTTCCATCATCCATCAACCGATTTTATCCATCATCCATATTTCTATCCATTAATCCATCCACCCATTAATTAATTCTATCTATCCATCCAACCATCATACTATCCATCCATTTGTCTATTATTTTATCCATCCACCCATCAATTTGTTCCATCATCTTCCATCCACTATTCTATCATGCATCATCCATCCATTGATCTACTTTTTATCCAACCATCCATCACTCTATCATCCGTCTTTCTATTCATTTACCTATCGTTCGTTCCTTCATTCATTTATCCATCGTTCTATCCGTCCATCCATCATTCTATCTTCCATCTTTCTATCCACCCTTCGTTCCTTCATCCATCCACTGATCTATTGTTTTATCCATCCATCCATCATTCTATCATCCATCTTTCATTTTTTCATCCTTCATTCTTTTGCCCATCATTCAATACACCCATCCATCCTTCATTCATTCTATTATCCAGCTTTTTTATCCATTTTATTTATCCTTTGCTCTATCATCTATCTATCTTACAAAAACCTCCAGGTGTCCAGGACTCCAACTTAAGCTCGCTGCCCGCAAACTAAGAGTTTCTGATGAAGTAGCAACATTTCCACATGGCAGTGGATCAGTGATAAAGCGTTCAGACGATGAGTGTGATGTGAAATGCTGAGGTAGAGGAGCAGATAGATGCGTGTGGGAGGATGCTGGGTTTTCTTGCAGTTTGTCCCAGAACACAGTCAGCGGCTGCTGATTTATGTGGTCTCTCAGTTCGTAAGAAACACTCATGCTGATCTGCTAAATACAGACGGAAACCAAAACACTCAATCATCATTAAAGCCGAGATGATGGTGGCATGACTTCACCATGCCAGAAAAAATAAAAGTCTATTTATGTCCAAATATCTAGTACATTTAAAGAAAATACTTGAGCTTTTTGAAAGTGGTGTTGTTCTGCCAAGTATCATATTCAGTACATGATATCCAGCGTGTGATAGGTGCTTTTATATAACACTTCAATAAAAAAGAAGCTAACTGACATTCAGACACAAAATAACAGCAGCTACTTTGTTTATTTTTGCCCTGCTGATAAAAATAGTTCAGTTGCAACATTGTATCATAATCAGAACTCTTTTGGAATCATTGTAACAACATTAGAACCAAAACTAACTAACTAGTAGTATGTTTTTCAGAATTACAGTAATTAAGAGTTTTTTTAATGTAACATCTTAAAAAGTATCTTTAGTTTGAGGCAGTCAGCATTTCATTAAACTTTGTGCTAACCATTACATAAAAAGGTTTAACTTTTAATACAAAAACAAACTTAACTCAGGTACCTGTGACTTAAGGAGAGAAACCTTTCCTTAATCTCTCTCTCTCTCTTTCTCTCTCTCCCTCTCTCTCTGTTTTCCTGGCAGTAGGATAAACATGATGTGCACATTCCTGAGGTTGCTATGGAGACGCTGAGAAAGCACAGCTGGACCTGGAGAATATGAGGTAATCCTGAGCCCCGGGGGCTGCTGGGTAAATATTGATCTTGAATAAGAAATAAAACAAGAAGAAATACAGTTCAGAGACAATGACGGCGTCCGTGCCGAGCAGTTCATGTTTCCGCGTGCGAACGGTAGGTGAAGGAAAGCGCAGGAGACCGTTTGCAGCAAAGATGATCTCTAAAAACGTCTGTAAAGCTGTAAAGCGAACCCCCCTCCGCTCCACTGAAACAAACACCTGCACACACATCACCATAAATCCATTTACAGTAATACTCCAGCCCAAAATAAACACAAATAGAGTGTTCACACTAGAGACGAACGCTGTCATGCTACAAAAATGCTTGTAAACACTATAAAAGTATTTATAATTTTCATTTTTGTGAGAACTTATCCCTTTAAAATGTTCTCTTCCATCTTTATTTGACTCTCTAACTCTAGCACTCTATTCTAATTCTATTCTATTTATTTGTTTTCTTTTTATTTATTATATAATTAACAAACAAATAAATGGCTCTAACATTAGCTTGCTCTATTCATTTTCTATTCTATCTTTCTTTTTATTTATCTTACAATTAACAAAAACTTTGGATAAAAGCATCTGCTAAATGACTAAATGTAAATAAGTGTTTTAATTTTATTTATATGCTAGTAATTATTTATATTTTCAATTAGTTTTTCATTTTTTTTTTAATTTCTGTTTAGCTTTACTTTCTTTCTGTTTCAATTTTAGTCATTTAAAGTTATTTCAGTTAGTTGCCAATTAAGGAAATTACAATTTTCACTTCAGTTTTCTTTCTTTCTTCAATATTTATATCTTATTTTATTTAAGCTTTATTTTAATTATTTTCAATTATTCAGTTTCTTTTTAATAGTTTTATTTATTAATAAAACTCTAAATATGTCAGTGGCTAACATAAACGGTTTAAGAATAATTCAAGGTTTTTTATGTTTTAAATTATCTTTTTATCTTTTAGTTTTCTTTTCAATAGTTTTATTCATTATTAAAAACTGTACTTTAAATATTTCAGTGGCCAACATAAAAGATTTAAGAATAATTCAAGGTTTTCTATTTATGTTTTAAATTATCTTTTTATTTTTTAGTTTTGATTTTTGTTTTAATATTTCTATTATGCATTAATTTTTCTATTTCATTTGAAGTAAATCTAAAAGTAACTCAGAATTCATTTATATTTTGGATTAGCTTTTATTTTTATATATATTTAGTTTTAATTTTAAAGTTTGTTTCAATTTAGTTTTAGTAATTTTAGCATTTAGCAACTTATTTCAGTTATTGGCGAAGTAACTTAATTTTTTTAATCTATCTAATATTTATATATTTTATGTTAATTATTTATATTCAATTCCAGCTTTATTTCAATTAATGGACAACAAAACCAGTCGTAAGCTGCACGGGTATATTTGTCGCAATAGCCTACAACACATTGTATAGGTCAAAATGACCAATTTTTCTTTAATGCCAAGAATCATTAGAATATTAAGTAAAGATCATGAAGGTTTTTAGTAAATTTCCTACTGTAAATATATCAAAACGTATTTTTTGATTAGTAATATGCATGGCTAAGGACTTCATTTGGACAACTTTAAAGTCGATTTTCTCAATATTTAAAATGTTTTGCACCCTCAGATTCTAGATTTTTAGAATCCTATTCTAAAACCATATCATCCCAAATCAATAGAAAAAAGCTTACTTATTGAGCTTTCAGCTTATGTATAAATCTCAATTTTAAAAACTGGCCCTTATGACTGGTTTTGTGTTCCATTTTAGTTATCAATAGCAACACTGCTTTAAAAATGTCAGCAGCAACCACAAAAGTCAATCTAAGTAACTCACAGTCATCAACAGACTGAGTTTGGCAATGAAATAGTTAGACTGACAGAGCATTTGCCACCTGACAAAAGTATGTTTTCTCAGAACAGAATCTCACAAGAGCTTTCAATTCATATCATGCATCACAAAAGCACAGGAAAACCCAACAGAGGCTATTTGAGCCCTGCAGGTAGTGTGCGGTCGGGGACCGCGGTAAAACCCGAGACCTGCCAGATCCAGTTCTTCAGCCCAGGGGCTTTGGAATCGGAGCGGTCCGGCAGATAAGAGCGGCCTCCATTTCCTTCCCAGTGCTCCGGTCGGGGATCATTTCCTCTGACTTTGTTGTCGGAGATCTGCGGATAGACTACAAAAATCAGCTATTACTCGACTGAGCAGAATACTAAACAAACATGGAACGTAATCGTGGCCGGGAGAGAAAGATAGTGACGGTGATGAATTTTCAGTATGGTGTTAAATGAGCAGCTGAAAGGTGAAGTTAACCACACCCGGAAACAGATTTTTATAATATCATTTTAGCGGTTGCAGTTGAAAAGTGGCCTTCATGATGTTAAAATATTCTAATTGGTCTTTGCTATGCAATTTCAAAGTGTTTGGAGCTGTTTTCAGGTTCATTTGAAAAGTGTCCTGCAACCTTAAAGGGATAGTTCACCCAAACATTTAAATTAGCTGTTAATTCTCACCCTCAGGTCATCCAAGATGTAGGTAACTTTTTTTTTGTTCAGTAGATTTTTAGCTGAAACCGTGCTAGTCTGTGCAAAAAACTGAACATTATTTACAGCATTATTACCTGTAATCCAGAGCCTCAAGAAACAAAGTCCGGAGTGATGACCTGTTCACAAATTAATCATTCTTTTGAACCAGTTATTTTCATGAACTAGTTGAATCAGATTGAACATGTGAGTGGCTCAATCAACACAGATCTAAAAGTTACTCAATCAAAACTCACTTTTGAGTTGATTAAAACAGCTGTTCCCAATGAATCAGAGTAATTACTGTAGGATGCTTTAGAACAGCTTGGACTATTTGGAATGGTATAGAACTTTGGATTTTTTCCATAGACTGTGACAGTTTACTAATTATTTTGGACATGCCAATTTTTGTTTAAATGTAAATAAAAGTACTTGTACATTGTCTTATTATCTTTTGGGAGAAGCCTGTGTCATTTCCGGTAAAAAAAAAATAAAAAACTTGCTGGTTGAATAAAAGTAACTTTAAGTCAGAATTTGCCAGGGGTATGAATCATTTCGGGCTTGACTGCAGATCTAATGAAACACATTACTGAACTCACTTGGTAGCAGCTAATTTACTACGAGATAATTCTAAGATTATAAACAAACTCCTAATGGTTTTATTGTCTCATTGCTGAGCTGATGAAGACTAGTTTTATTCACTTTATAGTTTATAAACATGCAAAACATCCATGTTTCGCATCATTATTAGGTGCTTTAAAGGGTTAGTTCACACAAAAATTAAAATTAGCCCATTATTTACTCGTCCTCCAGGCACCCATATGACTTCCTTCTTTCAGACAAATCTAATTGGAGTTATATTAAAGAGGTCCTATTATGCTTTTTCACTTTTTCAAAATTTTAGCCAGTGTGTGGTGTGTTTTTTTCTGCATAAGTTACAAATCTCAAAGTCCACTCCAAAGGGAGATATTTAGTTTTAAAAAAAATCCCTTTTCAAGAACTACAATGAACGGCTCCTTCTTGCCTACAGCGTTTGTTTTCCAGAGGGTCGAAATACATGCAGAGCCGCAGCTGATGTTATTCATTATACAGTGTAGATAGCTTCACTAGCCTTATGCTGGGGCTGGTTTCGGGCATGTAAATAATTAAATAAATGAACTCAATAATGATAATATCATGTATCGGCGATCTCGCAGGCTGACGATAGGACCAACACTACTGTAGCATATTATTTACTCATCCTCCATGCATCCTAGGTGTATATGACTTCCTTCTTTCAGACGAATGCAATCAGAGTTATATTGCTTTGGGAAGGGGCGTGGCAGGACTGAAACGCCGTCTAAGCTGTTGGCCAATCGCAACGCAGTGGCACTGCTAACCAATCACAACACATTTAGTTTTTAGGAAGGCGGACCTTCATCAAACCCGCAACTAATTGAGCCATTTGTGCAAGCCTGGGGAGAAAGCTATTGTAATAATGTAAATTATTTAAAAATTACGTGTTTTTCAAACCATCAAGCATGAGAGCATGTTCTAGTGCACCCCCAAAACAAAATAAAGACTTTGTAAAAGAGCATAATAGGACCCCTTTAAAAATGTTCCTGCAATTTCCAAGCTTTCATCAGTCCAAAACAAGTCTAATAAAGTGCGTCCATCCATAATAAAAAGTGCCTCACATGGCTCCGGAGGGTGAACAAGAAAAATATGTAAGATTTGTTAAGAAAAAGCGATAATCACTTAACCTTTATTCACCCCCCGGCGGCGTGAGGCACTTTTCATTATGGATGGATGTACTTTATTAAACTTGTTTTGGAGTCATTAAGAGAAACATCTGTCCATGTCATTCTAAAAAGGAAGTCATATACACCTAGGATGCATGGAGGGTGGATTTTTGGGTAAACTAACCCTTTAATGATATAATTGTGTATAATCAATTAGTTGAACCAGAAATGAACTGCCTGAAAGAACTAAGTTCACAGAAAAGAATCGTATTTCCCCATTTGCATGAGGCTCTGGATTACAGGTAATAATGTTGTAAATAACATTGTTTCTTGCACAGACCGATTGTTTCACTTCATAAGACCTCAATATATCGTCAGAAGCCACAGGTATTAATTTAACGTTGCCTGATATGCTTTTTTTTACTCTCAAAGTGACAGTAACCATTGACTTGCATTACCAAGGACCACGGTTTCAGCTAAAATCTTCTTTACTGTTCTACCGAAGAAACAAAATGTTAATTTTTGGGTGAACTGTCCCTTCAAATATGGGAGATTTTACACTTGTTTTAAGTCAGTTCATTTTTTTTAAACTAAATGTCAAAGTTTAAAACCTACTATAGGGAGTTTGTTTATAATCTTAGATTTATCTCACAAAGTCATAGTAAATTAGCAGCTACCAGGTGAGTTCAGTAATGTTTCGTCAGATCTAGATGTTGTCAGGTTTGGTGTAAAGCATCTAAACTTGTGTGTTTCCTCTGGGATTTGTTCATAATGCATTTGGGCCGCAATACAACGATAAATCTGAAATTAAATATCTCTCCATTCCTCCCGTGTCGCTCTGTCCTCCCTGCCTCCCTGTCTGCGTCCAGCTTGCTCTCTTAGCCTCTTCATCTTCTGTGCATGTAACTAAAAGCCAACTTTCTTAAAGTGACAGTACACCTAAAAAAACATGCAACTCTGCCATTTACTCACCCTCACGTTGCTCCAAACCTGCATGGGTTTCTTTGATCTGTGGAAAAAAGAATGCTTTTCAATGCAATTATTTTAAGTTAAGACTTCTAAAGCCTGCGCTTTTATACAGTAATACTGTTAACAAGGAAGTTAAAGCACTTCTCAGATGATCAAATCATCCATCTAGAACTTTTAACACAGTATCAAATGTTATTGGTGAGATTAAGCTTAACATTTATCTTTAAAGCTTCAAAAAGGATACCGATAAATGACCTGCTCTGAGATCTTTAAAAACGCTAAAGAAACATGAAACTGGATGTTTTAATAGACTTGAGAGAGGTCTAGTGTGCTTCAGGACGGCTAATGATCCTCATAGGGGTGTGAGCCAAATAAAACAGTAATATAGTGGCTGAACCTCACACACACGCACTAGTAGACTGAAGGACAGCAGTATATCAGGTGGAGATAGAAGTTGTATGATGATATTGTTTGCAGAATTCTTCTTACTGTTAAGTGAAGTTCACTCAGGCTGATGTTGCCAACGCTGCAGCTTTATTAGATATCTTGGCCTGAAACACAACCACACTGGCATTACAATGAAGCCAACAAGACAGAGAATGTGAAAGGTGCTGTGTTGTGAGTACGTAAAGTGCTGAGCGGACGCCGTCTCCTGTCTCTGATGCCCGCGGCTCCAACACTGAACCGAAAAGGAATTTCCTGATCCGTCTGTCTGCGTGTTCTGGACGCTGTGAACCTGTGGGTGTTTCCTGAGAATCCATTTGCAGTTAATGCACAAAAATCTGGATAATGTACAATTTTAATGTTGTTTAGTTGTTTCAATCTTTAATCCTAACTGGGTAATAGTAATGCTTGACTCATCAAATCGTTTACAGTCAGATGTCAGTGGAGAACTAAAAAGCTTTTTATTTTCCAGAGCTTTAGAAGTACACTGCCATTATTTATTTATTTATTTTTTTTTATTCAGCAAGGATGCATTAAATTGATCAAAAGTGACGGTAAAGACATTTATAATGTCATGAATGATTTCCATTTCAAATAAATGCTGTACTTTTGAACTTTCTATTTATCTGCGAATCCGAAAAAAAATGTATCACAGTTTCCACAAAAATATTGTGCAGCACAGCTGTTTTCAACATTGATAATAATCAATATAAAATGTTCAAAAATAACAAAACCTAAAAGTTTCTTGAGCAGAAAATCAGCATATTAGAATGATTTCTGAAGGATCATGTGACACTGAAGACTGGAGTAATGATGCTGAAAATTCAGCTTTGATCACAGGAATAAATTACATTTTAACAGATATTCACAAATAAAACAGTTATTTTAAATTGTAATAATATTTTACGATTTTTGTGCTTTTACTGTATTTTTTTAACAAATAAAAAGAACCAAAAAAACTTTCTATAGACAGTTCTTAAAATGACAATTTTTTATTAGTGCAAAAAACAATTTTAATCTAAAAAAGTTCCAAATAACTTGTTTCCACTATAAAATGCTGTTCTTTTGAACTTTATATTAATCTGTGAATCCTGGAAAATAAAATGTATCACAGCTGTTTTCAGCATTGATAATAATCAGAAATGTTTCTTGAGCAGCAAATCATCATATTAGAATGATTTCTGAAGGGTCATGTGACACTGAAGACTGGAGTAATGATGCTGAAAATTCAGCTTTGATCACAGGAATAAATTACATTTTAACAGATATTCACATAGAAACAGTTGTTTTAAATTGTAATAATATTTCACAATTTTAGTGATTTAAAAAAAAAAATACAGTTTTGGTGTGCAGAAGAGATTTCTATCTTCACAACATTTTTAAAAATAAAGATTCCAAAAAGTTTTTTTTTTTTTTTGGCAATGCAATAGAAGAACCATTATTGGTTCTCAAAGAACCTTTCTGTGGACAGTTCTTAGTAAACCATTTTTTTAGTGCAAAGAACATTTTTAATCTAAACTTTTTTCCACTATAAAAAATAAAATGCTGTTCTTTTGAACTTTCTATTCCTCTGTGAATCCTGAAAAATAAAATGTATCACAGTTTCCACAAAAATACTGTTTTTTAACATTGATAATAATCAGAAATGTTTCTTGAGTAACAAACCAGCATATTAGAATGATTTCTGAAGGATCATGTGACACTGAAGACTGGAGTAATGAAGCTGAAAATTCAGAAATAAATTACATTTTCACAGATATTCACATATAACACAGTTATTTCAAATTGTAATAATATTTCACAATTTTAGCGTTTTTACTGTATTTTTTTAAACAAATAAATGCAGCTTTAATGTGCAAAAGAGACCATTTTTGGTTCTCAAAATAACCTTTCAGTGAGCAGTTCTTAAAAGAATCATTTTTTCATTTTAATAATCTAAAAGAACTTTTTTTTCCACTATGAAGAACCTTTTTGTGCAATCGAAAGATTCCATGGATGTTAAAAGATCTTCATGGAATCATCAATGGCAATAAAGAACCTTTATTTTGCAACTTTTGCATGCTATCGCACAACTATTTGGTGCTTTAAAGAACCCAGAAACCAGTAAGCATATCTTAAAAACCTATCTTAAGATTCTACAGTGCAAAGATATTCTTTGCTAAATCTAACTTTGGTTAGCATGTCTTCAGAAGGTTCTCTGAGGTTCTCCAGCTGTGTGGAGTCTGAGGAGTGATCTTCCCCCCAGTGTGAGTGTGATGACTGTCAGACTAAACTCTCACACTGCCAATACAAAAGACCAATAAACATTCAGGCTCCGCCCCTCGGCTTCACCCTGCCAGATTCCTGCACCGCCTGCTTATAAAAGGCTGTTTTAGAGAAACCACACTGTTTAATAACCACTCTTTCCAACAGAATTCAAGCCTTAGTGTGAGATTTTGGGAGTTAACGTGTGTGTGCGTACATTTGTGTCCAATCTTTTCTAAATACAAGAACAAAAACCTGCTGAAAGACCCCACAGTCAGAGATCACTGATGTGATTAATGGTGTTTGCTAAGGGTTTGAGATTTAAACAAACTCCAAACAAACATTTCACAAGCTTGCATAGAATATGTTTCAAGCCTTAGAGGAAAATGTCACCTATTTTTAGCCAGCTTTGTGTTGTTACAGTGTCTGTAGTATATTTAAATGAACAACATATCGTCCCTGCACCTAGATATTATCATTTATCTGAAAAAATCTGACATAAGATGCAATAAATAAATGAATGCTTTGACAAAATCAAAAGTGCTTTATGAGGATGTTTTTTTTGCAAAAACTAAACCCACAGCCCTTTTTTTCTCTGTATATGTAAAATGTGATAGAAAAAAAACATACATTTATAAGGCAAAAAGAGATGTGAATCATATCTAGAGCCCAGAATATTATTAGAAATTAGTGGAAAATAAGCAGTAACTAAAGCTAAAACATAAATGTGACAATACAGCATTTCTTTTTGCAGAAATAAAGTTGAAAAAACAAAATAAAGTAAATGACTTACTAAAAATAAATAAAAACTTAAACTAAAGCTAAAACTAAAATAAAAAAAATACCTAAAACCCAAATAGTAATATTTAAAATGTATACATATAAATGACAAAAGCACATATTACAAAAATAAATTAAAATAAACTAAAAACTGACAATATATTAAAAAAATTTAAAAATAATAACTTAAACTATAATAGTATATTCTGCAGACAGACCAGTTTTATTAAAAGCCCATCAATTATCCCTTTAATATACTGTGTTATATGTGACCATGGACCACAAAACCAGTCATAAGGGTCAATTTCATTAAAAATTGAGAATTGAGATTTATTGTATGGTTTGTTAGGATAGGAAAATATTTGGTTGAGATACAACTATTTGAAAATCTGTAATCTGAAGGTGCAAAAAAAATCGAAATATTGAGAAAGTCGCCTTTAAATTTGTCCAAATGAAGTTCTTAGCAATACATATAACTAATCAAAATTTTTTGTTTTGATAAATTTATCTTAGAAATTTTACTAAATATCTTCATGGAACATAAACGTTACTTAATATCCTAAGGATTTTTGGCATTAAAAAATTTTGATAATTTTGACCCCTACAATGTATTTTTGGCTATTACTACAAATGTGGTCCATGGTCACAAGTAGTAATATTTAAAATAAACAAATAGAAATTATAAAAGTGAAACAACACAGAAATAAAGTATTTTTTCTCACAGAAATAAAAGTAAAAAAATAAAAACAAAAAAATAAATAAAGATGAAATATTAGATAAAAATATTAAATAATAAAAATATTAAATATTATTAAAGTTAAAGCATGAAAATTACTTACTGAAAATAAATAAAAACTCAAATTTAACTTAAACTAAAGCTAAAAAAAACATAAAAACTAAACAGTAATATTAAAAATGTATATTTAAAAAATGACACAAGCACATATTACAAAAAATACATGTAAATAAAAACTGAAAATATATATAAAAAAAATGTAAAATATTAATTAACTATAATAGTGTATTCTGCAGACAGACAAGGTTTATTAAAAGCCCATCAATTATCCCTTTAATAAACTGTATTACATGTGACCCTGGACCACAAAACCAGTCATAAGGGTCAAATTTGTGAAAATTAGATTTGTACCTCATCTGAAAGCTGAAAAAAAAAAAAAAAAAAAATTATATATATATATATATATATATATTAGGGCCGGGACTTTAACGCGTTAATTTAGATTAATTAATTACACAAAAATAACGCGTTAATTTTTTTTAACGCATTTTAATCGCACTAAGTTTTGCACCGCGGAACGTTTCTCACTGGATGAGATTCGGCGGACCGATTATACTGGAGCACCAACTAGCGTTCAGACAAGTCCGTCCTAAACAGTATTGTATGTCCCAAATCGTAGTATGTTTAAAAAAGTATTCCAAAGATTCCCGGATGGTCTACTACTTAACGATCAATGTGCACTTTTAACGGCTAATATTGCCCGCAACACACAGCGCCGTGAACGAGGATTCGATTAGAACTACAAACACGCATAAAAAGTGTTAAAAAAACTACAAACATGGAGGATATACGCGACCAACGGACAGGTAGAGAAAGGGATTTGAGTGATAAATAATCAGTGTGTAACCTGATAAAAAATATTTTTTAAATGTTATCCGCGTTATATTCCATGTGCAGCAACATTTATAATGATAGGTTTGGTCATTAACGTTTAAATGCATAATTAAGCAAACACGAGCAGAGTTCTCGGCATGAAAGACTCGTTAAAGAACGTGCCTCTTGCTACACTTAATGGCAATATTGCACTGGTCTGTTGGACTTGGTTGAACAAAAATAAACAATATTTTGTTGCTTAAGCTTATGTATTCAGTCATTATTCAATGGTATACTAAAAATCCATGTAAAAAATCTTAATTCTCATTGTTCACAGGTCTAATATTTATATGCGATTAATTTCGATTAATTAATTACAAAGCCTCTAATTAATTCGATTAATTTTTTTAATCGAGTCCCGGCCCTATATATATATATATATATATATATATATATATAATATGACAAAAGCACATATTACAAAAAAAATTTTAAAATAAAAATTATAACAATAGTATAATAGTATATTCTGCAGTCAGACAAGTTTTATTAAAAGCCCATACATTTCCCCTTTAATATTCTGTATTATATGTGACCCTGGGCTTCCAATCTTATTTATTTGGACTAACAAGTGTTGCCTAACCACAACCTGTAAGTACGATTGACATGTTAATTAAGTGCTCAAGAGATCAAGTTTTTTGTGCTAAATCATAAGCGTCAATTTAAAAAAAAAAAAATTGAGATTTACACATTACCCATAAGTTGAATAAATAAGTTTTCCATAAGCTAAGTTTGTTAGGATAGGACAATATTTGGCTGAGATACAACTATTTGAAAATCTGGAATCTGAGTGTAAAAAAAATTAAAAAAATATTGAGAATATATATTGATTTTTAAAAGTTTTAAAACCTTTAAAGTTGTCCAAATGAAGTTTTTAGCAATGCATATTACTAATCAAAAAAGGTTGATATATTTATGATAGGAAATTAAAAAAATATCTTGATGGAACATGATCTTTACTTAATATCCTAATGATTTTTGGCATAAAAGAAAAATCGATCATTTTGAGCCAAACAATGCACTGTTAGCTATTGCTACAAAAATACCTCTGCTTCTTAAAACTGGTTTTGTGGTCCAGGGTCACATTTGTGCAACAAAAATAAAACGAAATCAGAGACTCTCAGACAAACTCTCAGAGACATGAGTATGTACTCTTTTCACAGTAAGCAACCACCGAGAACACATTAGTAATGCCCTAGCAACCATCAGATCACCCTAGCAACAACCACATAGCAACCCACAAGTTTTGCTTAGGGGAAACACCCAGATTTCCTTCGGGGAAATATGAAATTGCCAAACCATTTTATCCCAACCATAATGTAGACTCTATGATTTGATAAAGAACCTTCAACATCCATGGAATCTTCTTTATTGTGTTCTTTATTAGAAAGATTGTTCAAATGCTTTCTTTTAAGAACTTATAGTCATTCTAAAATAGTCATTCTATGACATCACTGCAAAAACCCTAATTTGGAATCTTCGCGTTCTAAAATTCCAAAGAGGCGGGGCTTAAATGATGATGTCACAATATATACAAATCTCATTTGTTATCTATTTAAATCAACAGCTGATGACTTTTCTGTTGCTGTTCGCTGTGTTTGGGTGGCTGCATCGCAGAGAGCTGCCTTCTAGGCTTTGCCACCTTCCCGCTGTTTCCCTGGATTACTGGCTGCCGTTCCCCAACAAAGCCTGAAGGATGTTTGCACAGCTGGGTGACCAGAGAGAGAGAGAGACTCCAGCTACCCCAAAAATATCAAACCTTCCAATTCCCCGCTCGGCACTTGCTGTGTTTTTTCAGCGTCAGTGTAAAAGGTGCAGCTCTGCGTCTGTATTTATTTGCTCGAGAGGACGGCCCAACTGTGACATAGAGTTCAGGACTTTTTTTATCTTAGTTACAAAGATAAAACTTAATGCTTTTTATTGTTTCCATTACTGTCTTTATTTTATTTGAATTGGAGAATTCATCTCCCAAGAATGAAATCAATGTCTTTGTTTGTCTTGATATACGATGGTGTGATTCTCTGAATAGTTTGGGAATTTGAGCAAACGCTGAGGGAATGTTATGTTATTGTTTTGGCTTCGTTTAAAACGAACAAGATCATCGCAACCCTATATTAAAGCACTGAAAATATTTCATAATGACCAATAACAATCACAATGACTCTTCGGTCTGAATGTCAGAAACTTGCTGACAAAGAAATATCAGGCTTTCGATTGAACAAATACAGAACGCAGACATTATTACATCATTTAAGCTCCACCTTTCAAACTTTCCCGGAAAATTTCTATTTATGTGATTGGAAGACAGTTATGCAGTGATGTATGTTTTGACTGGAATAAACTGGATATGCTGGACAATTTCATACTGATGTCTCTTTCACTTGCACTAAAAGGGAGACTAATTTTATGTATTTATGTTTTGCACTACTACAACAAATCATAGACTTACACATTTCAGAATCTGCAAAATGCCAAAATGCTTTACCAAAATAAGAGGGATCATACAAAATGCATGTTATTTTTTATTTAGAACTGACCTGAATAATATATTTCACATAAAATGTTTACATATGGTCCACAAGAGAAAATAATAGTTAAATTTATAAAACGACCCAGTTCAAAGGTTTACATACACTTGATTCTTAATACTGTGTTGTTACCTGAATGATCCACATATGTGACCCTGGACCACAAAACCAGTCATAAGGTAAAATTTGACAAAACTGAGATTTATACATCATATGAAAGCTCAATAAATAAGCTTTCTATTGATGTATGGTTTGTTAGGATCGGACAATATTTGGCCGAGATACATCTATTTGAAATCAGAAATCTGAGGATGCAAAAAAATCAAAAAGACTGAGAAAATCACCTTTAAAGTTGTCCAAATTAGGTTCTTAACAATGCATATTACAAATCAAAAATTACATTTTGATATGTTTACAGTAGGAATTTTACAAAAAATCTTCATGGAACATGAACTTTACTTAATTTCTCAATGATTTTTGGCATAAAAGAAAAATCAAAAATTTTGACCCATGCAATGAATTTTTGGCTATTGCTACAAACAAACCCCAGCGACTTAAGACTGGTTTTGTGGTCCAGGGTCACATATGTGTTTTTTTGTTTAGTAATAGTTGTTCATGAGTCTCTTGTTTGTCCTGAACAGTTAAACTGCCTGCTGTTCTTCAGAAAAATTCTTCAGGTTCGACAAATTCTTTGGTTTTCCAACATTTTTGTGTATTTGAACCCCAACAATGACTGTATGATTTTGAGATCCATCTTTTCACACTGAGGACACCTGAGGGACTCATATGCAACTATTACAGAAGGTTCAAACAGTCACTGATGCTCCAGAAGGAAAAATAATGCATTAGGAGCCAGGGGTGTAAACTTTTGAACAGAATGAAGATGTGTACATTTTTCTTATTTTGCCTAAATATCATATTTTGATCATTTAGTACTGGCCTTCAGAAACTACAAAAGATACTTACATGTTCCCCAGAAGACAAAATAAGTGAAATTTACACTGATCTTCAAATTGAAAAAGTTTTCACCCCCCGTCTCTTAATGCATTGTGTTTCCTTCTGGAGCATCAGTGAGTGTTTGAACCTTCTGTAATAGTTGCATAAGAGTCCCTCAGTTGTCTTCAGTGTGAAAAGATGGATCTCAAAATCATACAGTCATTGTTGGAAAGGGTTCAAATACACAAAAGTGCTGAAAAACCAAAGAATTTGTGGGAACTGAAGGATTTTTCTGAAGAACAGCAGGCGGTTTAACTGTTCAGGACAAACAAGGGATTCATGAACAACTATCACTAAAAAAAAAAAAAAAAAAAAAAAAAAAACAGCTGTGGATCATTCAGTATGTAATCAAGTGTATGTAAACTTTTAAACAGGGTCATTTTTATAAATTCAGCTATTATTTTCTCTTGTGGACTATATGTAGACGTCTTCTATGTGAAATATCTTATTCAGGTCAGTACTAAATAAAAAACATGCATTTTGTATGATTCCTCTTATTTTGGTAAAATAATCAACATTTTGCAGATGCAAAGGTGTATGTAAACTTTTGACTTCAACCATCCTTAAAATATTAGTTCACCCAAAAATGCAAATTTTCTGAAAATGTCCTTACCCTCCATTCAAGATGAATTTGTATCTTCATGGGAACAGATTTAGAGAAATGTAGCATTGCATCACTTCCTCACCAATGAATCCTCTGCAGTGAATGGGTGCCGTCAGAATGAGAGTCCAAACGGTAGATAAAAACATCACAATAATCCTCAAGTAATCCACACCACTCCAGTCCATCAGTTAACATCTTGAGAAGGCAAATCTGCGTATTTGTAAGAAACAAATCCATCATTAAATCGTTTTTTTTTTGGCTGAAATATGAGTCCATAATCCATAATAACACTTACTCCAGTGAAAAAGTCCATCTCCTTTTGTCTTTCACATCAAAATCCACCCACATATTCATTTTGGCTTGTAAACAGTGCTAGATCTGTGCAGATTTTTCTCCTGATTCCTGACTCCTCACTTATTCACTGTAATATTATGGAGAGAGGACTCGTATTTTAGCCAGAAACAACAATTTAAAGTTTAAACGCCTTAATGATGAATTTGTTTCCTACAAACATGCAGTATTTGGCTTCTCAAGATGTTAACTGATGGACTGGAGTGGTGTGGTTTACCTGTGGATTATTGTGATGTCTTTATCAACCGTTTGGACTCTCATTCTGACGGCACCCATTTACACTGTAAAGAAACAAACTAATCTACATCTTGGATTGCCTGAGGGTGAGGACATTTTTAGCTAATGTTTATCTTTGAGTGAACTTTTTTTTTTCACTGAGCAGTGATCTAAGTCACATGGCCCAGTTTGGCAGCCATTTTGGTTCTGTATCACACAGCTTCCCCGTTTTAACTGGATCTTATGGAAACACGGTAAAGTACCTTGCTGTTGTGGTGGCGGTGGGCCGTCCAACTCAAAGGCTGAGGTCAGTTTGGGGCTTTTAGCACCTCTGCAGCTCTCTGGATCCGTTCGGCAAGGAGCTGCAGGAAAAATCCCAAACAGATGTTGTTCATAAAACATGACTTTTCAATTACTCACCCCCCTTCGGAGCACGCCGCATGCACACAGCTCCGAGCGCAACCCAACACGGGCCCGCTAATGCTCAGGAAATATTACATCACTGAAAACTAAACTGGTGGGTGTAAATATATTTTTGTGACCAGTTAACAAACTTAAGGCTCCAAAATCCTCCCAGAATTCCCCGCTTGACTAATGTCCACTCCGGTTCCCTTCCTGCTGGCCGGAAAAACAGTGGGAAATACCCAATATTACAAACAAAATACCTCAGATTTAATGCAATCTAATTCTGTGGTGACAAGCAAGCAGCACTATTACCGTTAACTGAAAGTCTTAAAACATTTTTGTTAAAGGGGTCATCTGATGTCCATTTTCCACAAGTTGATATGATACTTTAGGGTCTTAAAGAGAAGTCTATAACATACTTTGGTTAAAATTTCTCAATGGTAGTGTAAAAAACACTCTTTTTACCTTGTCAAAATCAGCCCTCTTCAAAGCAAGCTATTCTGTTGGATGTTCCTTTAAATGCTAATGAGCTCTGCTTGCCCCGCCCCTCTCTGCTGTGGGATTATGAGCCGTAATGTTTACTTTAGCCACATTTAGCCGCGAAACTTGCTAATTAGAACATTATGAAGAAAGGCCATTTGCAAAGATGCATAAAAACCCTTATACTCACTTCTGCTGTGGGTGAAGCTGCATCATGAATGATTCACACGAACATAGACGCATATGTAGATCGGGATCGGTGCTTTCCTTTCAAAAACGAAAGTAACATTATCTTCTGCATCTTCAGCGGCTCAGATGTCGGGAGTAAATGACGACTGCTGTGTTCATTATTACATCCAACAACAGAACACCTCAATCGCTCAATCTGAGACATTCTTGTCTTCCTCTGCACCTGAGTCACACAATGGCGATCGGAGTCGGACTGTTTCAGCTCAGTGAGGGCGGGGCTAAGGTAAGGCGCTCATGTCAATCAACTATGGGAGCGGACACACCGACAAGAAGCTAAGAATGACCTGATTTTAAAAAGGGGATATTACTTTTAAAGATTAAAAAAATTCCACTGGGTGGATTTTTATCATTGTAGGGTGATTGTGTACAGAAACTGCCAACACACATTAATGTTCAAACAACATGTAAAAGCGAGTTTTGCATCCGATGACCCCTTTAAAGAGCAGGTTATTTAGGATTTTGAAAAATATCTTTTTTGCAGTCTGTATCACAGCTATCCTTCAATGTAAACAGTCTGCAGAAGTGTTAATCAAAAAAAATTTTATCTTGTGTAAAAATGTATCTTTACATATAAAGATATGTGACCCTGGAGCACAAAACCAATCTTAAGTCGCTGGGGTATATTTGTAGAAATAGCCAAAAATACATTGTATGGGTCAAAATTATTGATTTTTCTTTTATGCCAAAAATCATTAGGAAATTAAGTAAAGATCATGTTCCATGAAGATTTTTTGTAAAATTCCTACTATAAATATATCAAAATGTAATTTTTGATTAGTAATATGCATTGTTAAGAACTTAATGTGGACAACTTTAAAGGTGATTTTCTCAGTATTTTTATTTATTTGCACCCTCAGATTCCAGATTTTCAAATAGATGTATCTCGGCCAAATATTGTCCTATCCTAACAAACCAAACATCAATAGAAAGCTTATTTATTGAGCTTTCATATGATGTATACATCTCAGTTTTGTAAAATTTAACCTTATGACTGGTTTTGTGGTCCAGGGTCACATATTGTCTCTCAAAAGAAAGAGTGGACTCAGAATCACCTTAACAAGTCGTCATATCTACGTCACGAAATACAAACACTCTGACCTGCCCACAAACACTTCCGCTAGTTAGTGTGTTTACATCACGTCAAGAAGACGCTGTGTTCTGTGCTTTTTCCACGACACCACAGCAATACAATTCAAACCTTTTGTTGTGTGCTCGTCATTTTACCGAAGACTGCTTCTCTAATCTTGGTTTTTATCTTCTTTGGCTTCCAATCTTCTTTATTTGGACTAACAAGTGTTGCCTAACCACAACCTGTAAGTACGATTGACATGTTAATCGAGTGCTCAAGATATCAAGTTTTTTGTGCTAAAATGTGACCCTGGACCACAAAACCAGTCATAAACGTCAATTTTTTAAAATTGAGATTTATACATCACCTAAAAGCTAAATGAATAAGCTTTCCATTGATGTATGGTTTGTTACGATAGTACAATATTTGGCCGAGATGCAACTATTTGAAAATCTGGAATCTGAGGGTGCAAAAAAAATCTAAATAGCCTACTGAAAAAATCGCATTTAAAGTTGTCCAAATGAAGTCCTTAGCAATGCATAACACTAATCAAAAATCAAGTTTTTATATATTCACGGTAGGAAATGTACAAAATATCTTCATGGAACATGATCTTTACTAATATCCTACTGATTTTTGACATAAAAGAAAAATCGATAATTTTGACCCATACAATGTATTTTTGGCTATTGCTACAAATAAACCCGTGCGACTTAAGACCAGTTTTGTGGTCCAGGGTCACATTTGTGATGTATTCCTAGTGCAGCTTTAGGTTTCCATATAAACCACAATATTATTTCTGTCTTCTGATAATTTGCTGTGAATACACTATTTCCTAAGAATGTGTCGATTAATGAAAACTGGTTGTTCTAATTACTTCGTTTAATGATAAAGAATGTAACTTAGACATATTTTGGTTTACAAACTGTTGTTTACAGTTTAGCAGTTAAACTTTAGCTGTGGACACGATTTGCTTGCATAAGTGTTAAACAAAGTGTTTTTATATCATTATTTTAAGAACGCATTGGAACACTATATCATTGTTAAATGTAAAGATGCAACAGGGTTGCCAGTTTTTCACAACAAAACCTGCCTAATTCCTACCTAAAACTAGTCCAATTGCATTTGCTTATGGAAGGGAGGGGTTTACAGAAATTACGCTCAAAGCTGCTTTGAACGAATCGTTTGGAAATCGTTGACAAATGACTATGTATTAAAGTATATTCTGAAAAAGTTTAAATGTTTTCTGATCTTATATGCATTTAAACCTGCGGCAGGGGACTCCAACACAACGACTCAGAATCACCTTAAAGAGTTGTCGTATCTATCATATCAAAATAAATAAAAATTCAATTGAAGAAACATTATGAAGATTTATTAGTAGTTTTTAAGGCATGCAATACTATTGCCCATAAATGCAAAAGATAGACAAAGATTATTTCACAAGTACTCAAAAGAAACTACTCAAAAGTAGTTGTGCATGCTGATTTTTTACATTATTTTTACAACACTATGCCAACATGTGCAAAACTCACTGCTAAGCATGACTAATTTTCTTAAAACAAAATAAAATACAAATAAAATATGTATAAATTATATTTTTTAAATATATTTTTTATATTTTACAAACACAGAAATGTTCAATTTTTTATAGATTTTATTAAAATTACATATGCATTTCACGTTTAAAACTGTATTTTTTATTTTTTTAAATAAAAAAAATATAACAAAAAATTGACAAATTTCATAGAAATATTTATACTTATATAACTTATAAATTTTAACACCCTAAAATCCCCTTACAACACTATGCCAACATGTGCATAACTGCTAAGCATGACTCATTTTCTTAAAAGAAATGTGAAAAGGTTTATTTTATTTATTACAAGTTTCAAGACTTGTATGGGAAAGGCTTCAAAAAATGCACCTGGACTGCTTTTTTCCTCCAAATAACACTCCTCAAACTTCTTTGTAAAATACAACACTTTTAAAATAAAATAAAAATAAAAATATGCATAAATATTATTTTTTAAATATATTTTAATATATAATTTAAAAAATATTTTTGTATTTTTATACATTGTATTACAATTACATATACATTTTAAAAACTGTATTATATAAAGTAAATAAATTAATAAAATATATAATAAAAAATTGACAAATCAACACTATTAAAACTAAATTAAATAAAAATATGTATTAATATTATATTTAAAATATATTTTAATATATAATTTTTATACGTTTTATTAAAATTACATATAATTTTTAAAACTGTATTTTAAACAATTTTAAATTAAATAAATATATAAATAAAATATATAATAAAAAACGACAAATCAACACTATTAAAACCAAATTGAATACAAATAATTATATAAAAATTATTTTTTAAATATATTTTAATATAGAATTTTTATACATTTTATTAAAATTACATATAATTTTTTAAAACAGTATTTTAAACAATTTTAAATTAAATAAATATATAAATAAAATATATAATAAAAAAATCGACAAATCAACACTAT
This sequence comes from Garra rufa, assembly GCF_049309525.1. Taxonomy (NCBI): domain Eukaryota; kingdom Metazoa; phylum Chordata; class Actinopteri; order Cypriniformes; family Cyprinidae; genus Garra; species Garra rufa. The sequence goes on from NC_133377.1 coordinate 41,318,871, forward strand.
TAAAACGAAATTAAATAAAAATAATTACATAAACATTATTTTTAAAATATATTTTAATATATAATTTTTATACATTTTATTAAAATTACAAATAATTTTTTAAACTGTATTTTAAACAATTTTAAATTAATTAAATAAATAAAAAAATATATAATAAAAAATTTCATAAAAATATTTAAACTTATATAACTTTATAAACACCCTAAAATCCCCTCACAATACTATGCCAACATGTGCAAAATTCACTGTCAAGCATGACTCATTTTCTTAAAAGAAATGGGAAAAGATTTATTTTATTTATTACAAATGTTAGTGAAACTTAAGTTTCAAGACTGCAAAAAAATGCACCTGGACCCTTTTTTCAATACATAATAATTTAAAAACAACACTATTAAAACAAAATAAAATATGAATAAATACTATTTTTAAAATATATTTTTATATTTTTATAAATTGTAATAAAATTACATATACATTTTTAAAACTGTATTTTAAACCATTTTTAATAAAATAAATAAAATATATAATTAAAAAATCGACAAATCAACGCTATTAAAACTATTTAAAACAAAAATATGTATAAACATTATTTTTTAAAATATATTTTAATAAATTAAAAAAATATACATTTTATACAAACACAGACATGTGTTACATTTTTATACATTTTATTAAAATTGCATATACATTTTAAAACTGTATTTGAAACAATTTTAAATTAAGTAATTAAATAAATAATAAAATACATCATAAAAAATTGACAAATTTCATTAAAATATTTAAACTTATAGACATTTTTAAACATCCTAGAATCTCCTCAGAACACTATGCCAATTCCCAACATGTGCAAACTCAAGCATGACTCATTTTCTTAAAAGAAATGAGAAAAGGTTTATTCCATTTACTACAAATGTGAGTGAAACATAAGTTTCAAGACTCGTATGGGAAAGGCTTCAAAAAATGCACCTGGACAACTTTTTTTCTCCAATTAACCCTCCTCAAACATCTTTGGCCTGCAATACACAACTCAAAAATAATGCATGGAAAAAAAACCACGCAAACAAGTGCCTCTGGAGGACCTGGAGCTCGAAGCTGAGATATTTACAAGCAGTTCATAACAAATCAAAGCGCTCTTCGTTTCATGTGTCGTTTTAAGTCTTTTGGCACATCGGCGCACAGTTTGTTGAATTTCTCCCCAGATATCGTCCTGTCGGTTGGAGGCCCTGAGAGTTTGGCTCGCCGCTCCAACTGAGACGTCAAAGCGCTCTCCATCATCCCCGGAAAACCTCCGGGACTTTATTTAGAGGCCGAGAGCCCAGATCCTTCTGA
>NC_133377.1:41320699-41516972 GCF_049309525.1 Garra rufa
ATATATACACAAATGTAATTTTTTTCAATTGTATAGTTTCAAATATATTTTTCAAATATATTTTAATAAATATATATTTTTTGATTTTATACAAACACACACATATATATCTATTTTTATGCATTAAATATGTTTAAACATATATAATTTATGTATATTTTTATTTTATTTTGTTATAATGGTGTTGGTTTTAATTATGTATTAAAAAATATTTAAACATTTGTAAAACTGTATAATTTTAAAATATATGCGTATATATACACACACGAACATATTATATACATTTTGCACATTTTAAATATTTTTATTAAAGAAAATGTAATTTTAGATTTTTTCTTTTATATATAAATATATATATATATATATATATATATATATATATATATATATATATATATATATATATATATCATAATTCAATGAAAATGAAAATAAATAAAATGAAATAAATGTACATTTTTCATAAAAAATATTTAAACTTTTAAAAAATATTTTCAAGTGTGTGTGTGTGTGTATATATATATATATACATATACAAATCTTTTAAATGATATAGTTTCAAATATTAAAAAATATATAAAAAAAAAATATATATATATATATATATATATATACATACATAGTTTTAAAATATATTAATATGTATAATTTATTTAAATATATTTTGTTTATATTTTATACATGCACATATAAATTAGAAAAAAATGTATATGCAAATATATATATATATATATATATATATATATATATATATATATATATATATATATATATATAAATATTTTTTTCTCTTCAAAACTTTAACTCATTTTAATATTTTAAAACTGCATATATTGTAGACATCACAGCAGAATCATGCAATAAATTCAGTCTCATATCCAAACAGGTATATTAAAATATTATCATATTTAATTTACAGGATCAGCTACCATTAGAATAGTACGAAAGCATTTCCACCCCGTTGATACCTATATGTACCAAAACTTGGGGTGCGGCGAAACAGACGGAGTCACAGATCCACAACCACACGTCTGGCAGAAAAGCGCCTCGGCTCTCCCACTCACCCACCACAACTTACTGAAATATTAAAATAAAATGTTGTGGTTTGAACCAAGCTAGTGTGAGCGAGCGGCAGCCGACCGCAGACCGACCCTGTAGTTCAGGCCTGGATGAACTCGCACCAGCATTACTCAAACTCAGGTGGCCCACAAACAGCTCAAACTGGCCGTTTTCCGAGTGCATCGTTAAATTGTGGGCATTGGATATTTATAGCCATTTATTTAGCAAAACTCCCTGCCATAATAGCAGCAATAGCAAGGACTTGTTTACCTTTTGGCTCTCCGGGTGGAAGTTTGGGTGTCACCTCATTAAACATTTTATCACCTGACATTCTCCTGTTTTTATAAGATACAAGCAAATGCTCTCATTAAAGCGTTTTTCACTAGTGCACATAAAGAAAACCAGAAAAACGCCACGCTGTCTCTCTGTCTGGCACCTGAGGTGTGTTTTTGCCGTTTATTTGTTTTGCAGTCGCGTTTGAAGTGCCGCGGTCACCGTTCCTTTTGTCTAAGCGTCCACTTCCTGTGCTGAAAATGGAAACCTCGTCAACTAGATCTAACCGCTACGCCAGGTTCCCCTCGACTTCCTACGCAGGTGTACGAAACCTGCCCGTGACCCTCGTTTCTTCTGCTTCAGAAACACATAAAATGTCGGGCGATTCAACACCGGCTGAAACAGGCTTTGGAAAAAGGTCCAAAAAAAAGGTATTAGCGGTGCAGAGGAAAGTTTTCCGTTGTAAATTTTAAGGGGGGCCGAGGTACGGTTCAGGCCAGGGCGTTTGACGACTATGAGAGAAAGCGGCAGAGAAAGACTTCAGCTGCGTTTGGCACAGGAACCTCAGAGACAACCGTTAAAAGATGAAAGACGGGTCAGGACTCCGCGCCTATAAAACGGATTAGTTGCTGTCTGTAGCTTCAGCGATGGGCACAATGCTAAATATCTCAGCTCTGCTGCTGGAAAACAAACTGATGAACATGAAATCATGGGCAGGACTGGATGGAATCTGAGGGCATTTTTCAGCTTTTCTGCAGAGCGGCTTTGAATATGATCTGAACTGTGCTAAACATAGCTAGGAATATATATATTAGAAGCTAAAAGCATCATAACACTTAAAAAAAAGGCACCGAAAAATTGTATTCATCGAGAATTGATTTGATTGTAAGTGTGTTTTTTACAACGCAAGTTATGTAATCAGATTACTTTTTCCAAGTAACTAGTAAAGTAATGCATTACTTTTTAATTGACAAGAAATATCAACTTAAAGGTGATAGTTCACCGACAACACCTCTGCTCTGACCAACAGCCACTGAACAAAATAATCAGGTCCCAGATGGGTTCGTCACTTTTTGAGGTCCCCCTGAAACATTTCTGTTGTGGTCCGTGCTATTTGCAGCGTGCTATTGGTCCTGTGTTTGCAGCGCGTTTCTGAGTTTGGTTGTGTTGTGAGAATAAAACTTGTATTGTATCTTATATTGTTTTATGTATGTGTTATAGGGTCCCCCTCGAAAATGAGATGGAGCATCTCAAGGGGCTTTCCCTTAATAAATAAATTCAAATAAATTCAAATTGACTTCATTGTAAGAAGTGTGTTTTTCATTTACCAGCATGCAGTGTTCGGGGTAACGCATTACAAGTAACGAGAGTTACGTAATCAGATTACTTTTCCCAAGTAATGCATTACTTTTTAATTGACAAGAAAATATCTGAGTTACTTTTTCAAATAAGTAACGCTAGTTATTTTTTTAACCTCATTTATTGATTAAATCTCTCCTGTCCCCAAGTTAAGAGAAATCGTAAGATGTTACTTTAGTTCTAGAATAAATGTGAACATGCATTAATTCATCTCACTCGCTAAAAAAACATATACAGTATTGCTCAAAATGAAAAAAAACCTGCAATAATTAAATATGTTAAATAATACAAATATCCTTCATGTATTTAATCCCATTTTATTAACTAATGTCTTTGCTGCCGATCTTCGATGATTCAGTTCATCCATACTAATAAGCAAAAATTACTCAAGATAATCTAACATTTGTTTTCCTTTTTTTATTGCTGAAGAGTCGACATTTTTTCTTCTGCGGTCTACTTTCTTTAAGCCTGAGGCATTTGCCAAAAATAGAACTTTTTATATTAAAAACAAACAAGTAAGTCCTGCCCAGATTTAAAAAGTAACGTAAAAGTAACGTAACACATTACTTTCCATAAAAAGTAACTAAGTAACGTAATTAGTTACTTTTTTAGAGAGTAACTCAATATTGTAATGCATTACTTTTAAAAGTAACTCTCCCCAACATTGCCAGCATGAAGTAAGAATGTGTTTGCAGTTGACTGTAGACGCACATCTCAACATATGCCAATGGTAATGGTGTTTTTTAGATTTAAATATTGGAATTTGTGTTAACTATTATAAGCTTTCAATGCTGTATGACCTACAACAGCAGCCTAAAAATAGCCTCAAATATTTATATTCTTATAGTCTTATTTTAAGTCATCGGTGCATGTCCCAGATTGCAGGCTAAAATAAAACATATATTTGCTGCAGCACATACAACAATAGCCTAAACATAGTCTTCTTGGTCTTATTTTTTTATTTATATTTAAATATATTTATTTGAATTTTATCCATATTTTTATTTAACTATGGGGAAATTATTTAACTCCATATATATATATATATATATATATATATATATATATATATATTTATTTATTTATTTATTTATATTTTTATGCTGCAGCACATACAACAATAGCCTAAACATAGTCTTCTTGGTCTTATTTTTTTATTTATATTTAAATATATTTATTTGAATTGTATCCATATTTTTATTTAACTTTTTTAAATTTCACTATGGGAAAATTATTTAACTCCTGAATTTTTTTTTAAATGCTAAAATGCTGTAGCACATACAACAACTAAACAACTAAAAATAGCCTACAATAATAATAAGAAGAAAAAAAATTATAAGAAAAAATTTATTTTTTATTTATATTTAAATAAATTTATTTGAATTTTATTTTTTTATATTTGAAAATATTTATCTGAATTTTATTTAAATTTAAATATATTAATTAGAATTTTATTTATATTTTTATTTTAACCTTTAGAAATTTAACTATGGAAAAATTATTTAACTCCTGAAAAAATGATAAAATGCTGCAGTACATAAACAACTAAAAGTAGGCTACAATATTCTTGGTCTTCATCTTTGCATGGCACTGCTATGATAAAAATAAACAAAACAAAACAAAACAAAACAAAACAAAACAAAACAAAACAAAATAAAATAAAAAAATTTAACTCCTGAATTTTTTTTAAAATGCTGCAGCACATACAACAACTAAACAACTAAAAATAGCCTACAATAAAAAATAAATAATAAAAAAAAATATTTTTTATTTATATTTAAATAAATTTATCTGAATTTTATTTATATTTTTATTTATATTTAAATATATTAATTTAAATTTTATTTATTTTATTTTAACCTTTAGAAATGTAACTAAAATTATTTAACTATTAAAAAAAATGTTGAAATGCTGCAGCACATAAACAACTAAACAACTAAAAATAGGCTACAATTTTCTTGGTCTTCATCTGTGCATGGCACTGCTATGATAAAAATAAAAATAAAAATAAAAATAAAAATAAAAATAAAAATAAAAATAAAAATAAAAATAAAAATAAAAATAAAAATTAAATAAATAAATTGGTCTGTGCATGGCACTGCTATGATAAATCAAAATGTATTTATATTTAAACATATTTAAATTGCATTTATATTTTATTAAAATTAAAAAAATATATATTATGTTAGTTCTTTTTTTTTACTATAGGGAAAATTATTTAACTAATGATAAAAAAAATTTCAAATGCTGCAGCACATACAACAATAGCCTAAAAATAGTCTACAATACTCTTGGTCTTATTTGGATTCATCTGTGCATGGAACTTCTATAATAAAATAAAATTAAATATGTCGTTTTTTTATTTATGTATTTATATTTAGATACATTCATTTACATTGTATTTTTATTTGTATTGATATTTAAATATATTTATCTGAATTGTATATATTTTTATTTTACATTTTTACATTTATTATTATTTTAAATTTAACTATTGGAAAAATGATTTAACTACTAAAAAAGGGGGTATAATGCTGCAACATATACAACAATAGCCTAAAAATAGCCTACAATTTATATTCTTGGTCTAATTTTTTTCATCTGTACATGGCCCTGATAAAACAAAATTAAAATGGAAAAAATATATTTATTTCATTTATATTTAAATATGTTTACGTAATATTTAATTTAATATTTAAATGTTTTTTAATTTATTTATTTATATGTGACCCTGGACCACAAAACCAGTCATAAGTGTAAATGTGTCGAAATTGAAATTCTTACGTCATCTGAAAGCTGAGTAAATAAGCATTCCATTGATATATTGTTTGTTTAAAATAGGACAATGTTTGTCTGAGATACAACTATTTGAAAATCTGGAATCTGAGGGTGCAAAAAAATCGAAATATTGAGAAAATCGCCTTAAAAGTTGTCCAAATGAAGTTCGTAGCAATGCATATTACTAATCAAAAATCAAGTTTTGATATATTTATGGTAGAAAATTTACAAAATATCTTCATGGAACACGATCTTTACTTAATATGCTAATGATTTTTGGCATAAAAGAAAAATCGATAATTTTGACCCATATTGTATTTGGTATATTGTATACCAATAGTATTTTTGGCTATTGCTACAAATATACCCGTGCTACTTAAGACTGGTTTTGTGCTCCAGGGTCACATATGTGACCCTGGACCACAAAACCAGTCATAAGGTTAAATTTGACAAAACTGAGATGTATACATCATATGAAAGCCCAACAAATAAGCTTTCTATTGATGTATGGTTTGTTAGGATAGGACAATATTTGACTGAGATACATCTATTTGAAATCAGAAATCTGAGGATGCAAAAAAATCAAAAAGACTGAGAAAATCACCTTTAAAGTTGTCCAAATTAGGTTCTTAACAATGCATATTACAAATCAAAAATTACATTTTGATATGTTTACAGTAGGAATTTTACAAAAAATCTTCATGGAACATGAACTTTACTTAATTTCCTAATGATTTTTGGCATAAAAGAAAAATCAAAAATTTTGACCCATGATATGTATTTTTGGCTATTGCTACAAATATACCCCAGCGACTTAAGACTGGTTTTGTGGTCCAGGGTCACATATATATTTTGTTTAACTTTTTCTAATGTAACTTTTTTAAATATATATAAAAAAAAAAAAAAAAAAAAAATATATATATATATATATATATATATAAGTTACATTTGTATATATATTATATATATATTAAATATTAAAAAAATTAATACATAGTGAAAACATGACTTATTCATATCTTGTCTTAATTTGCATGATCTATGCATACCAGTGCTGAAAGAAAAATACAAAAATGTAGTAATTTAATAAGTTCTGATGGATAACTTATTAAGTTGTCATATGCCGTACTGTCATATTACTAAAGTAAATGTCACATTACAGAAGTAAAATGGATTGTGAATGATGTTTCATGTGGCTAGAGAGCATTCAAAACAGAAATGCGGCACAGACACATGCCGATGTGATGGCTGGAGTGATAATGCACTAGATGGATAGGTTTGGGGTTACAGGCCAAAAACCAAGATGAGAATAAGGGTGGAGGGACTCGTTTTACAGAGGCACAGGGCAAAGTCTGGAGAGTCTATCACACACACACACACACACACACACACACACACACACACACACACACACACACACACACACACACACACACGGGACGGCAGACGTCTGCACCTGCGGCTCTGAACCGTCTCCGAGCGTCTGCTGCTGTCATTATGGGTGCCGTGAGGTCAGGGAGTGTCTCTGCCAGCATGCCAACCGTCAAATAATCACAGCCTGTGTCCATGTGCTCCGCTTCCCTCGTCACACGATATAATTATTCATATAAAAACAGCCGCAGCAGTATAAACAAAAAAACCTGCAATATCTGAGGGCACCGCAAGAATCCAGAAAATCCCGTGCAACGCCACACGCGACCGCAGCTTAGAGAAACACACACGTTCAACACTGATCGCAACACTAACAAATCACGCACTGCTCCACAAATACATCATAACATTACATCTCTGTTTCTTTACAGAACCATGACATATTTTGACAGCTACAGCACGTGTTGTTCGGGCCAGCTGGGCGAGTGTCAAACCACTGGCACCGAACACCACTTTCACTGCATGAAGCGCTGCCTGATGCTGAGACGTGGAGCTGCGGTTTCAGCGTGAGGTCGCGACCCCGTGGAATTTTGAGAGCTATGACATCCTCTCAGTCTTCTTTTTGAATTTCGTTTCACACGTGCGTTATTTTACATTGTTGTTCGGAGTGGTTTTTGAGCCGCATGTTTACGTGTGGTTACTAGGGTGTTCTCGATGGTTGCTAGGTGGTTACTTACTGGCGTGAGTCAAATGAGTCCACCCTCAAGTGATTTTCTGGTCTTGTAAATATGGATCCGGTTACACCTTCATTTATGTCTTTAGCACAGGCGGCGCAGGGCTTGCACAGCATCCTGTTGAAAAGAAGATAAAAATGTGAAAAAGTTAAATTAAATAAAACCAACAGCTTAAAATGGGCTAAGATGGTTTGCTGGTCTATTTTGAAATAATAAAATAAAATAATAAACGAATAGTTAACAGCTTAAACTGGCATAAGATGTGTTTTTGTGTATTTTAAAATAAAATAAACCACTTAAACTAATAATAAAATTAAAATAAATTTGCATTTAAATTAAATTAAATTAAATTAAATAAATAAATAAAAAACAACAGCTGAAACTGGCATAAGAATTTGCTGGTCTATTTAAAATTAAAATAAAATTCAATTAAAAAACTGAATAAAATAAAATAAACTACAGCTTAAATTGGCAAAAGAATTTGTTTATCTACTTTTAAAATAAAATAAACAACAACTTAAACCTGCAGAGAACTTGCTGGTCTATTTAAGAATAAATAAAATAAAATAAAATAAAATAAAATAAAATAAAATAAAATAAAATAAAATAATTTGATAAAAAACAACAACAACAACAACAGCTTAAACTGGCGTGAGAATTTGCTGGTCTATTTTAAAATAAAATAAAATAAATTTAATTTAATAATAAAAAAAAGCTTAAACTGGCATAAGAATTTGCTGGTCTATTTAAAAATAAATAAATAAAATAAAATAAAAACCGCTTAAACTGGCATAAGAATTTGCTGATCTATTTAAAAATAAAATAAAATGATTAAAAAAATAAAATAAAATGAAATAAAAAATAAAGAACCACTTAAACTGGCATAAGAATTTGCTGATCTATTTAAAAATAAAATAAAATGATTAAAAAAATTAAATAAAATGAAATACAAAATAAAGAACCACTTAAACTGGCATAAGAATTTGCTTGAACCGATAAAAAAATAATAATAAAAAATATAGTAAAATAAAAAACAACAGCTTAAACTGGCATAAGAATTCGCTAGTCTATTCAAAAAATAAAATAAAATAAAATTAATAAAATAAAATAAACAGCTTAAACTAAATTTATTAAATTTAATTAAAAAACAACAACAACAACAACATCTTAAACTGGCATAACAATTGCTGGTCTATTTAAAAAAAAGAAATTAAATGGAAAAAAAATTCTTAAACTTGCATAATAAAATTAAAATAATTAAATTAAATTAAAAGAAATAAAAAAAAAAACAACAGCTGAAACTGGCATAAGAATTTGCTGGTCTATTTAAAAATTCAATTCAATTAAAAAACAGAATAAAAAAATAAATAAATGACAGCTTAAATTGACAAAAGAATTTGTTTATCCATTTTAAATAAATTAAATTAAATTAAATTAAATTAAATTAAATTAAATTAAATTAAATTAAATTAAATTAAATTAAATTAAATTAAATTAAATTAAATTAAATTAAATTAAATTAAATTAAATTAAATTAACAACAACTTAAACTGGCATAGAAATTTGCTTATCTATTTTCAAAGTAAAGTAAAATGAAATTAAAAGATCTATAAATAAAATAATAATAAAACAGATATCAGCTTAAACTGCAATAAGTAGGTTTGCTGATCTATATTTAAACAAAATAAAACATATAAAAATAAAATAAAATAATAAATATAAGTTAACAACAATTAATCTGGACTGGTCTACTTTTAAATAAATAAACTAAGTAATTATTCCAATTTGTTAAACTGGTCTAAAATGATTTGCTGGATCTGGACCTTCTGTAATCTGTATCTGTTAGACCATCTGGAATGTGTTTTTTTTAGCAGGATAAGTTCAATATTTCAGGTTAGGAGACTCAAATCTTTCTCTTCGGTTTCAAACTTGAAGTCTGGTGTTAGCAACGATCTAATGGCTGCTGATCTGAGGCTGAAAGGTTGGTTTATTGGGCACCAGTGCGGGGCCGGTTCTTCCAGGAGCCTCTTTCTCAGCGTGACATCTCCGTCTAGGGGCCGCAGTGCTGGGCTGAAAGAGAAATGGAGAAAACAGAGATTTGTTAGCAAAGCCTGTCAACCAAACAACTGTCACACACATATACACACTGAGTTAAGTTGTTTGACTCTGTATTAACCCATACTGCTCAATAATGTCATGCATCATGTAAGCATCAACTTTTCTCAGATGTTGCATTTTTATAATGTTAACAAGAATCTACAAGCATCTACAACTTTGCATGTAAATTCCATGTTTCCATAAGCTACACATGAAGCTTAATGCTGCTCCTACAGGCCGTGTAACACAGAAGGAATCGTCCCGAGTGTTTTGCACTGCCACAGTAAATCATCTCTAATGAATGAAAGGTTGAACAGCCCTTCGGCCCGGCGTATATCTCCAGCAGGAGAGGAGTGCCGTAGATCCCCGAGCCCCAGAGAGCACAGGAATTCTTATGTTCCTTCCCGAGCACAACGGATAAATCTCACACTCCTCCAGAGCTGCTCGCGTTCGGTTCACCTCCAGAGAAAAAAACACCCACAGACGAGAGCGGAAAAATGAGACAAACGCTCTACAGTCTCTAACAGACTAACACTGTCTTTGCATATTGTAATAAGAGCCATTTACAGCATTTTAATGCATTAGTTTTTATTGTTCACTGGTTAGTGCTTTTGCAATAAAGAAACACCTTACAAAAGAACTCTTTAGCAACACCCTGGCAACCACTTTAGCATCATAGCAATCATATAACAGAGACTTGGCACAACTGGAACACCTCAAGATTGCTTGGATCACTCAGAACACCTTATTAACTGCATAGCAACACCCTGGCAACCACCCCTACATCACAGCAACCATATAATAAAGACTTGGCAGCAGTAGAACACCTCAATATTGATCAGGATAATTTACAACACATTAGCAACTGCATAGCAACACCCTAGCAACCACTTTAGCAGCATAGCAACCATATAACAGAGTTTTTGCACAACTGGAACACCTCAAGATTGCTTGGAATCACTCAAAACACCTTATCAACTGCATAGCAACACCCTAGCAACCACTACAGCAGCATAGCAACCATATAACAGACTTGGCACAAATGGTATACTTTAAGATTGCTACAAATCATTTAGAACACCTTAGCAACTGCATGGCAACAATCTAGCAACCACTATAGCAGCATAACATCCATAAAACAGAGACTTGGCAACACTGGAACACTTCAGTGTTGCTCTGAATCATTTATAAAACCTTAGCAACACCCTAGTAACCACTATATCATCATAGCAACCATATAACAGAGACTTGGCAACACTGGAACACCTCAAGATTGCTTGAAATCATTTAGAACACCTTATCAACTGCATAGTAATACCCTAGAAACTACTATAGCAGTATAGCAACCATATAACAGAGACTTGGCACAACTGAAACACCTCAAGATTGTTCAGAATCATATGGAACACCTTAGCAACTGCATAGCAACAACATAACAACAACCGCAGCAGCATAGCAACCATGTAACAGAGACATGGCACAACTGCAACATCTCAAAATTGCTCGGAATCATTTAGAACACCTTAGCAACTGCATAGCAACACCCTAGCAACCACTATAGCAGCATAGCAACCATATTACCAACACTTGGTGCAACTGGAACACCTCAAGATTGACCAGAATAATGTAAAACACCTTAGCAACTGCATAGCAACACCCTAGCAACCATATAACTGACACTTGGTACAAATGGAACACCTCAAGGTTGCTCAGAATCATTTTAAACACCTTAGCAACCGCATGGCAAGACCATAGGAACCAGTACAGCAGGATAGCAACCATATAACAAAGACTTGGCAACACTGGAACACCTCAAGATTGCTCAGAATCATTTAGAACACCTTAGCAACTGCATAGCAACACCCTAGCAACTATTATAGCAGCATAGCAACCATATAACAGAGACTCGGCACAACTATCAACTGAATAGCAACACCCTAGCAACCACTACAGCAGCATAGCAACCATATAACAGAGACTTGGCACAACTGGAACACCTCAAGATTGCTCAGAATTATTTAGAACACCTTAGCAACTGCATAGCAACACCCTAGAAACCACTATTGCAGGATAGCAATCATAACAGAGTTGGCACATCTGAAACACCTCAAGATTGCTCTGAATCATTTAGAACACCTAGGCAACTGCATAGCAACACCCTAGCAACTACTATAGCAGCATATCAACCATATAACAGAGACTTGGCACAACCGGAATACTGTGAAACCACTATAGCATCATAGAAACCATATCATAAACACTTGGTATAATTAGAACTCTTCAAGACCATTTGGACTCACTCACAACACCTTAGCAACACATTGGCTACCACCTTAGTATCACAACAACCATATCATAAAGACTTGCCATCACTGGGACACCTCAAGATTGCTTAGAATCACTCAAAACACCTTTCTGAGCTATGCGACTGCATAGCAACACCCTGGCGACCACCAGAGCATCATAGCAAAAAAATCTTCAGGGGCAAAGCATTCACATATTCTTCATAAAATATGTAAAACTCTACGTACCACATTAAAAGGCTGTGCATCAGCACTATATGGAGCCCTTGACACAATTAAGCTTTGTCTAGACGTCTTTAAAACCATCGAATTCCTGCAGATTAGACGGTCCAATTAATCTAGTAGAGTTGGCAGAGGTACAGGAGACAGAGACAGGCCTCTAAAACTGTGGTCGGACCTTCTGTGGAAAAAAACATGCATTAAAACTACATTGGAAAAGGAGGGAAATGTCAACAAATGTTACACAAAAAAAGCACCTTAAAACAAAACACAGCCCATGCAGTCACGGCTCTCTCCAGCAGCAGGAGGGGCTGTTTATTTGTGTCATCACTCAAGAGTGACTGTGGTAGGTACAGCGCAGGATGATATTGCTGTAAGGTTATATGCAGGATTATTTTGAAATGACACACAGTGGTTTTCACACCAGCGGGACGTGTGTGAGACGACTATGACACACACACTCACCAGGGTGGGCTGATGGCAGGTAATGCCCCTGTGTCACTGCGGCAGAAACCCCAGGAGACCAGAGCTGGGCAGCGTGTCATGGAAACTAAACAAAACCATGGTAAATGTGAGAATATAACAGCAGTGATGAGATAATAAAGATAAGCAAAAGCAATGAGCACAGTGAATTCTTTCCCCTCATGTTGTTCCAGACCCATGACTTTGAGAGATGAGAAATTTTAAAGAATCTTCATGCTGCTCCTTTTTGTACGCTGAAAAAACACAGTGAACACAGACAAATAAATAAACTTGAAAAAATAAACAATATAAATAAAATAAATAATAAGTAGTCCAATTAATATGACTCATGCAGTATGTTCCAAGTCTTCTTGGGAAAGTGGCATGCCAATTTCAATACGCAGAAGTGCAAATAAAATAAATTAAAAATATAAATATAGCAATATAAACAGTAAGTAGTCCAATACTTGTTATCCAATTGACTCATGCGGTATAATCCAAGACTTCTTGGAAAAGTGACAAAACTAAAAACTACATAAATGTAATAAAAAAATAGCTATTAGTATGAATCAAAGACGTTAAGATGTCCACATCAAAAGAAATTTACAAAAGTGATTTTATGTCCATAGAAAGCATAATAAATGTAAGTAAAGTGTCTACTTTCAAGGTTTCAAATAAGTTTAGGACAATAAAATGGCAAAATTTGGTTGAAATAATGTTACATTGTCATTCGGTGTAACAGTATTTATGTAAAAATTCAAACAACATGCTTATTCTGACTCGTACATGTTAAAATATATAAAGAATAAGGGAGTAAAAATTCTTACTGACAAATGGGCAAAACCTAGGATAGTGGCAAATTTTAAAAACGTAGAATTAGAACTAATTAGTATTCGGGGTGAAAGTAATTTGTCTTTTAATATGTTATAAATTTACACTGAATGACATTTTAGTGGGTGTCTTCTGTAAATTAGGGAAAAATTTATGATATTTATTTATTTTCTGCTCAGAAAAACAAAAACAAAAAATGCTATTAAATTAAACAGAAAACTTTTTTACATTTAAAAAAAACAACAACAATTTAAAGCCATATTACCCTTTTTTTTGTCTTTGACCCATATATAAAAATTATATAGTGACATAATAAATAATAAAAAAATTAGGAATACAATAAATAAAATTAAAATGTGTTTTAATTATAATACATTTTAATAATATAAACATAGTAAAATAAATTGTAAACATGACGTAATATAATCATAGACTAGACATAGTTTTCTTAGAAAACATGACCGTTTTAATTTGCAGAAGTGTAAATAAAATAACAAAATAAAATAAACTATAAAATGATAACAAAATACCGGTAAATGGTATTATGTAAATATAGTCAAATAAATTGTAAATATAAATTGTAATATAATCATAGACTAGAAATAGTTTTCTTAGAAAACATGACCATTTTAATTTGCAGAAGTGTAAATAAAATAACTAAATAAACTATAAAATGATAACAAAATAAAAGGTATTATACATGCCAGTTTTACTATGCAAAAGTGTAAGTAAAATAAAAACTATATTAATACAATAAGATAAACAGTCTTATAAGTATAGTATAGTATATATATATATATATATATATATATATATATATATATATATATATATATATAAATATATTGTTTTTAAATTTTTTTTCTCTCTCTCTAAATTACTGTGCCATATTTATTAAATGTGCTTCTTTTGTCTTGGTAACTAAACCAGAAAGTATAGAATAATTTTGTGCTCTGGATATTGCCATGAAAGTGTTAAAAACACTTGTAAGTAGACATAAAACTAGTTTGGCAAGCAGTTTTCTCTCTGAGAGCGTTCACGCGTGCACTACAGCACATTTACGCCCTCTTGTGAACTGCCATCAACACACACATTTCATTTTAGCAGTGATTTCAGAGTTAAAATACTTAAACTGTTTCACTGAACAACCAGATAAGATCTTAAAGACTTGAAGTGCTGACAGTGAACTCTTCTTTAAAAAAAAAAAAAAAAAAAAAGTAAGAAAATAACGTTACTTGCCTTTGCGATATTCGCTGATACAGTGCGTGAGGTGAATGGTTACCAGAGCGTGGTTTTGCGGTTGCTAGGTAATTACCTTCTCTTTTTTATCTGGTTTAACCATAGATATGTTTTAACATCTTCCAGCTTCACCAGATGAGAACAGCTCGATGTTCAAACCTTAACATACAGCAATAAAGACACTTACAGAACGTTGTTTTCTAGCTGATGAAAGATTAAAACATTGACAGCCAATCAGAATCCATCCCGCTTTAACTAACTCGACGACAAAACTACAACGCTTATAATAAAAAGGTAAAGGTGATAATAAAAAAACAAAAACAATTTTAGGTTAAAAATTTTACATACACCTTGCAGAATCTGCAAAATGTTAATATTTTACCAAAACAAAAGAAATCATACAAAATGCATGTTATTTTTTATTTAGTACTGACCTGATTAAGATATTTCACATAAAAGATGTTTACATATAGACCACAAGAGAAAATAATAGTTGAATTTATAAAAATGAGCCTGTTTAAAAGTTTACATACACTTGACTCTTAATACTGTGTTACCTGAATGATCCACAGCTGTTTTTTGTTTTGTGATAGTTGTTCATGAGTCCCTTGTTTGTCCTGAACAGTATAGAATATTAGAGTTATCGTTTTTAATGTGAACATGCCTTATTTATACTGTTTTAGTATGTTTTGTAGGGTTATGTATTGTTTAACAGCTAATGTTAAATGCTAAGGCAATGATCACTTAGTCTACTTTTGATCATTTTCAAAGTTTTTGCTTTTTAAAAAC
This sequence comes from Garra rufa, assembly GCF_049309525.1. NCBI lineage: Eukaryota > Metazoa > Chordata > Actinopteri > Cypriniformes > Cyprinidae > Garra > Garra rufa. Next base: position 41,336,214 of record NC_133377.1, read on the forward strand.
TATTAACCCTAAAGGCCCATTCACATTAAGAATCATAAGTATAATATACAGTTGAAGTCAAAGGTTTACATACACCTTGCAGAATCTGCAAAATGTTAATTATTTGACCAAAATGGGAGGGATCATATAAAATGCATGTTGTTTTTTATTTAGTACTGACCTGAAGAAGATATTTCAGCTGTTTACATATAGTCCACAAGAGAAAATTGTTGAATTTCTAAAAATGACCCTGTTCAAAAGTTTACACACACTTGATTCGTAATGTGTTGTTACTTGAATTATCCACAGCTGTTTTTGCTTGTTTATTTAAGAAATAGTTGTTCATGAGTCTCTTGTTTGTCCTGAACAGTTAAACTGCCTGCTGTTCTTCAGAAAAATCCTCCAGGTCCTACAAATTCTTTGGTTTTCCAACATTTTTGTGTATTTGAACCCTTTCCAACAATGACTGTATGATTTTGAGATCCATCTTTTCACACTGAGGACAACTGAGGGACTCTTATGCAACTATTACAGAAGGTTCAAACACTCACTGATGCTCCAGAAGGAAACACAATACATTAAGAGCCAGGGGGTGAAAACATTTGAACAGAATGAAGATGTGTACATTTTTCTTATTTTGCCTAAATATCATATTTTGATCATTTAGTACTGGCCTTCAGAAACTACAAAAGATACTTACATGTGTCCCAGAAGACAAAATAAGTTAAATTGAATTCAAAAAGTTTTCACTCTTAATGCATCGTGTTTCCTTCTGGAGCATCAGTGAGTGTTTGAAACTTCTGTAATAGTTGCATATGAGTCCCTCAGTTGTCCTCAGTGTGAAAAGATGGATCTCAAAATCATACAGTCATTGTTGGAAAGGGTTCAAATACAAAAAAATGCTGAAAAACCAAAGAATTTGTGAGACCCAAAGGGTTTTTCTGAAGAACAGCAGGCAGTTTAACTGTTCAGGACAAACAAGGGACTCATGAACAACTATCCCTAAAAAAAAAAAAACATTTGAATGGGGTCATTTTTTATAAATTCAACTATTATTTTTTCTTGCGGACTATACGTAAACGACTTTTATGTGAAAAATCTTATTCAGGTCAGTACTAATTAACATGCATCCCTCTTATTTTGGTAAAATAAGTAACATTTAGCAGATTCTGCAAGGTGTATGTAAACTTTTGACTTTAACTGTATATTATAGTAATGGTTCTCGATGTGAACGGGCCTTTAGGGTTAATTGTTTTTAAAAAGCACAAACCTTTCAAAACATCGGTTTTGAAATAATACAGAAATATACCCAAATAAGGCATGTTCACATCAAGAACAATAACTATAATATTCACGTCCACTCCAACTGGATTTGCCTGTCAATGTTCTTCCCAAAATAATGCTCAAAGTGTTTTTTTGGGGGGGTATTATTTAAAGCCAAACACATTAAAATCCAAACAGCAATTTTGAAACAATACACAAATTAGATGTTTGGTAAACAAAGCATCTTGGACAGTTTCTTTGGGGAAATCTAAGTGTCAAAGTATGTAAGTAAAAAAGCAGAGGTGCCAACAGGCCAGTAAATTTCCCAGAAATGCCTTTGAAAAAGCCGTAAAAAGATTTCATGGATGTCAGTGACCCCTTTGATATGATTCAATCCCACTATTTAAGCCAAGATACGGGCCTGTGTTGTGCGAGTGTGTCGGGCTGTTAGAACGCTTAAGTGTTTTTTTCTTCTGTCTTTTTCTTTTACGACTTTCCAGTGCTGGGAGCTTGGAAAGCCAGAGCAGAACTGCTTACAAATCACTAATTAGCGCGGGAGGCGGTCGGCAGTGGGTCCGGGGGGCCTGTGAGGTGTGTCAGCGCGTCTGGACCCGCGCGTCAGAACCGACGACCATTTCCCATAAATCCCTGCTGCTTTCATGTGTGTGGTTCAAAGCCTGTCCGCCTGGAAAGTTTGACACAGGATACGTGGGGAGAGCCAGAGCCAATTAGCGCATTCATTCCCGCGGCAGGGCCCGAATACCAGCGAATATCGCTTCTCTAGAACCCATCCGTGGGCTTTACCCGGGACGCCAACAGCAGCGCGTCCAAATCCTCTCCACCCATCTCAGCTCATCTCTCTCCTCTGCAGATGCACATAAATCTCAGCTGCAGGCGTCTCATCTGTCTTATGTCACTCGTGCTGGCAGCAGTCTGTCTCTGAGATCCACCAGCCATAAAACTCAAGAACATCAAACAACGAGCTGAGATTCATTTGAAAGTTAGAATTATACAGATAAATGATGTGCGTTACAGTGATTTAACCATGCTTATAAACCACAGTGTGGAAAAATGCACACCCTCAAGTAGCTTACTGTTTTGTTCAAAAAAGCGGCATTGTTAATAAACGATTAACAATATAATTATAATATAATATAAGCTATAATAGCATCTCAATTAAACAAAAATAACCCTGATTAATGCAAATCCTCATGTGCCTAATTGCTTTAATAAAATGTTGCCCACAGCATACAAGTGTATATGCTCTTTTTTTAATAACAATGTCAATAAACAATTGCACATCTAAGAAATATGTGTTTACGGTCTGAAGGTTTGCCGGCATAATGTGATATCACTGCTCAACCACTAATTAATAATAATCCAAAAGCTTAGTTCTACTACATTTAACTACAAAATAACTCAACTGGCCTAATCTGGCAACAGAGTGCATTATGTTAATACAGAAGCAGAGAGAATGGAAAATATAAACCCCTGAGGCTTTACACTCATTCACACACAGCTCAAAATGTTAGCAATACTTTAAATGTCAAATATGAGCCAGGAAAACATGCCTGTTCTAGTCTGGGTGGTGTAGGAGTGATCCTAATGACTGTGGTTCAGTCGTAACAAACAACCAACCAGCCGCTCATGCCACAAATCATCAATCTAGAGGATTTTAAAGATGTGTATCACTCTAAAGGATGATTTGACTTACTATGGCAAGCTGTTTTAATATTTAATCTTAAAACGGACTAGTGTCTATTTTAATGCTACTAATACTTATTCTTTAGCCACAAGCAGTGCCGATCCTAGACTTCTGGGGGCCCTACGCAAAACTAGTAGATAGATAGTAGATATAAATACTAGTGCTTGTTTATTAGATACTGTTCGTCATTTATTAGATACTAGTACCTATTGATAAACAATAGTACTTATTCATTAGATTTATTAGTACTTATTTCGATAGTGACTAGTAACAGTTTTACTTTTACTAGTCACTAGTCATATATTTCAAAGTTTTACCATTGACTTCTATCAAAGTTTTTACCATTGATCTGTTTTTCAGATATCAACTATGCAGTTCAGACTAGTATGTTTGCCAATACTGACTAGTATCTTTAAAAAAAAGTGAATGTAGTGAATACTCATTAGACATTAGTACGTATTTATTAAATACATATTCATTGAATTTTACCAGTATCTACTCATTAGACAGTAGGACATATTTATTAAATACTATTACTTTTCATTAGATATCAGTATGTATTTAATAGATACTAGTAGTTATTCATTATCTACTAGTACCTAATTATTAGTCACTCATAATTATTACAAGTAACAACTCTTAATAAACTAGTCACAACAACTTTTTTACTTGTCTTATAACTAGTCAAAGTACTGGTAACTAAATAATAAGTACTAATATCTAAAAAATTCTAGTATCTATTTAATAGAATATAAGTACTACTATATAATAAACAAGTATTTGGTGATTTAATACTATCTAATAGACACTAGTATCTATTTAATATGTACAAGTATCAATGATTAAGTACTAGTATCTAATAATAGGTACTACCATCTATTGAATAAGTACTAGTAACTAATTAATAAGTACTAATATCTAATGAATAAGATCTAGTATCTATTTATTAGGTATAAGAATATAACTATCTAAAAACTAGTATTGAATGAATAAATATTACTATCTAATAAATACTAGTATCTATGTAATAGGTACAAGTATCAATGATTACGTACTAGAATCTAATAATAGGTACTACTATATATTTAATAAGTACTAGTAACTAATTAATAAGTACTAATATCTAATGAATAAATTCTATATCTATTTATTAGGTATAAGAATATAAGTACTACTATCTAATATACATATAATAAACTAGTATTGAGTGAATAAATACTACTATGTAATAAATACTAGTATCTATTTAATAGGTACTAGTATCTACAAATAGGTACTAGTACCCAAGGACTACTAGTATATAAAAACCTAATAACTATAGTATATAAAAAAAGCATGTACTAGTCACAACTGGATTACTAGTTGTAGTCACTATCGTAAAAAAATCCAGTATAATGAATGAGTACTGGTATAGCATAATTAATAAGTACCAATATCTAATGAATAAGTGTCTATTTATAAATACTAGTAAACTATCTACTGATTGAGTACCGGTATCTTATAATAAGAACTAGTATCTAATGAATAATAACTAATATCTGTTTAAAAGTTCTAGTACCTAAAGCACTAGAATATAAAAATATAATAAGAAACCAACAAATAAATACCTAGTTGAATAAATACAAGTGGCTACAAATAAATAAGTACTAGTAGCATAAAATTAGACACTAGTAGGTCTACGTGTTAGAGATGTTAAATGTTAAATCGGCTTGCCATACACTTCCTTTCTGAATACGCCTTCTATAAACTAACATCAGAAACGAACGGACGACCTCCGCGTTAGGGATAAACGAAAAACTAACCATTCGCTGATTGTTTTTGTTAGTATGTTTTCGACTTAACAACCACACTCAAGTGGAGTTAAACCCAATTTCCATCCAAACCAGCGCCATCTCAATGAATACACAAGAAGGATGAGTGTTATCCATTGGGAATTTGGCTAGTTAAATACTGAAACATCAGGCGTTTGGGAATACAGTTTAGTCTGAGCAAAGTGCGATGAGTCAGCCTTTCCAGACAGGTACCAAATGACCGAGAGAGCCTGAACCGAGGGTAAAGCCCTCCGTAAGTCTGATCTGGCAGGCGGGACTGGTTATTCTGGGTCATTATCCGCTATACGGAGCGTTCAGCAGCGCAGATTTATAACGACTCGGTCTTGTTACGTCAATTAATTAACAAAGCTGAGAGGCAGAAAATAAGGATATCTGCCAGGAAATTAAAAACTGGAGAAGATATAAAGTGAGAGCAAAAAAGAAGAATATCATGCACGTTTTGGCAGCGCCTCAGAAAGATTCTGTGGGTTTATTTATGGCGCAAAAGCAATCACTGTAAAAATAAACACAGTTTATGGCTCTGTTCCAAAAACTAATGAGCTGCATTGCCGTCTGCTTTCTACATAGGGAGCCTTATTTCTATAGAAGGCAACATTCTAACTAAAATTAAACACTAATAAGTGACGCCCTACGCCCTACATAGGCATCAACTTATGTGTCGTACAAATAGCACTACTAACATGAAGTGCTCAAGAAACTATTTCAAGAGAGCTCAACAACTTAATAGCCTACTCTAAGCATATTTATGTGCATCTTGGCATTTTCATCCACAGATTTTTTTTATGCGATATCACAAAATTGACATAAAAATAGATGGAAATGACAAAAGGTAATGTTTATGCCGAATGGAATTTGGAAAAATCATATCAACCACTGTCTACCATTGATCAGTCAAACACATAGGCGTAATTCTATGGGGGGACAGGGGGACACGTCCCCCCCAATATTCAAAGAAGGACAATTTGTCCCCCCCAATATTTGATCATACTGTATGATTATGCGGGCAATATCGATGTGATTGCAAATACGTCTTTTTTTCCAGCTCCGAAAATATAAAATCCCGGCCGGTCCATTTCCCAAATCCATTCGACTGGCCTTACACTATACCCCATTGACCTACTATGGAAGTCAATGGGGTCCATCAACTGTTTGGTTACAGACATTTTTCAAAATATCTTCTTTTGTGTTCAGCAGAAGAAAGAAATTCTTACAGGTTTTAAACAACTTGAGGGTGAGTAAATGATGACAGAATTTTCATTTTTGGGTGAACTATCCCTTTAAATTCAGCTTTGTGACTTAATAGCCTGTATGCTGATGCTGTAATCATTACAGGGTGAGTATACGTTGGTTTGACGATCAGATGTAATAAAATTCCTTGTTGTGTTATACAATTACAAACATTTGGACTCTGACTTTTATTTTATTTTGATTTAAAAAATGTGTGCATGCGTCAACACAAAAAGTCCCACAGCTGTCCCCCCCAATGTGTGATTGACAATTTCGCCCTTGGTCAAACAGATGAAAACGCTGTAACAGTGTTATCAAAGATTTTATTAACCATAAAACTTACTTGAGGTCACTATAATATCAAGATCGGTATCAGATGGTACAATGATGGGGTTTCAAGTGCTTTAAGACATTTATGCACATATGAAAAAAGACATTATACAGTATAATATTCAGCAAACCTATACCACTTAAATCAATGATTAAAAGCATTTTTGGCAAATACTGGTAATTTACCATAGAGATATGATTTTCTTAACATTTATGACTGTTATAACACTAGATTTGATGTCCGTTGTCCCTAAAACTGCATGCTTGTTTAGAATCACCTATTGCATGTGCCCACCAGGTTTTGTGAAGTTTTGAGTTTACATTTAGGCTTTAGGGTATATTTGGACAGGCTCATTTTCTAAATGACCCCATTACAGCCTCCCAAAGGGTAAATTATTTCAGATTTTTCAGATTGAGCAAAAAACCTAGGACTAGTTGACAAAAGTAGTCCCCACCGAGTTTCATTCCGATCGACCTCTGATAACCTTACACAGTCTAACAGGTGTGCAAATTTCATTTTCAATTTCAAAATTATAGCCACTTGTGCACTTTGTTCCAAGGCTGTGTATACCGAATTTTATGTAAGTCAAATGGTTGTGTAGTTATGAATGTTTTTATGTTTTTTCCCCTCCTATAGCGGCACTAAGTGGCCAAACTCCACTGCTTTTTTCACGTGACTTCAGATTCAGCTCTTATGTGTTGTGAGTTTGGTGAAGATATCTCATTCTGTTCAAAAGTTATTGCCGTATTAGTAAAGGTGGCCCCGCCCCTTTCGAATGTTTTGGTGTCCATTTGCACGTAGCGTTGAAACCCTATTGTAATTGTTAGAATGGTCACTGATCAGCAATCTCCACGTAAAACTGATTGTGCAGACCAAACCATAAGTCACAGAGACTTAAAACTTGGTGGTAGTACTCACACATCCAATAATGTCACCAAGGCTCGCCCCAATCGGCCTGACGGGGGAGCTACAGCGATCAAAAGTATGAAATCGCACATAACTCCTAAACCATCAGTTGCGAAACCTACTTTGCAAACTAGTCCTAGGTTTTTGCCAATTGGAACCAATCCAGCACAGAAAGAATCTCTGGAGAGCAAATATAAATAATTATCAAAAAAATTCTAACTTTCGACTCAGTCACAAAGGGACAGCAAAACATTCGAAAGGGGCAGAGCCACTTTTGGTAAAATGCCTATAACTCCTGAACGGAATGAGATATCTCCGCCAAACTCAGGACACTTATATAAGAACTCAATCTGAGGTCGCAGGACTAAACTCGTGGACCTTGGCCACTTAGCAGCGCTATATAGTTCAAAGCGCTACACATATAAGGATATAAGGACATATCTGAAAGTTTGAGCACCTATTAGACATGGTTAACGGAGGCCATTTGGAACGAAACTTGGTGGACCTGTTTGACTCACGGCCTCAAAGGTCTGTAAGAAATCTGAAAGAAATTGGCCACTGGGGGGCGGAATATCGTGTTCCGGACAACTTTGCCTCTAGAACCACTGCTGTCAATCACATTGTTTGTTAAATGATTGAGATGAAGTAAAAAACCTACTTTTGTGAACTAGTCATAGGTTTTTCGCTCAATTTGGAAAAAAAAAAAACACTGCAGTACAATTTTTTGGACTCTCTAGGTCAACAATTATTATTATTTTTTTTTTAAATGTTGAAATTTAACCTTTGGGAAGCCATAACGGGGTCATTTAGGAAAGGGGCCTGTCTGAATTTACCCAAAATCCTATAAAGCTCAAAGGAAAACTTAAAACTTCACGAAACCTGGTGAGCACATGCGACAGGTTACTTTAAACAAGCATGCAAAGTTTTAAGGAGATCAAATCACAGGTAGCGCTATAAGAGTCACAATTTGTTGCAAAATATAATATTTCTATGGTAAATTATCTGTATTTGCAAAAAAGCTGGCTACATAATGTCTTTTTTCATATATGCTTAAATGCATTGAAGCGCTTGAACCCCAGTAATCACTGATTTCAGTTATATTTTTGATAATTATTGATATTCACTGTCCAGAGAATGTTTTAAAATACTTAAACCTAGGAATACTTCGCAAAAGTAGGTTTTTAAAAAAAAGCAAAATACCAGAATTTTTGGCAGGATGACAGACAAATCTGAGGCGTGCATTTTGTCAGGCATTAGCCAAAGACTCCAACTACATAAGAGACTTGAGCCTGCGAGAAATGTTTAGGAGTTATGAGCGATGTCATACCTTTGATCGCTGTAGCGCCCCCGTCAGGCCGATTTGGGCGAGCCTTGGTGACATTGTATATGGTGTGAGTACTACCATCCCTCCAAGATTCAAGTCTCTATGACTTACAGTTTGGTCTGCACGATCACTTTTATGTGGAGATTGCTGATCCTTGGCCATTCTTACAATTACAATATGCACTTGAACCCCTGGAAATGACACATAATTGGTCTACGATTGGTTGGTCTGGACAAAATTGGCCAAGAATCACTGTATAATTGGCATATTGGTTTTGGGTCAATGTAAAGAGACTTTTGCTTTCAGAAAACTTGAATATCAGAGCTTTCGTTTGTCTCACACCCCGTATAACCTCAAAAAAAAAAAAAAAAAAAGCCACAATTCACCTCATGAGTGTGAGGGCCACTTATCAGAAGTGAAGGCCTAATAAAAATGACAAAATGTCACGTTCTCACCCCCACCCCGAATCGCAGCACTCGCAGCCATGGAAAAACTAAGTGAGAACAATTCGAACTATGAGCCCGTCTGGCCACGATCCGACCCGAAAACCTCCCACGGAGCTCCTAGGATCCTTCAGGACGAGAGATCCAAACTCCCCTCGAGCTGTCAAAGAGACTCGCTTTTGTCTAGGCGAACAAAAGGGGCAAAAGAAAAGCAAAATGTATCAGTCTGGACATAATCCCAGCTAGAGGTCGACCGATATTGGTTTTTACCGATACCGATAGCTAGGTTGGACCACACTGGCCGATACCGATTAATTAACCGATAGTTTTTGAAAATGGATACTGAACGGCAACTAAAATAGTGCTCTATTTAAAAAAATATATACTAAACCATACTTTGTAAATAAATAAAAATATTAGTGGTGGGCCGTTATCGGCGTTAACGTGCTGCGTTAACGTGAAACTCTTATCGCGCGATAAAAAAAATATCGCCGTTAATCTATTCTCAAATTTGGGTTGGGAGCTGGGTCTAAACTACGCAAGCTATGATGACTTTCACCTTGATAGTTTAACGCGGATGTATACCAAAGACTGTAGAATATGGTCGCGCGTTTAAGTCTCCTCCGCCAAAACACAGACGGGATCGCGTCGTCCTCCATTCATAAAAACCGAATCTACTATAGCGAAATGCCACGTAAATTCGTCGTTTTTTGGATTCATAAATCAAATGTTGGTCAGTCACTTAATTCAAATCGCGATATGGACTAGTGTATGTGAAAACTGAAATGCAAAAAGACCGTTTTAATATGAATCCGATATGTTCCGTTTGCCTAGCTGTATGTATGCATTGCGGAGACAAGCTTTTACTACACGCATACTGAAACACACGTGACGCTCCCGGTAATCTTTGGCATTTTCATCTCACATGAAGAGATAAACTCAATCTCCCAAACTGCTGTGAGTGTCACTTATACCGTTTCATTTGAGAAAACTAGCATCATATCATACTGTATGACACAGAAACGTCACGGCAACCTGTCAAAATAAAAGTACGGTGTAACATGTAATGGGCTGGGTAGGTGTTGACGTTAAAAAAACACAATCTAATAGGGAGAAAAAAATAATTTCATTGTTAGTTAGTTAGTAAACACAAGTACATCTAATTGAACATAATTTATTTTCATCAACAAATTATCATAGAACAGCTTTATGAGCTTTATGATCCATTCTCAAAGACTTTAAGTCATTATTTGGGTAGCACACATATTCTGAATGCCTTCAGCAGAATTCAAATTAGCCATTTTAATCTAGATTAATCTAGATTAATTCCAAGATTTAATCTAGATTAATCTAGATTAAAAAAATTAATCTATGCCCACCCCTAAAAAATATTCATATTAATTATATATTGATCATTAAAGTTATTTCATAGTTCATTAATGTTAACAAAATAAACTCCAAAATTTAACATTACAGTAAATGTTGAAATTAACAGACTCTAACAAGGAACAACACTTCTATTCTACAGCTTTCATCAATCTTAGTTGATGTATGGGCTCATTTTAAAGGGGTGTGAATCTTTACATTTTAACAATATGTAAAATTGCAGTTTTTATGCCCTTTGTTTATATTTGGAATTTCTGTATGTCAGTAGGCCTACTGCCATCTTAAAATTAAGATTCAATTTAATTACGATTTTCAATATCAACTAAATAGCCTATAACATGCGTCACATTCTCAGTTTTCAATATTACTGCACATGGCTACATTTTCATTTACAATTTATATCTAATTGATTTTTCCATTATATAAGCAGGCTTCTTTTTTAAACAATTACTTATTTAAAATAAGTGTTCTTTTTTCTTTATCATTTGATTATTACTGATGAGATCGTAGACAGTAGCTTCTTTAACAGGCTGCATTAAAACGAATGCACAGATCTATTTCGATTTATCAAATGTTTTGTCCTGCTCTAAAAACATAACTGACTGTGTACTGTACATCAGTTTCGTATAAAAGTATTCGAAAATGCAAGTGCATTTAACCGCATCAGCAATAGAGCTTTTTAGGACGAACAAACCCAAAGCACAAGTGAAAGTCTGTCAGTGCGCGAGTTTTGTGCATCTAATAGTACTGCATTACAAACGACAGAAATGAAGGCATATGTAAAGTAAAAAACTGCGGTTGAAAGTTCACACTGTCAAACAATGCACATGTAGCTCACAGTGCAAATCCTGTGCAATGAAGCCCGCCGCGTCTCTAGCGCGCACACATGCCATATGCGGGGAAAACACAAGCTCATTGAAGAGAGGATTGCGATGCATCGGAGAATCCTTTTTTTTACCCACCCTTAATGAAACCGGACAAACGTGCAGCGCTGCGTTAACGGATAACTTGCAGGTATCAAACACACACAGGACACGTTGTGTAGTTCAAGCAGAAATCTAAAACAGTTTATTTAATCACCAAACGGGCAAATGTTTACTTCAAGAATGATAAAAAAAGCGGCAAAGGTTAGATTAAAGAACAGATCAAACGGAAAGAGAAAGTGCGATCTATATCGTTAATTGCAGCCATTTCAGAAACAATTTATTTTATGTTATACATTTATTTTTAAATATTATTTGTTTTGTTTCAGTTTAATATGTTAATTACGAAAGAAGTTTGTGTAATTTGTAAATGTCATAAAGGACGTGGTATGAATTGGACGGCAATACATCGGGAGAATTGGAGAGGGTCAGACACAATTTTTGACCACTTCGTACGTTTTTATTTGTGGAAAATCCCTTCTTAAACGAATTTCGTTTTGTATAATTTTTATCTTAATTTTTAATAGATATTTTTGTTGATTTGTTATTAAAATAAAATAAGAACAGGAAAATGGCATTGTAAAATAAAGTGCGTAACTACCATGCTTCCGCTGCCTGACGAAAAGGCTAAAACATAAATTATAGCTCTATATGAAGCATACAGACATTATTAGAGCTACAGAAATAAAAAAAAAATATTTTGCTTAAATGCAAAATACTTATCTTCCAGCCCAGGGTCAACATTAACAATAATTTGGGACAGATCTGCAATCTGTAAAACTATGGCGCGCTGTGACTCGGCAGGATTCTGTGGCTGAATGAACACAGTTTGCTTTCTCACATCACGTCCTTAAATCTGCAACTTTGCTGGCTAAGAATATCACCAGCTGGATATAAATCAATACAAATATATGGTAACAATCCTGACATTAAACATTGGTCTGGGGCTTAACCTCTCATACACTATGACAGCGGAGCGGAGCGTGAGCCGCTTCAGCAAAGAACACAACCCGGGAAAACTATCGGCAAGGATTTTTGCCGATAACCGATAGGTCGGCCAATCAACTATCGGTGCCGATTAATCGGCAAAACCGATACATCGGTCGACCTCTAATCCCAGCTGACTAGAACTTGAACCGAGTCCAGATCGAGATGTTTCTCCTCACACCCTGACGTGCCGTGCCGCCGGACTCGAGGGCCGCTCTGGCTGAAGACCTCAGAAACCTTCAGCAGAGCTCTGTGATTTACTGTAAAGATGCTCATACATATTTCCCATAACACACAGTTACTCATGCAGGAGGAGAGCTTTCCCACACACACCTTGAGGTTTGGGATTGCAGGATGGATTCCCAGCAGTCCGGGACGTTACAGGAATCGAGCGGGACGCAGGCATCTTAAGCAGACCTGCTTTGGCCATTCAGCAATACCTGAGAATAAAAACAGGTCAAAGGTTCAATGAAATGTAAGAATGTCGAAACATCTAAAAATATGTAGTTTAAACACATGTGGTGACTTCTTAGAAAAACAATCTTGTTTCATGTGGTTTGGAAAAACCTTTGCACCATTTTCAGGAAATGTTTGGATTTATTAACTCTTCATGGAAAATCAAGTGGTGCAAACAAGTAAAAAAGCCATCATTTTATTTTCATATTGGAGAACTCTAATGTAAACAGCATTGGTTAATGTACTACTGAATACGTTGTTTTGCTAATTTAGATGGGGGAAAAAAAAAAACGTGTGGAAGCTGCTAAATCACATAGAGGGCTTAGTAAGCAGGAAATGGGCAATATTTTGAAAAACTACAGTAAATAGGTGTTAAAGATATGTACGAACAGTATTAATTAAGATATGAGCCTAATATTTCACCTACCTGATCGGAAATGATAAGAACAAACACGAATGTTGTCAAGATTCTTGCTCTGAAAATCCTGGTTCAGTTTGGCCAACCACACACGCCTTTTGTTCCACAGACAGTTGAGCTCTTCCCTTTGATTTGTTATACCTTTTGGTAGTCTATCATACTCCAAATGTTTTTTTTTCTGGTCTGACCGATAAGTGCAGCCCAAAACATGAAATAATTGTTCATTTTCAGCAGCAAAATATGCAAGTTTTGTTCGGTTCAGTGGCATAGTTTACGTTCTGTGCTGCCAATATAGCCAATTGATGACACAATGTGAAAACACTCAATAAACCTGCAAAACTTGCATGTGTGTTTGTATATATACAGTAGTCAACATTCGATCAACAACAAATCAAAGTTGTCCTAAAACCGAAACAATTCCCATTCTTGTTTTTGATGAATTTTTTTGATCCACTTCAAATGTTGACTACTATATAATACAGAGACAGAGCGACATACACCATAATCTGAAAACCACGCCCACCAGGGGGAAAACAACCCAATGCTCTCCATTGACTTTGTATTGCGGCAAACTGCCTCCTTGTCATTTCTGACTTATAACAATGAGTAATGAGTAAATGAGTAAAAAAAAAAAAAAAAATGCATTTTTATAAGCTGTCGACTCAAAAAACTTATATAATCTTCTTGATGTTTTAAAATAATATTATGTGAAATGAAATAATAAATGTGTTAATTTTAACCATGAGGGTGCTGCCATTCCTGGTTTCCTTTTTTGTCACATGACAAGAAAATGTTTTTAAACCTTCCTAAATAACAAAGAGGAATTATCACTGTTAAATACACTGACAATAAATCCAAGCAGAATGCATTGAAAGAAATTGAAAAATAACTTAAATATAGCAATTTTTAAAATTCAATTAAGCTTTAAAAAAAGGACTGTTTTAAGGATTTTAACTTTTTTTTTAAATGCCACAGAACTAGATATAATTCCACATTTGTGTAAATAAAACCTCATAATAAATATGAATACAGAAAGTTTGTTTTGCATGGAAATACCATGCATAATATGATATTCCTAAGCAGGTATTACTAGGTACAAAAAAAGTAATAAACTAAAGATAACGTAAAAAATATTTATTTTTATTATATTATAAAGACTTTTAGATTTCGATTTACAGCATCAAACGCAATATACAAATATATATATAATTTTAAAAAAATTACATTATGGAAATATTTATATTTAAAGCATTAAATGTAAGTGAAACCCTCAACTCTTACATTGGCTGGAACGTTGAGTCGTTACAAGTTACCAGTTTTGTTTTAATTTATCATCCTTAGTATTGAGACTGACTGTAATATAGTGGTTTAAAATCTTATGAACATTAAACAGCAATAGATAGTTTTAGGAATACTTAAGTTATAAATGTTTTATTATATGTGACCCTGGACCTCAAAACCAGTCACAAGGGTTATTTTTTTTTAAATTGACATTTCTACATCATCTGAGGGCTAAATATACAAGCTTTCCATTTATGTACATTTGTTAGGATAGGACAACATTTGGCTAAGAAACAACTATTTGAACATCAGAAATCTGAGGGTGCAAAAAAAAAAAAAAAAAAAAATCTAAATATTGAGAAAATTGCCTTTAAAGTTGTTCAAATTAAGTTCCTAGCAATGCATATTACTAATCAAAAATTAAGTTTTGATACATTTACTGTAGGAAATTTACAAAATATCTTTATGGAACATGATCTTTACTGAATATCCCAATGATTTTTGGCATAAAAGACCCCTACAATGTATTTGCTGGCTATTGCTAAAAATATACCTGTGCTACTTCAGACTGGTTTTAGTGGTCCAGGGTCACAAATGAGGAATCCTAATGGATTTTTCCCTGTTCAACACTGTTTAATGAGGAGAATTTGTGAAGTTTCAAGATTGTGTGTGGAACAGCAAAGGAAAAGGAAAGCATGCTGCCCTCTTCAGGTGAAAAAATAAAAGTGTGCAAACGCTCCAGATGACAAAAAAAAACATTTATTGTTATATTCTGTAAATATAAATCACACATAAAGTCAGTCACACTCAGCTCATCATTTATAGTTCATGACGCGTTCTGTGAGCAAAATCACTTGCTCTTTTTCTTCTTTTTGGCGGCGGGTGCATCCTGCAGGCCGTTGTCGCTCTCAGCAGCTCTCTTTTTGCTGATTTTATCGTTTATGTACCCGCTGGAGTCACTCGTTGAGAGGTCACAGGGCGAGATCTCATCCGCCTCCTGTCGTTTGTGTTTTTTCTTCTTTTTCTTCTCTTTGTGATGTCCGTTCTCGACTGTGTCGTCAGCGCTTTGGTGGTTTTCGGACGTTTGCTCCAGGCTGCTGTCGTTCAGAGACTCGTCCGCTGCAGACTCTTCTTCACGCTTGTCTTTCTTCTTTTTCTTCTTGGGTTTCGGACTGCCGATCGTATCTTCCGTGGATTCTGGTTCTGTGGTGGATTCTACAGTCGATTCCTTTTGTTCAAATTGGGCCACGAGCTCTTGCACTCTGAAAAATCAAGAAATTATTGTTAGGAGCAATACACTTACCTCCAAAAATCATTACTATTTTGGTACTTGGGTGCTGAACTGCTATCTATTGAAAAATTAAGAAATGCGATTCTACAAGAATTATTGCAATTAATGCAATATATTGTTTGCTTTTTTTAACACCACATAAAAGCTGTAAAAGATGGATTAGAGGAGTCATATTTACAAAAAAACAACAACAAATAAATCACATCTTTCTGAGTTATTTCAGGAGCGTCAAACAGTATTGCAGTATAAATTCAAAATCAATTCAAAATAAAGTATGTTTGCATACTGCATATTTGAAAAAAAAATTGTATGTATTTGCATGTAAATACTTGTATATAATTTATATTATATATAAAATATTTTACATATAAATTAAAAATGTACCTTAATATATACATGTGTGTGTATTTATACATACATAATAAATATACACAGTACACACATATGTGACCCTGGACCACAAAACCAGTCATAAGGTTAAATTTTACAAAACTGAGATGTATATATAATATGAAAGCTCAGTAAATAAACTTTCTATTGATGTATGGTTTGTTAGGTTAGGACAATATTTGGCTGAGATACATCTATTTGAAAATCTGGAATCTGAGGGTGCAAAAAAATCAAAATCCTGAGAAAATCACCTTTAAAGTTGTCCAAATTAGGTTCTTAACAATGCATTTTACAAATCAAAAATTACATTTTGATAGGTTTACGGTAGGAATTTTACAAAAAATCTTCATGGAACATGATCTTTACTTAATTTCCTAATGATTTTTGACATAAAAGAAAAAACAATAATTTTGACCCATACAATGTATTTTTGGCTATTGCTACAAATATACCCCAGCGACTTAAGACTGGTTTTGTGGTCCAGGGTCACAAATAACCAATCACAAGTAATCCACACCACTCCAGTTCATCAACTAATATCTTGAGAAGTGTAAAGCTGTGTGTTTGTAAGAAACAAATCCATTTTTTTTTCACTGGAGGAAGTGTTATTATGAATTATGAACTCATGATTTTAGGCAGAAGTGAAGCTAAATTGCCTAAATATTGTATTTTCTACCTACAAACAGTGTTGTTAACTAATGTTAACAGATGGACCGGAGTGGTGTGGATCACTTGTGGATTATTGTGATGTTTTTATCAGCTGTTTGGACTCGTTCTGACGGCACACATTTCTCAAAATCAGATAAAGACTTGCATGGCCTCAGAGTGAGGACATCTAGCAAATTCTCATTTTTCAGGCAAGCTATTCCTTGAATAGATCCATGTACCTGGACTTCTCCAGCCGTCCTCTGATCAGCAGAACTCCCGCAGAATCGGCGTCCAGCTGGAAGACCTCAAACTCCAGGTTTTGTCCGACACTCAGTCCAGAGTCCCTCCACTGCTCTGTGGTCAGCAGATTGGGCTTCAACACTGATGCGTTAAAGCAGCCGTGAACCAGACAGCCCACATGACCCACTCCCATTTTATTAATTACACCCTGAGTGGCACACATTAAACACCATCAGACAGAGCAAATATAAGAATTAAAGTGATAGTTCACCCAAATATGGAAATTTGACATTTTATCTGCTTACCCCAGGGCATACAAGATCTAGGTGACTTTGTTTCTTCAATAGAGAACGAAGAGTTTTAACTCAAACTGTCCTGCGGCTTGTGACGATACATTGAGGTCTTAACACATCAAACAATCAGTCTGTGCAAGAAACTCAACAGTATTTATATCTGTTGCGCGTATAACGTCACTCGTTGCAAGGTCATTTTCATAAATGAAAACTAAAACTAAGATGAAAACGACTGATCAGAAAACATTTTCGTAAACTGAAATAAAATAAAACGAAACAACTTTTATTGAAAACTTAAATTAAATTAAATCTAGGCTACTGCATCAATTTTAGGCAAAAGTATTTTTTTTTATGTAACAAGCAATAAATATCTCATCATAAACACCTACGACATTAATGTTGTCATATGCCATAGGAACACCTTTCAGACTGCAAAACCACAAAACAGAGAATGGCTGTTACATATTTCTGTTGAAATCTTTATTATTAAATGATGTTTGTGTAGAAGTTTTAGCTGAGTGCAATAGTTGACATTCATGATTTCAAAATATGGTCTGGGACAAAAGAGTGCTAAGATTAAACTAAATAGATTATAAACATTTAATCAAATCAGTTAATTAAAATGTGATTAAAATAAATACATTAATTAATTATTTAATACACATAAAAAATGGAACAATTCTGAAAACGTTCCAAAAGTCTCCCAAAATTTTTCAAAAGTGTCTAAACATTTCCTACCTATTCGCATCCAAAATAAAAATACATAAAAACGAATAATGTAAGGTGGTGGAAAACAAATAAATATTTTCCAAATAACGCAACTAGAAAAAATATGCAGATTTGTTAACTTTTTACCAAAATGTTTTCATTTAGCAAAAAAACAAAAATAACATTTAAGAATGAAAAGTTGTGTAAAACAAAACAACCTAGATTTGTAATATAATACATTTTAAAAATAAATAATAATTACGATTACATATAAATTATTAAAATAATTAGAAAAATAAAATTATAAAATAAATCCCATGTGATTTTTTTTCTTACGTCACTCATTGCAAGGTTATTTTCATAAACGAAAACATTTTTGTAAACTAACTAAAATAAAATAATAATTATCAAAAATAAGTAATCGTTTTTGCAATCAAGAGTTCTCTCTCTTATTTATTTTTTTATGGAACACAAGAAATGTAACCGTTAAAAAATGCATTTGTCGTTGAATAGAGAGATCTTCATTCAAAAACGCTGATCCATCCAGTAATGTTTTTATGAGTAAAGTCATTTAGGCTATGTCCACACTAATACGTTTTCGTTTGAAAACGCATCTTTTTCTCTCCGTTTTGGCCTTCCGTCCACACTGAGACGGCGTTTTTGTCACGGAAAACGGAGCTTTTTGAAAACGCTCTCCAAAGTGGATACATTTGAAAACGCCGTTTTCGCGTTGTAGTGTGGACTGTGAAAATGGAGGCTTTTGAAAACGATAACGCATATTTAGTCATGTGACGCATATTGTACCAATAGATATCTGTTTACACCGGTAATTGTGCCTGTGCTGTTCACTGCCACACTGCTGCTAGAGAAATTTACCTTGTAAGTTACATTCTTCAAATTACAGTCCTAAAATGATGACAGAAAATTTACTCACAGTCGCTGTCCTGCAAAACATGACGAAAACTGCTTTTCAGATAAAATATGAATGAGCGCGATATAGACGCGTCAGTGGATGACAAGATATTTCCGTAAATGATCCCGCCAGAAGAATTGTGTGAAAACTTATTATGCCTCTATAATTTTGGAGGCTTTACGCATGCGCAGTAAGGAGAATTCGATGTTTTCCTACGTTTCAGTGTGGATGAGAAACTTTTGGAAAACGCTTGGAAACGCTAGTGTGGACGGAGAGCGTTTTAAAACGAAAACTCCGTTTTCAAATGTATCCGGATTAATGTAGACGTAGCCTTATTCATTCAAACAAACCACTTTTTCAAAAATTTAATATTAAGGATTGGTGTATTAAACATATTATATTTTAAATTAGGGCTGTGCAATTAATCGCAATCGCAAAAAAAAATCGCGATTTAAGCACATGCTATTTCTAAACCGCACAAGGCTGCGATTTTATCTATCCCCCCAACGGCACCCCCGCCCCCCTTGAACGTCAAGTTCATTTTATTTTCGATATAGCGCCAGATCACAATAGAAGTCATGTAAGGTAATCTTTCCTATAGAACAGGTCTATACATAGTTCTTTTATTAAACATCCTAAATTGCCTTATGTTATTTATCTTATTTACACGAAGGCATGGCATTTCTGTCTCTTCATGGTCGCGTGATTACAATGTCTCCTCCAAGAAAACACGGACTGGATCGCGGACTCCATTCATAAAAACCTAATCTACTATAGCGCGGAATGCCACGTAATTCGTCGATTTCTGGATGAATAAATCAAAAGTTGGTCTGTCACTTAATTCAAATCGCGATATGGACTAGTGTCTGTGAAAACTGAAATGCAGAAAGACCGTTTTAATATGAATCCTGCATGTTTCGTTTGCTTCTGTATGTATGAATGGTGGGGAGCGTTTTATTTCTTTACTACATGCAGACTGAAGCACACGTGACGCTCCCGCTAATTTTTGGCATTTGCATCTCACATGAACAGATAAACTCAATCGCCAAATCGCTGCTGTGAGTTTCACTTTTACCGTTTCATTTGAGAAAGCTAGCATCATATACACACAGAAACTTCACTGCAACCTGTCAAAATAAAAGTACGGTTTAACATGTAACAGAAGAATATTAGTCCTGTATTACTTTTGTACAGTATAATGTAGGTGTTTATATATTCCTATTTAAATAATTTACATAAAACAATATATATGATAAAAAAAATATTACAACAAGATGAACCACTTAACTATTATTTAAACGTTTTAAACTGAATATAATTTTTGTTCCACGCATTGATTTTAACAGTACATTTCAGTTTGTTTGGCAAAAATGAAAAGGGTTTATTTTTCATTTGATTAAAAATAAATGTTTATGCTTTTTCATTATCAGAAAAATTAAAACACATAAGAATTTCAAAAAAAAAAAAGCAAAAGATTTTAGAACCCTCAAAATGTTAAAATAGAGAGTTTTGGACTTATTTTTCCACTGAAATTAATGTATTCGTTATTGCACAAAGTAGGCTAAAGTACCAGGGAAAAAAGTAAAATGGCTTATTTATTTTATGTTGTCTGTTTTAAAGACAATTTTACTACAGTTTTTTTTTTATTAAACTTAATACTGTTATTTCATGGTGAAATGTTTTGTTATGCACTTCTTGTGCACTGAATACATTTAGAATGTATGTAGCTTGTTTGAAAAAGCAAAAAAAAAAAAAAAAAAAAATCGCAATATTTGTTCTAAAAATCGCAATATGATTATTTTGTCCATGTTGCACAGCCCTATTTTAAATACAAATATCATGTATTAAATGATTAATAATTCATTCAAATTAATTAAACACTTTTAAATAGACTGCAGCAATTGATATTTTGTCTCACATTATTCTGCTTAGTTTAGAACTGCGAGGAAATCGTGAGCTCTATTTGATCTCTAAAAAACTAAAACTGAAACTAAACTATATAAAAACTAAATAGAAATGTGTTCACAAAATAAAAACTAAACTAAAACTAACAAAATTTTATTGCAAATTTGCAAACTATATATATATATTAGGGGTGTACCGGTACGCTAAAATCGTATTCGGTTCGGTACAGTGTCTTGGAGAGCTCGGTTCGGTTAATTTTCGGTACAAAAAAAATAAGAACTTACAAAATCTTTATTTTGAAAAGCTGCCAACACACAATAGAATTCTTGCATAAAATAAAAGCGACACATTTGGGTCATATTTTAAATAAATTGCACTCTTTATAAAGAAATACACATTTTTAAAATAAAAATTTAAATACTGCAACTAGTTAGGACCTGAAAACTTTTAACACTTCGGGTTGTTTAAATGCCGACGTTAGCGGTACTTGCACAAGGCTGCTTTTCTTCTTAGTAGAAGTGATATTCACATTCGGATGATGCCGTTTTAAGTGCGTTAACATGTTAGATGTGTTGCCTGCCACATACCCGATCTCCGTGGAACAATGTCGGCATACAACTTTGGATTTATCCACTCGTCTATCCCTGTTATGTATTTTAACAGGGAAGCCAAAGTGTTCCAAAACAGGAGACCGTAGTGAGGTGGGAGGGCTTCAAGCTCTGGCTTCTCTTTCGCTGTTGCCATGATGCCATTTCTCACGGCTACTCGTGCAGCTCTACTGTGCGTCACTCAATAGCGTCCGTGCGGAAACTCGCCTAGGAACATTGTTCCGCTGCGCTTAATATCACGCTAATAATAAATTTATATTATTTAATGAAAAAAATATACCGAAACGGTACGCAAGTGGACCGAACCGAACAGGCCGCACCGAAACGGTTCAATACATCCCCGTGAACAGTTACACCCCTAATATATATATATATACAGTGTTTCCCCTAGGTTTCCAGTGTTGGGGGGGGGGGGGGGGCTTAGGGGGTTGGGTGCCGGTAGCCAACGTTACTTTTTTTTTTCCCGGTACTTTACCCTACTTTGTGAAATAACGAAAACATTATTATAGACTTATTCAGAGGAAAAATAAGTCCAAAACTCTCTATTTTAACATTTTGAACAATAGGGCTCTACCAACTTTTGCTTTTTTTTTTTTTTTAATTCTTGTGTGTATTATTTTTTCTCATAATCAAATTAAAAGTATAAAAAATTATTTATTTTTAATCAAATGAAAAATAAACCCTTTTAATTTTTGGCAAACAAACAGAGGTTTACTGTTAAAATCAATAAATAATAATAATTTAACATTTAAATAATAATTGTAGTATTTTTTCTACAATTAAGTGGTTAATCTTGTTATATTTATTTTTATCATATATATTGTTTCATGTCAATTATTTAAATAGGAATATATAAACAACTACATTATACTGTACAAAAGTAATACAAGACTAATGTTCTGTTACATGTTACTTTTATTTTGACAGGTTGCCTTGAAGTTTCTGTGTGTGTACAGCATGTTATGATGCTAGTTTTCTCAAATGAAACGGTAAAAGTGACACTCACAGCAGCTTTGGATATTGAGTTTATCTGTTCATGCGAGATGCAAATGCCCAAAATTAGCGGGAGCGTCACGTGTGCTTCAGTATATGCGTGTAGTAAAAGCGCGTCTCCACCATTCATGTATACAGAGGCAAACGGAGCATGCAGGATTCATATTGAAACGGTCTTTTTGCATTTCAGTTTTCACAGACACTAGTCCATATCGCGATTTGAATGAAGTAACAGACCAACTTTTGATTTATTAATCCAAAAATCGACGAATTTACGTGGCATTTCGCGCTATAGTAGATTCGGTTTTTATGAATGGAGTCCGCGATCCCGTCTGTGTTTTCGCAGATGAGACATTGTAAACACGCGATCATGTAAAGACAGAAATGACATGCCTTCGTGTAAATAAGATAAATAACACAAGGCAATTTAGTTTGTTTAATAAAAGAACAATGTATAGCCCTGTTCTATAGGAAAGATAACCTTAATGACTTCTATTGTGATCTGACGCTATATCAAAAATAAAATGAACTTGACATTCAAGGGGGGCGGGGGGTGCCGTTGGGGGGGCGGGGCGCCCCCCTAAGATAATGGTAGGGGAAACACTGATATAAAAAAAAACTTTTTTAAACGAATAACCTTGAACCACTGTTTACACGGCGAGATCGTGGATACAACGGCTACTCAAAATGGTAATTACTTGTGCTTATTCTGATTGTTGCAACCAATTAAACACTAAAATATTACGGATGCGCAAACTCATCCGGGAGTGTTGAATTTGAACCTTTTCAACTTTTGATCCTTATCGACTGAAGTTATGGTTGCTGGCTGTTGTGAACGCGCTCAGGACAGTTGGACAATGCGGTGGATCAGAAGTAAAAAATTATATAAATACAGTTCAGTTTCTGGCACAGACTGATTGTTTGGTTTCTCAAGACCTGAATGTATCATAACTTTTTTTTTTGGACTCCTAAATCCGTGAAGCCCATCGACTGCCATTATATGACTGACAGACTGCAACAGTTTGAGTTAAAAACTTTAGTGTTCTACTGAAGTAACAAAGTCACCTACATCTCGGATGCCCTGGGGGTAAGCAGATAAACCTCCAGTTTTAATTTCTGGGTGAACTATCCCTTTAATTTATAATCACACACAGAATATGATCTGTAGCTCATAAAGATCTTTTAAAGGGATAGTTCACCCAAAAATGAAAATTTAATGTTTATCTGCTTACCCCGAGGGCATCCAAGATGTAGGTGACTTTGTTTCCTCAGCAGAACACAAACCAAGATTTTTAACGAAAACCGGTACACGTTTCGTGTCTTAGGACATCAATGTATCGTCACGAGTCGCAGGGTGCAATTTGGATTTGTCTGTGCATGTTTTTGTTTACTTTTAAAGGTTCGGTGCTCATCCACTCATATTATTTGTCTGGCAGACTGCACCGGTTTTAAATCTTTGTTTGTGTTTTTCTGAGGAAACAAAGTCACCTACATCTTGGATGCCCTGGGGGTAAGCAGATAAACATCAAATTTTCATTTTTGGGTGAACTATCCCTTTAAGACGTACCTCAAGCTTCAAACCTTTCTTAGGTTTGAAGACCACAAACGATGCCTCGATGTTGAAGTGAATGAATCCTTGATCGTCATAAATATCTCCATGCTGTCCTACAACTTTAATGTTGTCATACGCCATAGGAACACCTTTCAGACTGCAAAACCACAAAACAGAAAATGGCTGTTAGATATTTTATGTTGGAATCTTTATTAATAAATTATGTTTATATAGACGTTTCAGCTGAGCGCAATAGTTAATTATGATTTCAAACTGTGATCTGAGACAAAAAGAGTGCTAAGATGAAACCAAATAAAATATATTAGAAACATTTAAATCAAATCAGTTAATAAAATTTGATTTAAATAATTAAATACATACATAAATTGAAATACAAATAAATGGAATTTTCCAACTTTTTGCAATCCTAATAAAACACATAAAAAGTAATTATGTAAGGTAATAGAAAATAATTAAATAAAATATATATATTTTTAATATATTTTATGTTGTTTTGGTTAATATAAAGATTAACTAAAAATATATGATTAGATATAAATAAATATAAATAATTAATTAGAAAAATAAAATGATAAAACAAAATAAATCCCATGTTTTTTTTTGTTTTTTTTTTTGCTGTTAATCAATAGTAAGAAAATATTTAAAAGTAAAAAAAAAATAAAGGTCATTAATTATAAATTATAATTAACTAAAATGTAAAAAAGATTATTAAATATAAAAGATAAGTTCTTTGAAAATATCTAAATAAAAGCGTTAATTTGCTTGCATTTTTTCTTCAGTTTTTTTTATAAAAGCATCTATATTATTTACAATATTAATAGTAAAATAAATACTATAGTAATTAAATATAAATTACAATTAATGAAAAATATTTAAAAAGAAAAGGTAAAAAAAGAAAAAGGGAAAAGGAGTTAAATATTAAATAAGAAGAGTTTTAAACATCACATTTTTACTTATATAATTATGTTTTTACATCGATTCATTGTTGTAAACATTTTAACAGTGTGTGTACAAAAACAATTCACAACAGATTTTTTAAAACTAAGTAAAGTTTTTTTAAATAAGTAAGGAACACATTACAAACAGGTATATAAA
The DNA here is from genome assembly GCF_049309525.1 of Garra rufa. Taxonomy (NCBI): domain Eukaryota; kingdom Metazoa; phylum Chordata; class Actinopteri; order Cypriniformes; family Cyprinidae; genus Garra; species Garra rufa. Next base: position 41,361,332 of record NC_133377.1, read on the forward strand.
TTATATTTAAATATAAATATATAATGTATTATAAAATTAAATATAAATATATAATACTATAATTGTATTTATTAATTTATTTTTAAATATCTCTCTCTCTCTCTATATATATATATATATAACTAATTGTTATTTTATTTATTCATTATTTTTTAAATTAAATTACTTAACTTCCATTATTGATTTTTACTTTTAATTAATTTAATTTTTTATATATTAATTATTTATTTTTAAATCTGTCTATATATAAAAAACTTAATTGTTATTTTATTTATTGATAAATTTTTTAATCTCTCTCTCTCTATAAATTATTTTATTTATCTACTTAATTATGTTTATTTCTTTCTCTCTATATATACATTGTCTTTTTATTTCTCTCTCTATATAACTTAATTTTTTATTTATTCATAAATTTTTAAATCTCTCTCTATTACTTAACTCCTTTATTGATATATTTATTTTTAAAATCACACTTTTTCTATATATTTTTCAATATATAAAGAAAATTATTAATTAATTTATTTTTAAATGTCCCTCTCTCTCTCTCTACATATATATTAATTATTTGATTTATCTCTCTCTCTCTCTCTCTCTCTCTCTCTCTCTATATATATATATATATATATATATATAATTTTATTTTTTAATCTCTCTTTCTCTGTATAACTTAACTATTATTTTATATCTCAAATTAACTATTTTATTTATCTATTTATTTTAAATCTCTCTGTCTCTCTCTATACATGTACACACATTTTCTTTTGTAATCCTGCTGTTGTTGTAATTCATTCATTTCTGCCCATAAACTACATGCAAGTCACAATCAAACTAGTGCACTAGTCCTATTCTGTCTTTATAAGTTGACTGTAACGTTACCTGCATTAGATTCAACTGACTTTATGACAATATTACAAAGAGTACCATGGTATTACCGCACTTCTATATCAAATTTTACGCAGTAGCAGCAGCAAAACATACTGACAATTTTACAAAAAGTACTATAATGTTTTTTTAATGCATTATGGTTTTACTTACTGTATCATAATAGTGAAATACAAGCACTAGAAGCATAATAATCATGTATAAATAATACAGCAGCATACTGTTAGTATCTAAATTCCATTAATGATGATCTTTTCTTTACCTGCCGGAGTATTTGAGCAGCTCAGCGTTGAGTTCCTCCTGTATACCAGTGCGTTTCTTCCGCAGGTATACCGGCGGCAGTGAGATGTGTCTGCGGTGTTTGTCCAGAACTAGACACGAGTACCGCGCGTTTAGCAACTTTACCGCGTCCGCGAACGACGGGATGAGACACGGAACCGGCGCGGCGAATCCACCGGGTCTGACCGCGACATTTCCACTGGATGTCTGCGCCTCCGTCGACACATCCGTAGGGTTTGTGATGGGTTTAGGAGCTCCGTTCTCCTGCGTCCAGTTCGCCATGCCGAACACATGTGGAGGAGCACGTGGTGCGTTTGCTCGCGTGTTCGCATGTGAAATGTGCGGAGTGACGCGCGACCACTGGCGGACAGGAGGGGAACTACACATTAAAAAAAAAAAAATAAAATAAAAAAATAAAATATATATATATATATATATATATATATATATATATATATATATATATATATTGTTTCTTTCGTTAATAGTAAGGAACTATTTAAAAATTACAAATAATTTAAATGAAATGTATTCTCTTAATAATTATAATTATAAATAGGTCAAATAAAAATGTATAATTATGATAAAATATTAAATATTATATATAATATTAAATATAAAATTATTAATAATTAGAAAAATATTTTTTTTATGTTGCTTTGGTTAATAGTAAGGAACTATAAGTTAAAGGTAAATATAATTTAAATTAAATGTAATTTATTAATTTATGATTTACATTAATTATAATTAAAATTAACTATATTAATTCTAATTATAAATAACTAAAATTAATTTTATGGTCAAATATACATTTTAAATAATTAGAAAAACTAAATACTTTATGTTGTTTTGGGTTAAAAAAAATTTATTAACAAAAATAAATAAATAAAATAAATTAAATAAATTCACTTTATTAATTATAATTAATTAAAATAATATATATATACAATTATGATAAAATATAAACTATAAATAATTAATTAGAAAAATAAAATATAATAAAATAAATCTCTTGTGATTTAGTTTTGGAGAGGAGAGGAGAGAAGAGGAGGGGAACTACACAAAGAATAATAAAATAAAATAAAACTTGCATAATAAATAATTAAAATAAAAATATTTTCTGTTGTTTTGGTAAATAGTAAGGAACTTTAAATTGAATAAATTCACTTTATTAAAAAAAAATATGAAACAATAATTATTATAATTATAATATTTTTTTTAGTTTATTTATTTATTAACCAAAAATAAAATATAAAAATAAATTAAATAAATTCACTTTATAAATTATAATTAACTAAAACAAAAAAAATTGTAATTATGATAAAATATAAACTATAAATAATTAATTGTTTTGGAGAGGACGGGAACTACAAATAGAAAAATTAAATAAAATATATTAATAATTATAATAATTATAATTAACTAAAAAGAAAAAATAATTATTATCCTAAAATGTAAACTATAAATAATTAATTAGAAAAATAAAATTAAATATTTTTTATGTTGTTTTGGTTAATAGCAAGGAACTATTTAAAAGTAATTTTTTTTTAATTAAAATAACTTTATTAATTATAATTATAATGACCTAAATAAAAAAATAATAACTATGATAAAATAAAAATGATAAATAATGAATTAGAAAAATAAAATACAATAAAATAAATCTCTTGATTTTTTTTGCTGTTGTTTTCGTTAATAAGTAACTATTTAAAAGGTAAAATAATTAACTATTCGTTCTAATTATAATGAACTTATTTGCATCACTAGTAATACAGAAATATCTTAAAGTCAAATTAAAAATACAATTATCAAAAAATGAAATGTAAAATTATTAAATTAATAAGAAAGAGATCGTTAATTGAAAAATTTAATAAATCAAAAACAGTTGAAGAGAACAGTGATTGAAATAAAATACAGCACTTATGGACGTTTTTGTAGAGTGTCTAAATTAAGTGTTTTCGTGTGTTAATGGTTTAATCATCAGTCACAAATTACATTTGACATCTTTATTTCGTTTTCATATGAAGCCTCTATATAAAAATACTGTAAATTAATAAATATCTTTACAGGCATTTTACAGTGTGCATTTATACGATCAGGATAAAAGCATTCAGTATACCATACAATATCAGGATTACAATTTCAGATTCAACATTCCCTTTACTTAGATACCGGGAGAGAGAAAGAGATACAGAAAGAGAGAGAAAGATGGTTTGCATGCTTGTTTCGTACTCAAATGTCTGTTTTCTGTACGCTGGTCGTCAAGGTCATCAGCTCTGACCTCTCCTGAGGTCGTCAGGTAACTGGACACTGATTGGCTGTCTGTCTGCTCGATACTGTTATCTGACGCTCCGTCTACAGGATGTTCTGCCAACGCCGTCTGTGCTTCTACTGTCAGCTCCACTCAGCCAATCAGAGTGAAGAACTGTCAGCCTGACTCAGCCAATCAGGCGGAAGAACTGTGCTGTTAAGAGCGAGTGGGCAGCGAGCTGTCACGGCGAAGGGCTCCGTCCGCTGTAGGAGATTTGAGAGATGCCATTGCTGGTGTTATCCAAAACCTCCTGCAAACAGAAAAACACACTGCCGAGTTTGTGAGGATGTCTCGGTACGAGATGAACATTCAAACAGACAGGAGAGAGACAACTTCTATTTGTAGCTGCTGTATGAGTAAGATGTAGTTGAGTTTGTTTCTTCATCAGATTTGGCGAAATGTAGCATTGCATCACTTGCTCATCAATGGATGTGAATGGGTGCCGTCAAAATGAGTCCAAACAGCTGATGAAAACATCACAATAATCATTATTATAAGCGTTATTATGGATTATAGATTCGTATCTTAGCCAGAAGCAACAGTATGAAGATAAAAAAACGTCTTAAAGGGCGCATCGGATGCAAAACTCACTTTTCCATGTTGTTTGAACATTAATGTGTGTTGGCAGTTTGTGTCACAACCACCCTACAATGATAAAAATCCACCAAGTGGTGTTTTTTAGTCTTTAAAAGTAATATCCTCTTTTTAAAATCAGGTCATTCTCAGCTTCTTGTGGGTGTGACGACACACAGACAGAGGCCACTCCCACGATAGTTGATTGACACGAGCATCTTACCTTAGACCCGCCCTCATCGAGCTGAAACAGTCCGACTCTGATCGCCATTGTGAACCTCAGGTGCAGAGGAAGACATGAATGTCTACGATTGAGCGATTGAGGTGTTCTGTTGTTGGATGTAATAATGAACACAGCAGTCGTCATTTACTCCTGACATCTGAGCCGCTGAAGACGCAGAGGATTAACATTACTTTTGTTTTTGAAAGGAAAGCGACGATCCTGATCTACATATGCGTCTATGTTCGTGTGAATCATTCAAGATGCAGCTTCACCCACAGCAGAAGTGAGGATAAAGGTTTTTTATGCATCTTTGCAAATGGCCTTTCTTAAAGGGGTCATCGGATGCCCATTTTCCACAAGTTCATATGACTCTTTAGGGTCTTAATGACAAGTCAATAATATACTATGGTTAAACATTCTCAATAGTAGTTTAAAAAAACACCCTTTTACCTTGTCAAAATCAGCTCTGCAAAAAATCTACAAATTTTATTGCATGGTCCCTTTAAATGCAAATGAGCTCTGCTCGCCCCGACCCTCTCTGTGTTAAGCTGCATCAGGAACGATTCAAAGCAACATAGACGCATATGTAGATCATGATCAGCACTTTCCTTTTTAAAAACAAAAGTATCGTTATCCTCTGCGTCTTCAGCGGCTCAGATGTCGGGAGTGAATGAGGACTGCTTTGTTCATTATTACATCCAACAACAGAACACCTCAATCGCTCAATCGTAGACATTCATGTCTTCCTCTGCACCTGAGTCACACAATGGCCATCAGAGTCGGACTGTTTCAGCTCGATGAGGGCGGGGCTAAGGTAAGGCGCTCATGTCAATCAACCATCGTGGGAGCGGCCTCTGTCTGTGTGCCGTTGCACCGACAAGAAGCTGAGAATGACCTGCTGATTTTAAAAAGGGGATATTACTTTTAAAGATTAAAAAAATACCACTGGGTGGATTTTTGTCATTGTAGGGTTGTTGTGTACAGAAACTGCTAACACACATGTTCAAACAACATGTAGAAATCAGTTTTGCATGCGATGACTCCTTTAAAGGGCTCATCGGATGCCCATTTTCCACAAGTTCATAGGATTCTGTATGGTCTTAATGACAAGTCTATAATATACTTTGGTTAAAAATTCTCAATAGTAGTTTAAAAAAACACCCTTTTACCTTGTCAAAGTCAACTCATATAATTGAATGTCCCCTTTAAATGCTAATGAGCTCTGCTCGCCCCGCCCCTCTCTGATGTGGGATTATGAGCCATAATGTTTACTTTAGCCGCATTTAGCCGCAAAACTTGCCAACTAGCACATTATTTAAAAAGGCCATTTGCAAAGATGCATAAAAAACTCTTATACACTTCTGCTGTGGGTGAAGCTGCATTAGGATCGATTCTAAGGAACATAGACGCATATGTAGATCGGGATCGGCACTTTCCTTTTAAAAACGGAAGTAACATTATCCTCTGTGTCTTCAGCGGCTCAGATGTCGGGAGTAAATGACGACTGCTATGTTCATTATTACATCCAACAACAGAACACCTCAATCGCTCAATTAGAGTCTTCCTCTGCACCTGAGTCACACAATGGCGATCGGAGTCGGACTGTTTCAGTTCGGTGAGGGTGGGTCTAAGGTAAGACGCTCATGTCAATCAACTATCGTGGGAGTGGACACACTGACAAGAAGCTGAGAATGACCTGCTGATATAAAAAAGGAGATATTACTTTTAAAGATTAAAAAAATACCACTGGGTGGATTTGTATCATTGTAGGGTGGTTGTGTACACAAACTGACAACACACATTAATGTTCAAACAACATGTAAAAGTGAGTTTTGCATCCGATGACCCCTTTAAATATGTGCTAGTTGGCAAGTTTCGTGGCTTAATGCGGCTAAAGTAAACACTGCGGCTCCTCGTCCCACGGCAAGAATAGCTTGCTCTAAAAAGGGCTGATTTTGACAAGGTAAAAAGAGTGTTTTTTACACTACTATTGAGAAATTTTAACCAAAATATGTTATGGACATCTCATTAAGATCCTAAAGAATCGTATCAACTTGTGGAAAATGGGCATCCAATGAACCCTTTAATGATGGATTTGTTTCACACAAACACACAGTTTTTCACTTTACAAGATGTTAACTGATGGACTGGAGTGGTGTGGATTACTGGATTATTGTGATGTTTTTATCAGATGTTTGGACTCCTATGCTGACGGCATCCATTCACTGCAGCGATCCATTGGTCAGCAAGTGATGGAATGCTACATTTCTCCAATTCTGATGAAGAAACAAACTAATATATTAAAGGGTTAGTTCACCAAAAATGAAAATTAGCCCATGATTTACTCACCCTCCAGGCATCCAAGTTATATAAAGTTATATAAAAAATTATCCTGGCACTTCCAATCTTTATAATGGCATAGGCGGGTGTTTCTCTTCATCAGTCCAAAACAAGTCTAATAAAGTGCATCCATCCATAATAAAAAATGCCTTACATGACTCGGGTGGTCAATAAAGGCATCCTGTAGCAAATTGATGCATTTTTGTACGAAAAATATCCATATTTAACATGTAAGAATTACTTTAATCTAGCTTGCACCAACTGGTCAGGCAGCTGGAAGCAGCTTCAGGCGTTGCACATGTGCCGCACAGAAGGAACTAACGCGAATGCACCGTTGAGAGATCAAAACCAAAAAAAATGGTCACGAATTAGTAGTTTAAAACGAGGATTTGTAAAGAAAAATGTCAGAGGAATCCAGTATAAACAAACTGGGTTTCCTTTGCTCAAGTAAGTAAACTTTGCTTCCTTTGCTCCTGTAAACAAACATTGGTTTTCACAAGACTCACCAGACATACAACATCATCCGCCTGGAGCTGCTTCCAGGTATGACTTGGCGCAAGCTAGATTAAAGTAAATATTAGGTTTTAAATATGGATATTTTTATTACAAAAGGAGGCCTTTATTCACCCTCTGGAGCCACGTGAGGTACTTTTTATTATGGATGAATGCACTTTATTGGACTTGTTTTGGACTGATAAAGTGAAACACCCACCTATGCCTTTTTAAAGCTTGGAAGCGCCAGGATAAATTTTAATACAACTCTGATTGGATTTGTCTTAAAGAAGGAAGTCAAATACACTTAGGATGCCTGGAGGGTGAGTAAATCATGGGCTAATTTTTATTTTTGGGTGAACTAACCCTTTAACAAGAGAAAAAATGCTTGTATTTCTGTTTTGGAAATTTCTGTATTAAAATGGAAAAAGTCAGTTTTGATGTAATGGTGACTGTAAGTGTGTGAGATATGCCGGCACACACAGCCGCACAAACATACCAGCTCCTGGCGTACCTTCTCTGCCATTTCGTGTGAGTGATGTAACGAATGTTCTCTTTCCAGAAACATGCGCTGCTGTTCGCTGCTGGCCAGTCTGCAGGTCAGCCATGTGGACAGTGTGCAGCTGCTGATGCCCAGACACGCTAGAGACATGACGGCCAAATGAAGAGAGCGCATGGCATCTGGACGCTTGACCAGCGCACGGACAAACTGGAAGTTCAGGATTCCACCGATTAACCCACAAATGCAGCAAGAGGAAAATAATATCATCTGTGAAGAAAAAAACAAACATGCATTATGTTAGCTGTTTGTGTTTGTTTTTTACATGCATGTAACATTCAAATAATAATGCATATTGCATGCATATAACATTCAAATAATAACACAAATTGCATGTATATAAAATCAAAATAACAATGCGTATTGCAAGCAAACATAATTAAAATAATAATGCATATTGAATGCATACATCATTAACACAATGCGTATTGCATGCATATATCATTAAAATCATAATGCATACTGCATGCATACAACATTGAAATAATAATGCATATTGAATGCAAACATCATTAAAATAATAATGCATATTGCATGCACATAACATTAAAATATAACATATTGCATGCATACAACATTTAAATAATAACATATTGCATACATATAACATATAACATAAAAAACAATGCATATTGCATGCAAACTTCATTAAAATAATAATGCATCATTCAAATAATCTATATTGTATGCATACAATATTCAAATAATAATGCATATTGCATGCATACAATATCAAAATAATAATGCATATTGCAAGCATATAACATTAAAATAATAACATATTGCATGCACATAATATAAAATAATGCATATTGCATGCAAACTTCATTAAAATAATAATGTTTTTTGCATGCATACATCATTAAAATAATGTATATTGCATGCATACAACATTCAAATAATAATGCATATTGCATGCATACAATATCAAACTAATAATGCATATAGCATGCATACAATATTAAAATAAAGCATATTGCAAGCACATAATTTAAAATAATGCATATTGCATGCAAAATTCATTCAAATAATAATGCATACTGCATGCATACAATATCAATATAATAATGTATACTGCATGCAAACATTAAAATAATAATGCATATTGCATGCATTACAATATCAAAATAATAATGCATATTGCTTGCATACACCATTAAAATAATGCATATTGCAAGCATACGAAAGAATATTGTATATAACATGCATATAATATTCAAATAATAATGCATATTCTATGAATTCATCATTAAAATGATAATGCATATAGCATGCACACATTACTAAAATTTGAATGCACTATTACAAATGCTTTAATAGTTTAACTATTTCTTGTAGCCTAAAATGTAAATATCAGTTTAATAATCAAAGTGGTTTTTGCCTATGCAAAAATAATAACCAAAGTGCCACGGCATTTCCGGGGTGTTATTATGCAGTTCCTAAGGTGTTCTGATTGGTTTCCATGCTCATAAAGGTCACAGTATATTAATCAGGAAGCGTATAGCACAGCAGAAATACTGTAAACGGAGGAAGAAGATGAAACCTTTGTTTACTGGGAGAATGGATTGTGCTACTCTGTGATTTTATAATCGGTCAGACCACGTCCAGACAGTGACATTATCTGCCAGCAGAAAACTGCCACCTAAACACTTAAGGACAGATCTGACCTCAAGTTACACAAGAGACTTCTGACTCCAGCACAGTCGCACATTATCATGTTATCCTGATTCCTGGATGACACACCTCCTTTCAGTGCACTAGAACTGCTACTGTCATTGCTCGCTATTGTGCACTGCAGATATTTTAGGCTCTTATGATAAATTGCTTACAGTAATAAGAGTCTGCAAATAACTAAAAAGTTAATATACTGTTGGTAGACACTATGATCAAAACAGCATACTTCCATACTACTTGTTTTTGCAATATATGGTGCATTAGGAAGGCCTATAATAGAGAACGCATTTGCATTTCCATTTATATAAAAGGTTGCACGGATTATATTGAAAATATATACTATTTGATTCTTGTGATTTGTAATAAGACATTTATGGTAAGACACTACAGATAATGTAGTAAAAACATTTTAATGTAAAAATGTGACAATACTTTCCCCATTTAATTATTCACAATACTTTAAAGACAGTTGAAATGTTATGTATAAATATGCAAATAAGGCATCATTTGATTAAATATGCACTAATTTGCATACATTTCCAAATCAGAAATCTGAGCATTGGATTTTTTTGCTGTGTTCTTTGAGGCAATAAAAAGTTGACATCTGTCTTGTACTGTAATTTCCATATAAACATTGGATAAAAACAGGTTCAAAATTCTTGTTTCATTTTGTTCACATATTAGAGTTAAAGGTTTTTACAGAGGGTATTTTGGATTTCTCTTTTTATCACTCCGTATCAGAAAATACTGTTGACAACTAGAAAAATATACATTTTAACAATATTTGTGGTAATAAAACATTACAAAAAAGCAGGTGATTGATGTCCTGGACCACAAAACCAGTTTTAAGTAGCACAGGTATATTTGTAGCAATAGCCAAAAATACATTGTATGGGTCAAACTTATAAAACTTTCTTTTATGCCAAAAATCAACCAACTTTAAAAGATATGTACTGCAATTGAAATCTACAGATGCAAATAGATAAAGTCCAATAAAAAATCCAGGCAAATTATATATGAGGAAATCCTTCTATAAAAACCTTCAGAATAAAACTGTAAGTTTTGGTGGATGTAAGTGTTACTGAAGTGGAGAAACAAACTCATTTTGTGGACACGAATTGTAAAGATCTGCATTGTAATTGAATCTAAAGATCAGTCAGGTGAATTATATATGAACAAATACTTTTACAAAAACCTTCAGAATATAAATAGGAATAAAACTGTAAATTTTGGTGTATGTAAACGCAACTGAAGTAAAGGTGCAAACTCATTTTGAGAAACCGACTAACCGACTAATAGACAAAGTGCAATAGTAAAATGGTGACTTACCGATAAATAGATAAAGTGCATAATAAAATCAGGTAAATGATCCCTCAGTAAATATATATTTAGAATATAGATAGGAATAAAACTGTAAGTTTTGGGGCATGTATGTGTTACTGAAGTGGAGATGAAAACTAATTTTGAGAAACCGACTTTAAAGATACGCACTGTAACTGAAATAGATAAAGTGCAAAATAAAATAAGGTGAACAATGTATGCACAAACCCTTCAGTAAAATCTTTCAGAATATAAATAGGAATAAAACTGTAAGGTTTGGAGTATATAAGTGTTACTGAAGTTGAGATGAAAACTAATTTTGAGAAACCGACTTTGTATGCATTGTAACTCAAATAGATAAAGTGCAATAATAAAATCTGGTGAATGATGTATGAACAAACCGCTCAGTAAAATTCCTCAGAATATAAATAGAAATAAAACTGTAAGTTTTGGGCCATGTATGTGTTACTGAAGTTGAGATGAAAACTCATTTTGAGAAACTGACTTTATATGCATTGTAACTGAAACAGATAAAGTGCAAAAATAAAATAAGGTGAATGATGTATGGACAAACCCTTCAGTAAAATCCTCCAAAATATAGACAGGAATAAAACTGTAAGGTTTGGGGCATGTATGTGTTACTGAAGTGGAGATGAAAACTCATTTTGAGAAACTGACTTTATATGCATTGTAACTGAAACAGATAAAGTGCACAAATAAAATAAGGTGAATGATGTATGGAAAAACCCTTCAGTAAAATCCTTTAGAATATAAATAGGAATAAAACTGTACATTTTGGAATATGTAAGTGTTTAAAAGTGTAAAAGTTTTTGGAATAAAAAATGCATTGCATTGAAATTGCAGTCTACAGATGCAAATAGATAAAGTGCAAAAATAAAACCAGATGAAGGATGTATGAACAAATCCCTAAGTAAAAACCTTTAGAATATAGATAGGAATAAAACTGTAAATTCTGATGTACGTAAGTGCTGCTGAAGTGGAGATAAAACTTTTAAAAATATGCATTGTAATTGAAATCTACAGACGTAAAGTGAGATAAAGTGTAATAAATACTTAAATGTGTATTTTGTATGTTTTCTTTCCATTAGTCTGAAAGAACACGTTATGGAAGCAATATAGCCCTTCAATCACAAAACTGATTGCATAGAACCTCAACCTTATTTCTAAAATAATGTACTATTTGAACTACTACTATTCTGCCATTCTGTCATTGCCCTGAATCATTGCATTATCGATTCTGCTAAAACGGCATACCATCCCTCATATTATTTTACTGTTAACAAAAAAAAAAAGTATGCAGAACGTATACTCAGCATACTATTATGCTAGTATTCCATTCATACAGCAGCTGATATCACATTACACACTAAGGAGGAACAGCTAAAACACAGTTTTTACAGTATGTCCGCTGTTTAAGTATCTAAACCCTGCTGAGATGAGACTGCCCACTGGGACTAAAAGTCAATATGAGTTACAGATAAAATGCTTAAGTGTTCTTGAGTAGTTCCTGACGTTACCGTCAGGAATTCAGAACCATTACAGGCTGATGGGGAGGCTTTCCTTTTAGCCATACAATAACATTACAAGCAGTGCATAAAGGCCCGTGAAACAAAATCAATCAGCAGGAGAGAGCCAGAGATAAAACCAGAAACGGTAAAGCGTGTTTGCGAACAAAGTTGAAAGCTTGTATACAAGAAATCAAAGGTAAACAAGTAATGATATGAAAAGAGACAAGTGGAGAGTAGGATGGGAGAGACGTGAAACCTCTCAGACTAGCGTTTCACTTCGGTATGGATTTGTGATTAACACTCTCCGCTGGGGCGGCTCACTCCACTCAGAGGTGGCTAATTGGATCTCGTCTCTCCAGTGAAGTATCCTGGGATATTTACACACGCGCTCACTGTGAGCTGGAGCTCGGATGTGGACATTTGTCATAAAGAGAATGTGAGATAAGGACGCATTAACTAATTACATTTGCACTGATTTGCATTGATTTATAGAAATCTGAACATTTGTTAAAGCCAGGTTCAGGTTGACATATTAAAGTCTTTTTAGTATTCCGTAAATTGAATTTTGCATGTAATGTCATGTATTAAATCACAAAATTAGATGCAAATTCAAATTACAATGCAAAATGTAATATTTAATTGAAATCTACAGATACCAATAGACAAAGGTTAATAAACACTTAAAAGTGTATTTTGGATGTTTTCTTTCCACTAGTCTGAAAGAAGACATGTTATGGAAGAAATATAGCTCAAAAAATGCAATATATTAAGGTCATTTGACAGCAAACATGGCATACTACTATTTGAAAAATGCTGTATAATGTTGAACATACAATTATAAATTAAATTTCATTTTGGAGTTTTTATATTACATAGTGGATTTTTTTATCATTCCATAACTTTACTTTTGAAAATTACTTAAAATAGTTTAAAAACAGTCAAAATTATACAAATAAATAGTTGAAAATGTATACTGATAATTGTTTATATATCACAAAAATGGTTTATACAGCCACCCAAAACACACTATATATTAGAAATATGCATTTTAAGTGTTTTTTACACTCTATATTAAAAAAGCACAATAAATGTGTACTGTGTTATTATAGTAAAATGTTTTTAGAATTCTAAAGTTCATGTACTCGTATTTCTGTTCTACATTCTTAAAATTAAACCAAAAACCTGTTTACATTCCATTTGGAACACTTTATTCTTTATTATTTTGGTTTTTTTTTTTTTCCATTAGTCTGAAAGAAGACATGTTATAGAAGCAATATAGCTCAAAACAGCCAATATATTAAGGTCATTTGACATCAAACATTGCATACTACTATTTGCAAAATGCTGTATAATGTTGAACATACAATTATAAATTACATTTTTTTGTTTCATTTTGGAGTTTTTATTACATAGTGGATTTTTTTAGCATTCCATAACATTACTTTTGAAAATTACTTAAAATAGTGTAAAAATAGTCAATGTTATACAAATAATAGTTGAAAATAGTTGAACTGATAATTGTTTATATTTTACAAAAATGATTTATACAGCCACCCAAAACAAACTGTATATTAGAAATATGCATTTTATGTATGTTTTTACGTTCTACATTAAAAAAAGCACAATTAATGTGTAGAATTTTTAGAATTCTACAGTTCATGTACTTGTATTTCTGTTCTACATTCTTAAAATTTAACCAAAACCCTGTTTATTCTCATACTTTAAAGAACCCCAAACCTTAACACTGATCTGACAAACCTTGAAGATGTATTAAGCCTTTTCTAAGTTAATCGATAAAACACAGTGCGTTTGATAGTACAGAAAAGTATGTTCTAGAATCTAGAAGAATAACATATTGTATGTCTGCTAGTACATAGTACAGTATAGTACATGTGACCCTGGACCACAAAACCAATCTTAAGTAGCACGGGTATATTTGTAGCATTAGCCAAAAATACATTGTATAGGTCAAAATTATTGATTTTTCTTTTATGACAAAACTCATTTGTATAATAAGTTAAGATCATGTTCCATGAATATATTTTGTAAATTTCCTAGCATAAATATATCAAAACTTAATTTATGATTAGTCATATGCATTGCCAAAAACTTCATTTGGACATCTTCAATATTTAGATTTTTTTTGCACCCTCAGATTCCAGATTTTCAAATATTGTCCTATTCTAACAAACCATACATCGACAAAAAGCTTATTTATTCAGCTTTCAGATCATCTATAAATCTTAATTTCGAAAAATGTACCCTTATGACTGGTTTGTGGTCCAGGGTCACATATGAAGTACTGTGTACTGATTGTTTGCTGTACATTACAGGGTCTTGTTCTACAGTGGAGTAAGTGTACAGTAGAGATCTAGTACAGTGCACTTGTACAGTATATGAGAATACTGAAGTGTGTACTCACTATCAGTCCTGTCCTTTTCCGTGCACACAGCATGCCACACAGTCCACAGATCAGAAACTATGAGACAGAAAAACATGACAGTTGAGCATCTTACCAGAATGAAAAACATGCAGAGAACAGGGGGAAATGTGACACAATTATACTGAATTCAGATTACAGTAGAGTCACACCTTACAGTAACTGAACTGGACATGAACACACACAAATGAGTCAATGAAGAGCTCACATACACTCTGAAAATATCACAGCCACACAAAACACCACACAATATGTCTTATTTGGCATTTTGAGAGTTGTAGAGCAAACAGAAACAGTATTTATCTGTGAGGTAAACAATTTATGATGAATCATTAAACCATTCAAAGTTATTATTCTATGATATATAAATGCATTTTATAGTGGTTTCATGCTGTTTAATTGTATTGAATGTTGTAATTTACTTCAAGTCTTTACAGTATATTTGTTTATTATTTATTCTGGACCACAAAACCAGTCATAAGGGTCAATTTGTTAAATTGAGATTTATACAACATCTGAAAGCTAGAAAAATAAGCCTTCCATTGATATTGATGATATGGTTTGTTATGATAGGACAATCTGGCCGATATACAACTTTTAAAAAATTTGGAATCTGAGGGTGCAAACAAATCTAAATATTGAGAAAATCGCCAATATTGTCCAAATGAAGTTCTTAGCAATGCATTTTAAAAATAAAAAAATACGTTTTGATATATTTACAGTAAGAAATGTCCAAAATATCTTAATGGAACATGATCTTTACTTAATATCATAATTATTTCAATAATTTTGACCCATACAATGTATTTTTGGCTATAGCTACAAATATACCCGTGCTACTTTTATACTGGTTTTGTGGTCTAGGGTCACATTTTTAAACAACTGATTATAAGTTTATAAGTTAGTATATTTTAAATGTACTGAATTGCAATATTCGAAAGCACACTTTTCATATTTCAAAGACATAAGTATAAAATGACATAAACCGTACTTAAGACCTATTTAAGTGGGTCAAAAATGCATTTAATATTAATTTAAACTATAATACATTTTATTAAATGCAATTTACATGTAGTTAAGTATCACTACATTCAGTTTTGCACTTCTTTCAAAGCATATTAATTCCATAATAAGTACTCTTTTTAACAGTATGCTAAAGTCTACTTGTTTTAATTCACAAAGGTATGCTCCAAAACTGCTGAACGTTCCCCTAACATTCCCATATGGTTATTTTAGATGTTTTCTTTCCACTAGTCTGAAAGAAGACCTTATGGAAGGAATAAAGCTCAAAACATGCAATATATACTGTTGAACATACAATTATATATATACTTTTTATCTTTTTTTACTTTAAGGGAATTTTTATCACTCCATAACTTTCAATAATTACTTAAAATAGTTGTCAAATAGAAAAAATGATACAAATAAATAGCTTACAATGGGAAAATGAAAATAGTTTACTGATAATAGTTTATATTTTACAAAAATGGTTTATACAGCCACTCAAAACAAACTGTAAATATCTATTTTAAGCGTGTTTTTACATTCTATATTAAAAAAGCACAAACAATGTTAGTACAGTAGAATGTTTTTAGAATCCTACAGTTCATGCTACATTCTAAAAACGGTTTCCTGTTCACATTCCATTTGGAACATTTTATTCTTTTAAAATGGGAACGTTGTTTTTGTAGCCTAACCAAAAACTAACCTTCTCAGAACGTTCTGGGAACCAAAAATTGTTAGCTGGGTAGTACCATGTTACTACTTATCTGACAAGAAAACATACTGCACAAACATTAAATGCCTGAGAGTTTTGATAGAGTCTGATCAGTTATTCACGCTGAAGAAGACTAGAAAAGAGAGACGTACACACACTCCGCTCCATACCGGAGAAGCGTCGCCCTGCTGGGTCTTGTGCTCCGCTTTCGCCCGGCAGATGCCCACCGCGCCCAGGGCGATGCTGGACACCCCGAGCCCTATCTCCAACACCGACAGAACCAACAAACTCCAGATGATCTTCCGGCTGGTGCACATCTTCGCTCGGGCATCCTTCCTGGCCGGTGCGCAAAACGCCTCACTCCATGTCTTCACAGATAAACCAAACGCATACAATCCAGGAAAAGTGTGCAGATGAACATCAGCCTAAGTGATTTCTCCAAAACAGATGTATCAGTGCGCAAAGATGATCTCCATGATGGGTAAACGCCAGCAGTTAAACTTTACCCTCCTCCTCACTGTGTTTACCATGCTTCTGCTCCTGCCCCATGCGATTTCTCTCAGTTGGAGAAAAAGCTCCGCCCACTGTCAGTCATCATCGAATTTCTTTACAGTGCTGCAGTGGAATGGCTCTGAAAGTGTTCTATAATCTTTGTTTTAATACATTTGACGTAATCTGTTAGAACGGCAACTGTTACAAAATCTAACCTGGCGGGAAAAGTTGCGATTCTGTCAAACAGCTGAGCAGGTGTCCTGACGCGCGCACGCGCACGGTTATGCGCAATGGTGCCTAAAAGCGCTGATTGTGGTAAATGCGCCTCGGTCAGTTTATTGCATAAAACCAGTGAGTTGGACACCTAACGGCACATGTCAGCACAGCGCATTAACACATTCAATCACATTTTATTAGATCCAAATCCATAGTCGTGCGTGCGCGTAAAAGTCCATACACAGGATGCTGAAACAAAAAGCATGCTTTCTGTGGCGTTTGGATGCTCTGTGATTATATTTGCGCAAGTTCCTGTGCAATTGATTCCTAAAAACATTTACAGCCACAAATACAGAGAAGAAACATGAGCGGCGAACTCTTTGTAAAAGCTAATGGAAACTGCTGAGCAATGCAGTGCATTTCCTATTATCATATTATAGCATTTTGTTATCTCAGATCACTCCTACAATACATTTTTGTTTGTTTGCATTGAAATGCATGCTTTACTCGTGGAAAAAAAACATAATAATAATTTACTTTTCCATCTAAATGGCCTGTATCAATAATTTAAAACCACGGTTACATATGGAAACTTTGGAAGAATAGTAAACAAAACATTGAAAACATTGTCCAATTGCTTCGTTGAAGTCTATAACGGATCGTAGCACTTCACACGCTCCTGTATAGGAAGAAATAACATCACACAAATGCAAGCACATTGTTTATGTGGTAAATGTAAAGCCTGTCCTCACTGCAGTGTGCTGGATGTGGGTGAGATGTTTGTGTTTTCAGTGTGTCTGCAGCAAATCACAGACAGTTCATTCCTGAAGCTAAAACAGCAACTTTCTGCAGAAGGGATGTTTGTGTTACTGTAACAACTAAGGTTTAAAACAAACAGTGCAGACTGTTATTGTAGTTTGACTGCAGGTATATTTGTATTAGTTTACATTACTTTTGCATTTGATGTTCTTTAGCAGTATTTCAACAGGAGATGTCAGCAAAAAACACACAATGCAAGTGACAAACAATAGAAAGGTTTGCCCATTGCACATTGATTTCCAATAATCAATCAATATGAAGAGCTTTAAAGCATCCATCATTTTGCAAATAGCAGGAAATTAGGGATTTTCCTTTACTGATAGGATAATCAATGCTTACGATACAAAAATACAAAAAGAAAAAAAGTATTGTGTCAGTATAGCCTATGTATTTGTCTTTTATAACATTGTACTAATAGGTAAATTATACAATATAACAAAATTTATATATTTATTTATACGTTAAATATTTAAATGATATACAATACCAGTCAAAGGTTTTTGAACAGTAAGAGATGCATTTATTTGATCCAAAGTACAGCAAAAATTTTAAAATAAGTTTAAAATATGTTTCCTATTTAATATAACTGTTTTCTGTTTGAATATATTTTAAAATGTAATGTGATTTCAACACTGAATTTTTAGCGTCCTTACTTTAGTCACATGATCCTTCGGAAATCATTCTGATATTCTGATTTGCTACTTAAAAAAACATTTATTATTATTATTATTATTATGTTGAAAACAGCTGAGTAGAATTTTCTCAGGTTTCTTTGATGAATAAAAAGCATTTATCTGAATAGAATTCTTTCGTTAACATTATAAATGTCTTTATCATCACTTTTGATCACTTAAAGCGTCCTTGCTAAAAAAAAATATATTGTTTCTAATATGATTATTTTTTACTCATTCCAAGCTTTTTATTTCAGATATGTTTCTTGAACAGCAAATCAGCATATTAGAATGATTTCTGAAGGATCATGCGACACTGAGTAATGATGCTGAAAATTCAGCTGTAATAGCAAATTATATTTTAAAATATATTCAAATAGAAAGCAGTTTAAATAGTAATAATATTTTAAATTGTACTGTTTTTGCAGTACTTTGAATCAAATAAATGCATGCTTGGTGAGCAGAAGAGACTTCTTTAAAAAACATTAAAAATCTTACTGTTCAAAAACTTTTGACTGGTAGTGTAAATTATTTTATAACTGTATACAACCCAGTTTTCAATGGAAACTTGAAACAATCTGCATATAATCTTTAATTACAATGGAATTATTTTGCCATTTGCATACAAGCATGAATTTTACATCATGCAGGTTTAATTCATTTGTCAGCAAAAGCACTAATCATGCTGTGAGGATATCGGTTTCCTGTGGTATAATTCACCGCAGCGAACCCATTGTCTGGGGAACATCAGCTGTCCATAATCTCGCCAATGATTCGATAACGAGACGCCCCCGTCCGTCTGCTGACTCATCAAACTAGCGCTTCTTCCGTGTTTTCCTCCCTCTCTCTCGTGTTTGCAGGGTTTGTGGGAATGTGAAAGTGCTGAACTGATTGTCAGTTTCAAGACCCGGTTGTGACCGGCGGTCTAGAAATAGCAGAAGGGTGGAGGTATTTATAGAACCTGCAACCATGAGTAAAGAAGAAGGAAAGTACAGTATGTATTGTTTGCGCTTCAGGTACTTCTGTACTATTACACAGTTCTTTTGAGAGCAGTGTTACTACTGTTTTGTCCAATAGTTGATCACTTCTTCACATTGTCATTCTCAATGCCTTCAAGTTCCAAGTACAGAGAAAGTGCTTTTTAGGCGTTTTAGGCACGAAATGGTGTAGTTACAACATCGACCAGCAGGGGTTGGCAAAACTGCTAACCACATAAATTTATTAAGGTTTCTTTCTGGCAAAGTCAATAAGCAGCTCCAAAATGGAAGATTATTATTTTCTAAAGTACATAATCGGGTGTGAGATATTTGATATCCCTGGCTTAATTTGATGTCCCTAAGGCATAATTGCATGTCTTAAAGACGAATGCCGATGCTACTTTTAGCTTCACACCTGTAGGCCTATTTGTAAAAATGCTTTCATAATGTAGTCTAAGAGCTGTGATTCAGTGATGCACTGTATTTGCTTAAAAGTCAGAGCTTGTCAATGTTATGTTAATGGTTCTTTACCTTGAAATAGCGAGACTTGCTTTAAAGCACTGCTTCGAATCATTTGTTTCGAACTAGTGGTTCGAAGCGAATCGAAGTCTCATGATTTCACCAAATGAGGCTTCATTGCGTTTACTGAGATCGCCTCCCAGTGGTCAACCAGTGTCTATGGTTTTTACATCATGTCAAGTCAGTTTTATAAATTTGTAGACATTTTAGTGAGACTTTTGTGTAATTAAGAAGAGAAGAGGTGTCTGTTTAGATAAAACATCCATAAAAAAAAAAGCATGCAAATTATTAAAAGAACACATATTATGCAGACACTTCATGGTGTAATGGTATTTGTAGTAAAACTGTGGTTATACATACGGTGATCAATACGCAAAAAAAAAAAAAAAAAACATTGTTACACCTTAGTTAAAACCATAGTTAATTTTCTTATGTATTTAGATCTGTGGAAAGAAAGAAAAAAAACACATGAATTTCACATGTGCAAAAACACATGTGGCAACGTGTGCTTTTGGAACACTTCCATGTGCATTCTGTGTGAATTCCCATGTGGACACCCATGTGTGAAATTCAAGTGGTTTTTCTGTAAGAAAAGAAATCTGAATCAAAAGATTCACTAACCCGCTCTGAACTCCCGATCTGAATAAAATGATTCGCAAACCCACTCCGAAGTTTTGATCTAAATCAAATGATTTGCAAACCCGCAACCCGAAGTTCTGAATCAAATGATTTTGCGATAATGGTCCAAAGGCCTGATCTGAATCAAATAATTCAAGAACACTCTCTGAAGTTCGGATCTAAATCTAATGATTCGCGATACAGGTCCGAAGTCCCCATGTGAATCAAATGATTTGCCACACGTGCCTGAAGTTCCGATCTAAATCAAATGATTCTCGAACCCTCTCCGAAGTTCGGATCTAAATCAAATGATTCACAAACCCTCTCCGAAGTTCGGGTCTAAAGCAAATGATTCACAAACCCTCTCCGAAGTTCGGGTCTAAAGCAAATGATTCACAAACCCTCTCCGAAGTTCCGATCTAAATCAAATGATTTGCGAAACGCTCCGAAGTTCCAAATCAAATGGTTCGCGATACGTGCTTGGTTCCGATCTAAATTAAATGATTTGCGAAACGCTCCGAAGTTCCAAATCAAATGATTCGCAATAATGTTCCGAAGGCCCAAATTAAATCGAATGATTAACGAACCGTCTTCGATGTTAGAATCTAAATAAAAAAAATTCTGAGCTGAATCAAACGATTCGCGATACGTGCCAGAAGTTCTGATCTAAATCAAATGATTTGCGAACTCGCTCCGAAAGTTCAGAATCAAATGATTCGCGATACGTGCCCGAAGTTATGATCTGAATCAAACGATTCGCGAACCCGCTTGCAAATCCCGATCTGGGGTGCGTTTCCCAAAAGCATCGTTATCCAACTATGGTCGCAAGTTCTGTCATTACAACATAGTTCAACTATTCTGTGTTTTCCGAAACCATAGTTCTAACGAACATTCGCAAACAGCGTCGCAAACGTACGTGGTTGGAACTACAGCTCCCAACTTGTGGTTAGAAGCCTATAGTTTCTTGTTAGCAAGACATATGGGCTCAATAAATTATGCTCTTGGGCACAATAACCAAGCTAACATGCAGTATAATCAATATCGTCCATTCAATTTAAATATAAATGCATTTTAATCTATGTATTTTTGTGTGTCCTTTAAAGTGCCGTTTTTGATAAGTGGTGCATAAATGCCAAAGGGAACCCTGGGGTATGACGTAACATAAAATAAAGCCAAATGACAGGGACCAAAAAATAGTAAATTAGTCATTAGATGCCATGCTCAATATAGCTGCATTTTTGAGATCCCTAATCAGTTAAATAGCCGAAGTTATTACTCGGTGACATCATTAACAACGGCCCTACATTGTAGAACTAATGTGGTTCAAACGACGGAGATGCGACTGTGTTCGGGAAAACACAGTCCTGACTGGTAAAGTCTAGAAGGGATACAGCTAAGGCTACTGGGCATGCGCACATCAGTCTAACGTTATTTTTGTCACACTGTACAACAATAATACTTTTTTTATATTATAGTAAGGGCTAAGTTTAGGGTTGGGGTAGGTGTAGACGTTAATAAAACACAATCTAATAGGTAGAACAATTAATTTCATTGTTAGTTTCCGGTCTGAGCTGTATACCCTCTAGCCACAACCGTCCTGACTAGCTAGTGTGTTTCCACAACAATGTTGTACGGGAAACTAAATTGTACGGGGGAACGTAAATTTTTGAAATTGATTCCGATTCCGATTCTGGAATAGATTGGATTCGATTCCAGAATGGATTCCTCACTGTTGTTTCTGATTCTTTTTCGATTCTTGTTTTTAAGATCGGAGGAGGCTAATTTTGTGATGAATGCAGGATGTAAAAGTCGTAGAAAGTTGCCTTCTCACAATATTAAGCTTCATTTGTAAAAAAAAAAAAAAAAAAAAACGTTTTTTTTTGTAGCTCTGACTGATTTTAAATTGTAATTTTGTCTGCATTGCCCATGAAATTAGTCATAACCCACAGCTCAGCAGTGGACATGCATTTATTGCATGAATAAAACAAGACATGACATGTCTAAAATGACAAAATTAGCAAAATATACACTGGAACAAAATAAACTGAACTTTAACAACAACACTGATATAAGAGCTTGTGGAGTAGCTGTCAATCAGTTGCGCTCCTGCGTTTTCTTTCATTTGCTGATAGAACGGTTAAAAACATGATTTATTTAAAATGTAAATAATATCAAGACCCTATTCTGTCGTGCAGCGCTCAAACTTGTGGACAACATGAGCCAGTTCCCCGTAAAAAAAACTTAGGAATAATTTTTTGAACTGGCTCATTTAAAAAATCTATCCGAACGATTTTTTTCGTGGAAACAAATCAGACTTATAATGACTATTAGCAAGCAAGAGGCAAATTGCATGTATCCTTAAACTCAGACGAGTTTAGAAATGATTTTTTTTTCATTGGTGACCGAGATATGCAGCTTTCATGGGATGCAGCCTTCCGTTTGAGGCACCTAATTATAAGTTTTGCTGAACTGAAAACGACTCTGAATGAGGAGTCGATTCCCCTTAATGGCATCGGTTCCCAATGCCTCGGAATCGAGGAATCGATTTTTTTGGAGTCGATTCCCAGCCCTACTAATTGGAGCTCTTCGAAAAGGTGAATCATGTTGTCACGCTGTTTCACCCATCACTACGTGCTTTTTAAAATCATTACAAGCGATGGGCAAATATGAATGGCTCTTTTTAACTGGGGTTTGCTAGTGAATCTCTTGAACTGAATGATCGAAATCACGAGTTTGAATCAATCGGAGCGGTTTCAGCGTAAATGACTCACTCAATTGAATCGGTTAGTGTGTTCTCTGCTTTTGGCGTCTTTAGCCATGTTTACACGACGCCGTTAGCTCGCTAGTTTTATAATATTAATTGAAAAAAACGACAAAAGTATGATGTTTACACACAAAATATCCATATTTTCATTCCGAAGGTAACTGCTTTCCTCTACGAAGACATCCAACACAAATCTACGGACATATTCAGGTAAGCTAACCGTTTTACTGCTAACTAGTGAAAACACTCCATTAATACGACGAGGTATGATTAAAAAAAACATGCTAGATGGAAAAGTTTGTAGCTTAATTAACTGTATATTTAATAATAGTTTGACAAGTAGTTTGAAATCAGTTGTAAGCAGTCATCTCCATTGAAGTTAATGTTAAATTTGTCAGTTTATATTGTAGGCTAATAAATATTTGAGAAGTTGTTGTTGTATCTGATTGTATTAGTCTATATAGGGTGATAGTTAATGCTGAACGAGCAAATAAGAGAAGCAAATGAACACAAAACAGGTAAGGTGTTTGTTTGATTTTGACATTGGTGGGATAACAGTGATTTTAGTTTTAGCGATTTTAGTACTTCAACTTAAACTGACTTTAAGTTAGTTTTGAAGTTTAAAGGAGTAGTTCACTTTCAGAACAAAAAATTACAGATAGTGTACTCACCCCCTTGTCATCCAAGATGTTCATGTCTTTCTTTCTTCAGTCGTAAAGACATTTTTTTTATAGTGCCCTTGAGTTTGAACTTCCAAAATGCAGTTTAAATGCAGCTTCAAAGGATTCTAAATGATCGGTTATTTTCTAAAAACATTTACAATTTATATACTTTTTAACAGAGTACACACAAAGCTAGACAAGACAAGCATTTGAGGTTAAAAAGTATATAAATTGTAATTTTTTTTTTTTTTAAATAACCGATCGTTTTGCTAGATAAGACCCTTCTTTCCTCGGCTGTGATCGTTTAGAGCCATTTGAAGCTACATTTGGAAAGTTCAAATTCAGGGGCACCATAGATGTCCATTATATGGAGAGAAATCTTTAAATGTTTTCCTCAAAAGACATAATTTCCTTACGACCGAAGAAAGAAAGACATGAACATCTTGGATGACAAGGGGGTGAGTACATTATCTGTAAATTTTAGTTCTGAAATTGAACTACTCCTCTAAGCTTTTCATTTATATTTAATATTTCAATTTCAGTGAACAAAAAAATTATAAAATTAAAATAGTTCAAAATAACAGCACTGCTTTAAAAACCAGACTGATGTGGTCACTTCCAGAACAAAAATGTACAGATAATGTACTCACCCCCTTGTCATCCAAGATGTTTATGTCTTTCTTCAGTCGTAAAGAAATTGTTTTTTGAGGAAAACACTTCAGAATTTCTCTCCATATAATGGATATGTATGGTGCCCCCAAATTTGATCTTCCAAAATGCAGTTTAAGATGAGAAAAGACGAGCATTTGTGGTTAAAAAGTATATAAATTGTAATTTTGTTCTGAAAATAACCATTTGTTTTGCTAGATAAGACCCTTCTTCCTTGTCTGGGATCATTTAGAGCCCTTTGAAGCTGCATTTAAACTGCATTTTGGAAGTTCAAACGTAGGGCACCGTAAAAATCCTGAAAGGTTTTCCTCAAAAAACATAATTTCTTTACGGCTGAAGAAAGAAAGACATAAACATTTTGGATGAAAAGGGGGTGAGTACATTATCTGTATATTTTTGTTCTGAAAGTGAACCAATCCTTTAAGCCTTTATCAATGCATTTATCATTCTTGTGCAGAGAATTATGGGAAATGTAGTTAAGCAATCCAAGCCTGTTGTCTCTCAAACTGGCACAAACTTCTGTGCTCCGGCACGATTGATCACGTCTAAACTCTCTAAAACAACATTGTGCAGGTGTTCACATGCAGCCTCATAGACACAACTGTTCCAGCCTGATTGCTCTTCAAAAAGAACAGAGAATTCCCTCAAAGTGCCAAAGATCAGAATGTTTTTTGAGAGAGGGGTAATTTGCCTCCTGTGTCTCAGTTTGGCTCTTTGCACCATATTAACTTCCATTAGCATCACTGCAGTAGGACAGAAGAGCTGCTTCCTATACACACGCTCTCACATCCTCCGTCTATTTATAACCACCGCAGCGCAGTCTGTTTGTGTCTGTTCATCCTCGTCCTTTCTTTTCTTCGTTCTTTCTCTTCATGTAA
This sequence comes from Garra rufa, assembly GCF_049309525.1. NCBI lineage: Eukaryota > Metazoa > Chordata > Actinopteri > Cypriniformes > Cyprinidae > Garra > Garra rufa. Next base: position 41,386,956 of record NC_133377.1, read on the forward strand.
GGTGGAAGGTTCTCATACTGGAATAAATCACTGTTCCTGTCCACTTGCAAACTCGGCTTTGGTCCAAAACAGTGAGCTTCCTTGCTGTTTGCTGCCTATACGTAGACGGCTACTAGTGATGCAGGGACTTGACATTTTTGGGTGATACCGATATTTTGCAATTTTGGATATTTAACAGGCCTACTTTAGACAAAATGAAGGAAAAATAATAATAATAAAAAAAGTAAATATTCTATAACATTTTCATAGAGGTTATAACTTTTTTTTTACCAACTGTGAACGAACATTACAAAATAATGGAAAACAAAGAGGTAATTGTGACTTTTATCTCGCAATTCTGCATTTATATCTTGTAATTTTGACTTGTTTTTCTCAGAGATGTGAGAAAAATTGTTTAAATTGAAATAAAAGTTGCAATTAACTTATTTTTTTTATCCTGTGGCAAAACAAGTTTACAAACAAAATATTTCATAATAACTATAAATAATTATTAAATAATATATTTCTTACCAGCAGTGTAACCATTTAGCAATTGTAATTATAATTTAAATAAATATAAATAAATAAAATATATTATTTAAGTCAATATATTTATTTAGTACAATTTAAATAAAATTAGGTAACTGTTTTTTCTCACAATTCTGCATTTATTTCTTGCAATTTTGAGTCTTCTTTCAGAGCTGTGAGAAAAATAGTCTGAATTGAAATAAAAGTTGCAGTTAACTTTTTATTTATTTATTTATTTCATTCTGTGGCAAAAACAAGCTTCCATACAAAATGCTTGCAAAAATACATACAAAAATAAAAATGTGTTTGCCTTTTATAACATTGTGCTGCTAGTGGGTGAAAATTGCTGCCATAAATATCCATTAATAATTATTAAATAATATATTTCTTACCAGCAGTGTAACCATTTTGTAATTATAATTATATATAATTTAAATAAATATATAATTTAAATCAATATATTAATTTAGTATAGTTTAAATAAAATTAGGTAATTGTGACTTTTATCTCTCAATTCTGCATTTATATTTAGCAATTTTTACTTTTTTTTTTTCTCAGAGCTGTGAGAAAATAGTCTGAATTAAAATAAAAGTTGCAATAACCTTTTTTATTTATTTTATCCTGTGGCAAAAACAATCTTCCATACAAAATACTTGCAAAAATAAAGATACAAATATTTTCTTTTATAACATTGTGCTGCTAGTGGGTGAAAATTACTGCCATAAATATCCGTAAATAATTAGTAAATTATATATTTCTTGCCTGAGTTGTGAGAATAATAGTCTGAATTGAGTTATGATTAACTTTATTTATTTAATCTTTTGGAAAAAGCAAGCATCGATACAAAATACTTGCAAAAATACAGATGTATTTGCCTTTTATAAAAATTAATTTGTCTTTTATAACATTGTGCTGCCGGTGGGTGAAAATTACTGCCATAAATATCCATCATTAATTATTAAATATTTTGACTTTTTTTTTCTTCCTCAGAGCTGTTAGGAAAAATAGTCGAAATTGAAACAAGTTGCAATTAACTTATTTATTGCCTGAGTTGTGAGAAAAATAGTCTGAATTGAGTTGTGATTAACTTTATTTATTTTATCCTGTGGCAAAAACAAGCTTCCATACAAAACACTTGCAAAAATACAGATTGAAAATACACATGTATTTGTCTTTTAATTATATATATAATTTATTAAAATATATAAAATTTTAATCAATATATTTATTTAGTATAACTTAGTATAATAATTTGGTGCAATTCTGCATTTATATTTAGCAATTTTGACTTTTTTCTAAGAGCTGTGAGAAAAATAGTCTATATTGAAATAAAAATTATAATTAACTTATTTATTTTATCATGTGGCAAAAACAAGCTTCCATACAAAATACTTGCAAAAATACAGATAAAAAATACAAATGTATTGATAATTGCTGCCATAAATATCCATAAATGATTATTGAATAATATATTTCTTACCAGAAGTGTAACCATTTTGTAATGTTATTTTATATCCTTTAAATAAATATAATTTAATTAAACACATAATTTTAATCAATATATTTATTTATTTCGAATTTCATTATATACATTTGCAAGCATCAGTCATGCAGGTTTAATTTATTTGGGTAATTATTGATTATACTGTGTACAGAAGAAGCTTTGATTGTTTGCAGATTGGTTTTATTTTATTATCTAATGCAATGGCATCCATATATATATATATTTTAAGTGTCTAAACACGTTTATAGGGCCACTGTCACATTATTTGACTTTAAACCCATGATGTTTTGACTCTTTGCATCATTATACAAGAGTTCATTTTCCCTGCGATAAGTGTGTCAGTTTTGTCACACTGGAAATGTGCCCATGTCACGGATCGCCCTGGAGCCTTGTTTAATGGTCCACAAGGGAGTGCTTGAATCCGAAGGGGTCCTGCCAGCGTGCTGTTTTATTGGCACGTAGTGAGAACATCACCGCCTGTGAACGCGTGGGACCCGGTTATAATGATACGCCGCTGCTAACAACCCGCCTCAGTTAAGTTTAGAGTTGCAACTGTAATTTTAGTGAAAAATGGATTGGTGCGTTGTTGTGTGTGCAGCCTGTAATCCATAATTGTCAGTGCCTTGCTATAAAGTGAAGCTATTTCTGTGTGACAACACAAACACTGTACTCGAGTTAAAGTACAGATACACTGTTGAAAGGTTACTCCAGTAAAAGTATAAGTACTGCTTCTAAATTTCCACTTGACTAAAAGCACAAGTGTGATAGTTGATTCACCACATAAACAACTTGTAGTTATGCCCCAAATATGATTTCCATTTAATAATACTAAACAATAACTTAACAATATTTGGTTCCAAAACACTAATTTTGATTGATTTGAGTAAAAATGTGTTTTCTTTGCCAAGAAAGTGGCAAGATGAAAACCACTATTCACATATCATCTTTAGGTTATAATAACATTTAGGGCTGTACAATTAATCGAATTTCTAATCACGATACGGATGCAAGGTTTCTTTGACAGTGGCCTTCAGCTCATCTGCATTTTGTGGTCTCTTGTTTCTCATTTTCCTCTTGACAATACCCCATAGAGTCTCTATAGAGTTCAGGTCTGGTGAGATTGCTGGCCAGTCAAGCACACCAACACCATGGTCATTTAACTTTTGGTGCTTTTGGAAGTGTGTGCAGGTGCCAAATCCTGCTGGAAAATGAAATCAGCATCTTTAAAAAGCTGGTCAGCAGAAGGAAGCATGAAGTGCTCTAAAATTTCTTGGTAAATGGGTGCAGTGACTTTGGTTTTCAAAAAACACCAGCAGAAGACACTGCACCCCAAATCATCACAGACTGGAAACTTAACACTGGACTTTAAGCAACTTGAAGTTGTCTGTGGTTTCAGGAGTGGCCTAACAAGAGGAATACAACAACTGTAGCCGAATTCCTTGAGTCCATTCCTTGTGAAGTTCCCCCAAATTCTTGAATTGATTTTGCTTGACAAGCCTCTCAAGGCTGTGGTTCCCCTTCGGGAACGTCGAGCTGCGTCACTCCGCTTTGGGAACGCCTCCAGCGTGCCCACGCTCTGAATCACGTGTGAAATCAGTCCAATAGAGAGTTACGTATGACGTCACGGACGGGGTGACGTCAGGAGCCAGGAAGCTATAAAGCACATGCGGTGAATGCAGCCGGCAGCTTCTGTCTTTCAGTCGCGCTCTGTGTGAATTGTTTGTCTGTTAACACTGTTTTTTGAAGCCAGTTTGCTTCACTTTTTGAGTGTTGACATAGATAGAGATGGGCGATAGCAAGCGTTTTAAGAAGTGTATTCCTCCGTGCCAACGTTATATCACGGCCGAGGATACACGCGCTATGTGTGTTGCTTGCTTGGGAGTGAGGCATGCCCAGTCAGCCTTTGAGGAGGCTGACTGCGTGCATTGTTTGCGGCTTCCCCTCCGCACGCTTCGCTCCCGGAGGGCTCTTTTCGAGGAAGGAGCCCTCACCAGCGTTCCTCGCGGATCAGGTCCCGCTGCGGCTGAGGCTGAGCGGCGCCTGCATTCGTGGGGATCGCAACTGGATCTGGTATCGAGTTTGGAGACGGGCGAGCCCCTTTCTCCATCCTCCTCTGCCAGATCCATGCCTCTCTCTGGCGTAGAAGCCCGCTCGTCGGTTTCTTCTCGCCAGGAGGAGCACTCGCCGCTGCGTCTATCTTCCTCTGAGGAGGGAGATATGGATGTAGGCGAGCAGGCTGGGACCACGCCCGCCCAGCCACTCGAGTACGAGGAGCTAATGGAGGTGATCACCCGTGCTGTTGCCAAGCTCAACATCAGCTGGCCAGACGTGGTGACTGGTGAGCAGAAACCGACAAAGTTAAATGAGCGGTTTCTGCGCCCAAAAGCCCCACCTCCACGCCGAGGTCTGCCATTTTTCCCCGACCTCCACACTGAGGTGTCGAAGTCGTGGGGAAAGCCATTCTCGGCCCGTGTTCACGCTCAATCTGCCTTCACATATTCCAACGTGGTGGGGGCTCGTGAGCACGGTTACGGGGCGATGCCTCAAATCGAACAGACGCTCTCAAGCTATCTGTCCCCGAGTTCAGCATCGTCCCTAAAGACCTCGGCACTCCCCAGCAAGCCTTTAAGAACAACATCTTCCTTGCTGGGGAAGGGCTACTCGGCAGCAGGTCAGGCCGCAGCCTGCCTTCACACCATGGCAGTGCTGCAAGCATACCAGGCCGACCTGTTGAAAGAGTTCGATGAGGGCGAGGACGGGGCGGCGGTCGATGTCAGCGAGCTGCGTCGTACCGCCGACCTTGCTCTGCGAGCCACCAAAGAGACCGCCCGTGCCATTGGGCGGTCTATGGCAGCCATGGTGGTCGCAGAGAGACACCTCTGGTTGACCCTGTCGGAGATGAGAGACCACGACAGGGCCGTCCTGCTCGATGCCCCGCTTGTGCAGTCTGGCCTGTTCGGCGACGCGGTTCCCTCCGTCGTCGACAGGTTTCAGCAGGCTCGTCAACAAGCGGCGGCATTCCAGAGGTTTCTTCCTCGCCGCTCGAGCTCTGGGGCTGCTGGACGGGAGCAGCCCCGCCCGAGTGCCCGCTCCTCGTACCGAGAAGAACAAAAGCGGAGCGTTGCTACGCGGACTCCTCCTCGACATCAGGGGTCCCGTAGGCGCTCTAAGTCGGGGGCTTCTAAGCCTAAGGACGACCTGAGGGCCGTCCTTCAGGCGAAGAGGTCCTCGGCAAAGAAGCCCTGACGCCAGTGGCTCTGGGCTTCAGAGGGCAGGCCCCCCTGGGCTAGTAACATCTCCCCAGTGCCCTCTGGAGATCCGTTCGCTAACCCTGCCACCTCAGGTGCTTCAGGGCGCAGCGGTCTCCCGCGGTTTGTCCCCCCTGCATCCGCCCGTTCGCGTAGCGGGACAGGGGGACTCGCAAGCTCTAGTACCACCAGAGGTCAGCCTCGAGAGGCTGATTCCCTTAGTAAAGCATTTGGCAGCGTGGCAACTTCTGCCAAACGTGTCTCAATGGGTCCTGCAAACAGTAAAAAGAGGTTACAAAATTCAGTTCGGCGCTCGGCCGCCGCCCTTTCAGGGGATCACCACTACGGTCGTGGCCCGTCAGCAGGCTCTGGTGTTGGAACAAGAAGTAGAAACCCTTCTGAGGAAGGAGGCCATCGAGGTGGTCCCTCCTCATCTCACAGAGAGCGGCTTCTACAGCCGCTACTTCATAGTTCCAAAGAAGGATGGAGGGTTACGTCCTATTCTAGATCTCAGGCTGCTCAATCGCGCAGTGCTGAGACTCAAATTCAAGATGCTTACTATAAAGCAAGTCATCTCTCAAATCAGGTCCGAGGACTGGTTTGTCACAATAGACCTCAAGGACGCTTATTTCCATATCTCCATCCTTCCACAACACAGGAAGTTTCTCAGGTTCGCTTTTGGGGGCAAAGCTTACCAATACAGAGTCCTTCCTTTCGGTCTAGCACTCTCACCCCGGACTTTCACCAAGTGTGTAGATGCTGCGCTGGCTCCTCTGCGACTCCAGGGCATCCGCATATTAAACTACATAGACGACTGGCTCATACTAGCGAAGTCGAGAGAACTGGCGGTTCGACATAGAGATGTCGTTCTCGCCCATATGAAGTCTCTGGGGTTAAGACTGAACGCCAAGAAAAGTGTTCTTTCTCCAGTTCAGAGAACCACTTATCTCGGTGTAGTCTGGGATTCAACCACGATGCGGGCACAAATGTCTCCCGCTCGGGTAAAGTCAATCCTCCATGCAGTCATGAGAGTCAAAGAAGGCCGATCACTCACTGTAAAGCAGTTTCAAGTACTGCTCGGTCTCATGGCAGCTGCGTCCAACGTGATCCCTTTTGGCCTGCTGCATATGAGACCATTACAGTGGTGGCTCAGAACCAAAGGGTTCTCCCCGAGGGGCAACCCATTCCGTTTGATCAAGGTCACGCGGCGCTGCCTTCGTGCCCTGAACATTTGGAAGAAAGTTTGGTTTCTGTCCCAAGGCCCGGTGCTGGGAACTCCTTGTCGTCGTGTAACACTAACGACAGATGCTTCGCTCACCGGGTGGGGAGCGGTCATGAGTGGCCACTCAGCCCAAGGTCTGTGGAGCGAGCACCATCTCAATTGGCACATCAATTGCCTGGAAATGCGTGCTGTGTTTTTAGCTCTAAAACACTTCCTACCAGACCTCACAGGGCACCACGTGTTAGTTCGCACCGACAACACATCAGTGGTCGCCTACATCAATCATCAGGGAGGTCTGCGTTCGCGCCCCTTGAACAAGCTGGCGCGCCAGATCCTCCTGTGGTCCCAAGGGAAGCTCCTCTCACTCAGAGCAGTTTATATCCCTGGACATCTCAATGTGGGAGCAGACGTCCTGTCGAGACAGGGGCTGAGGCCCGGGGAATGGAGACTCCACCCAGATGTGGTGGAAGTCCTCTGGAAGAAGTTTGGGAAAGCCCAAGTGGATCTTTTTGCGAGCCAGGAGACAACACATTGTCCCCTTTGGTTCTCTCTGTGTCATCCAGCTCCCCTGGGTCTGGATGCTATGGTACAGGCGTGGCCGAGGCTTCGCCTGTACGCATTTCCCCCGATCGCTCTGCTCCCGGGAGTTCTGGAAAGAGTGCGCCAGGACGGGATTCGCCTCCTGCTGGTGGCCCCGTTCTGGCCGGGTCGAGCCTGGTTCTCAGACCTGAGGTCTCTCCTAGACGGCCCGCCATGGGAAATCCCAGTCAGGAGAGATCTCCTCTCACAGGCAGGAGGGGCAATCCTGCACCCTCGCCCAGAGTTGTGGAAGCTGTGGGCGTGGCCCCTGAGGGGGCACGACTCCTAGATTCCGGTCTCTCGACTGAGGTCGTTGAGACCATCCTTCAATCCAGAGCTCCCTCTACGAGAAAGACGTACACCAGGAAGTGGAATATGTTTGTCGCCTGGTGCAGGCAGCACCAAATCGAACCAGTTCACTGCCCGTTGGCTTCAGTGCTGGACTTCTTGCAAGCCCGCCTTTCGGCTGGCAATGCTCATTCTACTTTGAAGGGCTACGTGGCGGCCATAGATGCCTTCCACGCTCCCTTCGGTACTACTTCCCTTGGAAGACTTCCCCTGGTGTCACGATTTCTCCGTGGTGCACTGAGGCTGAGGCCCCCGTTGCGCTCACGTGTCCCTACGTGGGACCTGGCCGTGGTACTTGAGGCTCTTTGCAACCCTCCGTTTGAGCCTATTGAAGCAATTTCGGACAGGTTGTTGTCCTTTAAGACTGCCTTTCTGTTGGCGATCTCCTCTCTTAAGAGAGTGGGTGATCTACAGGCCCTTTCAGTGGCCCCCTCTTTTATCGACTTTGCCCCTGGAATGGTCAAAGCGTTTCTGCACCCTAAGCCAGGCTACTTACCCAAGGTGCCGTCAGCAGTGCCACGGCCCGTAGTGCTTCAGGCCTTCTGTCCTCCCCCATACACGGAACCGGAACAGCAGAAGCTTAACTGTATGTGTCCAGTGCTCGCACAGAGCTGCCCTGTGGAGGAAGACGGACCAATTATTTGTGTGTTTCGGTCCTCGCAATAGAGGTCTTCCAGCTTCTAAGCTGACTCTAAGTCGGTGGATTACGGATGCCATCTCAACTGCTTACAAGTCCTCTGGTCTTCCCTCTCCGATGGAAGCCAAGGCGTACTCGACCCGCAAAGTTGCGGCGTCCAAAGCATTCATGTCAGGGGTCCCCCTGCAAGATATCTGTAACGCTGCGGGATGGTCCACGCCGCTTACATTTGCCAGGTTCTATGAACTGGATCTCCCCTATACTCCGGGCTCTATGGCCCTCCTCTCTGACGCTCCCTCTACGAGCAGAGCTGTCTAACTGTGTTTTACTCCAGCAGACTCCTCGAAACTAACTTCCCCTTACAACTGATTCGGGCTACTTTCGCCCTCTTTGCAATGGCCGAGGCCCTTGCTTGCTCTTCATGCTTGATAGCAACAACTACACTGGGCCACTTTCGCCCTTCCCTAGGGGGGCTGGAGCTATCACCATAGGCTACTTTCGCCTTTTAAATACGGGCTACTTTCGCCCTCTACCTCGGGCTACTTTCGCCCCTTTCGCCACGGGCTACTTTCGTCCGTTGGCAAGTGAGACCCTCGTTTCACTCGGGCCACTTTGGCCCTTCAGACAAGCTGACACTATCTGCTCTGGGCTACTTCCGCCCATATATTCAGGTGGGCTAAGGCCCCCTCGTCTACCAGGGGCTACTGTCACCCCTTTTTACTACGGGCTACTGTCGCCCTCTACCTCGGGCTACTTCCGCCCTATTTCCAGCACGGCTGAGGCCGCAGTGTCATGCTTGGCAGCATTTATACTCTGGGCTACTTTCGCCCCTTACTCTGGGCTACTTTCGCCCTTTTCCACGGGCTACTTTTGCCCGCTTGCGAGTGAGGCTGAGGCCCTCGCACCACTCGGGCTACTTCCGCCCTGCTGGTATCCATTCACGGCTGAGGCCGCTTTATGCTTGAGAGCAACTATACTCAGGGCTACTTTCGCCCTTTTTGACGGGAGAGGCTGAGGCCCTCGCTCCATTCGGGCTACTTACGCCCTTCTTCTAAGACGGCTAGGGCCGCACATTACTCAGGGCTACTTTCGCCCTTTTTTCATGGGCTACTTTCGCCCTTCTCTCTCCACCCGCTCCACACAGAGCAGGGCTTGGAATTCTGGCGGCGTGGGCATATCGTTCCCAAAGCGGAGTGATGCAGCTCGACGTTCCCGAAGGGGAACGCCTCGGGTTTCGTATGAAACCCTAGTTCCTCTAGGGAACGAGACGCTGCGTCGCTTACCACAATTCTGGCATCCCTGCAGCGCTCCTGGTGGCAGAAGCTGCCGGCTGCATTCACCGCATGTGCTTTATAGCTTCCTGGCTCCTGACGTCACCCCGTCCGTGACGTCATACGTAACTCTCTATTGGACTGATTTCACACGTGATTCAGAGCGTGGGCACGCTGGAGGCGTTCCCAAAGCGGAGTGACGCAGCGTCTCGTTCCCTAGAGGAACTAGGGTTTCATACGAAACCCGAGGCGTTCTCTCGGTTGGTTGTGCATCTTTTTCTTCCACACTTTTTCCTTCCACTCAACTTTCTGTTAATATGCTTGGATACAGCACTCTGTGAACAGAGTTCTTTGGCAATGAATGTTTGTGGCGTACCCTCCTTGTGAAGGGCGTCAATGATTGTCTTCTGGACAACTGTCAGATCAGCAGTCTTCCCCATGATTGTGTAGCCTAGTGAACCAAACTGAGAGACCATTTTGACGGCTCAGGAAACCTTTGCAGGTGTTTTGAGTTGATTAGCTGTTCGGCATGTCACCATATTCTAATTTGTTGAGATGTGAATTGGTGGGTTTTTGTTAAATGTGAGCCAAATCATCACAATGAAAAGAACCAAAGACTTGAACTACTTCAGTCTGTATGCATTGAATTTATTTAATACACGAGTTTCACAATTTGAGCTTCTCCATGACATTCTAATTTATTGAGATGCACCTGTATGCCTGATTTAGTATTCCAGTGTAAGTTTGAAAAAAAAAAAAACCCTGTACCCCTTTATTTCAAAGCATGTAATGATTGTGCGTAATGATTCCTTCCAGCTGACTCATTACGAAATGGAAACATTCACAATCTCTGTTTCTTCACTTTGAAATACTTCAAGCATCTTGGGCTATGAGCTTCTCCACCTTCCTCCAGGCTCTAGGACCTTGGTTTCCAAAGAAATACTAAACTTGCTCTCATCTGAAAGAGGACTTTGGACCACTGGGCAACAGTCCATTTTTTTCTTCTCCTTAGCCCAGGTAAGACGCCTCTGACATTGTCTGTGGTTCAGGAGTGGCTTAACAAGAGGAATACGACAACTGTAGCCAAATTCTTTGACATGTCTGTGTGTGGTGGCTCTTGATGCCTTGACCCCAGCCTCAGTCCATTCCTTGTGAAGTTCGCCCAAGTTCTTGAATCGATTTTGCGTGACAAGCCTCTCAAAGCGGCGGTTTTCTCGGTTGGTTGTGCATCTTTTTCTTCCACACTTTTTCCTTCCATTCAACTTTCTGTTAACATGCTTGGATGCAGCACTCTGTAAACAGCCAGCTTCTTTGGCAATTAATGTTTGTGGCTTACCTTCATTGTGAAGGTTGTCAATGATTGTCTTTAGGACAACTGTCAGATCAGCAGTCTTCTCCATGATTGTGTAGCCTAGTGAACCAAACTAAGAGCACCCGATCACTGAAAAGAATCAATTTAGAGGTATGATTTATTATGAAACGGCCATCGTGATCGTATTCTCTACTTATTCACAGAAATTCTTTTTGAATTGATATTGTTTTTTTGTTTTTTTTTACTCATTTGCTCATTTTGAATTTGGCATGGCCAATTCAGCGTGTTACTAACATGAGACTCAGTTCAATTTGTGAATGAATCATGTACGATTTGCAAACCAATTCAACCAGATCACCGAAAAGAATCAAATTAAAAGAAAAATTCAATACAAAATGAAAACGTTCACCAATCTTGGTTTCTTAAATTTGAAATAACAAGGTAAGGAATTCATATTTTTACATTCATATTGCTCATTACTCAAATCATTTTTAGTTGGGCACGGCCAATTCAGTTGTTCATGCAAAACTAAATTACAAATTTCTTCAGCTTGAGAAATGATTAAATGAGTGGTGTATACTAGTCTATCAACTACAGTAAACAAAGAGTTTCATCAGCATTTGCCAACCACTAACCAGCCAAACCTGACCCAATGCATTGCATAATACAACATAATGCGAAAACTGTACAAATTCTGAACATACCCGCATTGCGCAACAATGATGCAAACAGGCTTGAGCAGTGTTTAATAATGAAAATATTGCAGCCTTCAATCTGTGCATGTTTAGTTCAAGTTTAACTTGACTTTCTTGTCAGCATTAGCAAATTAAGCAAAAACATATTACATCTGCAGATTCTGACAGAAAATCCCAGTTGGCCATTGACAGTTTCCACAATTAATGCTTCAACGATCCTGGAAAAAGCCCTGAGGGGACATGAAACTCTTCAACACAGAGACGTTATGAAAAAGTACCCTGGTATTACCACAGAAATGTATAATGGACTCGAACTCGATGGTAATACCATGGTATGCTAAAGTGTACAAGGTACTCCTGCAATATTGTTTCGGTGAATTAAAAAATTAATCAAAGCATAAATGTTTTTGCAAGAACTTCAACATAGAGGAAAAGGGCAATTGTTAGTTTTTCAGGAGCTTTTAGTTGTAAAAACCCCTCATTGTTAAAACGCTTAAGGAAGCTTTAAAGCTTGGTCAGGAAACAAGGACTCTGGGGTCGTTCTCGCATCCCTGAGGAAGATAAAGAGAAAAACAGCCAGTGGCGAGTTGGGCACGAGAGCAGTGTTTTATGAGCGGGAGGATCGGTGCATTGTATGCTAATTGTTTGAAAGCACCATTTTTTCTCATACTGGCGGACACTTGCTGATGCTGTAGGTTTCTTGAAGGGAATTAATGCACACAGGCGATATACAGTACTGCGAAAGACAGCAGTGAAAGTGTGAAAACACATGCACGCTGTCAGATTCATATAGAGTTTGGCTGTTTAAATAACTGATTTAACTTCCATTAAGAGGAACAAGAAAAGAAATGTTTTTAGTACTACCGGTCTCTGACAAAGCGCTTTCTCACTGCGGCCAAAAATGAGTTCATTTGCATAGGCTTTATGTGATGGCAATGAAAACTTGCCAGAAATCATTATGCGATTATGCAAGTGCCAGTGACAGTAAAAGTACAGCTATCTTTAGCACATAATGAATAAATACAAATGCAGTGCAAATATTACATTAGGATTTCAAAAATCTTAATACATTCTTGTGTTTGATTTAAGACGGAGAGATGTGTGATTTTAATTAAACAAGACAATATTGTGTCATATTTTATTTGCCACTTACCAATTAGTGAAGTTGTCAAGGCAAATATTCAGATTGAAAATAAAATGGCAATGTGTTGAAATCCAATCAAAAAGAGTTACATTCTTTATCTGTGATAGAAGCAAGTTTGCTTTTAAAGTCAACAATATAGTGCTGTTTGCAACCAATTTTACTTAAAAAAAAAAAAAAAAAAACGAAAAAAAAAAAAAACAGGAACTGATACAATAATGAAACTTTAATTAAATATAAAGAATTTTTTTCTTTGAAAAATATCATGCACCAGGGTTGTTGTAGGTAACTAAATAGGTAAACGATTAAAAAGTTACTTAAAATTATATATAATTATATACGTGTGTGTGTGTGTGTGTGTGTGTGTGTATATATATATGTGTGATAAAACTAATAACTAATAAACTAACATATTATATTATATATAATAAATATTACAAAGCACAAAACAAAATAACTAAAACTAAAGCAACATTTCTCATTTTCATTTAGTTTAACTTAAATTACTAAGTATTAACAAAAAAAATTGGTAGACATATTTAAATAAAAAACTAATAAAATGACAAAACAACATAACAAAATTACTAAAACTTGAATGGAAAGTAAAGTAAAAAAAAAAATCTAATTCCAAAATTACAGTTAAAATGATCATTAATAAAAAAATTAATAAAAAATACGCAGACATAAAAAAAATCCACACATAGCAAAATTACTAAAACTTAAACTAAAAGTAAAAAAAAAAAAAAAAAATCTAATTCCAAATTGACCAAAGCAACGTTTCTCATTTTTGTTTAGTTTAACTTGAACTCCTAAAAATAATAACTAAAACAAAATAAGCTAAAACTAATAAATAAAATATATAGACATTGTTTTAAATAACTAATAAAAATGGCAAAAACATACAACAAAATGACCAAAACTAAAATGAAAGCGAAAACAAAATCTTATTCAAAATTTGCCAAAGCAACATTGGTCACTTTTGTTTAGTTTAACTTGAATGACTAAAATAACTAACACTTAAAAACGAATAAATAAAAAAATACATAGACCTATTTAATAAATAAATAAATAAATGAAAACTAATAAAGATGACAAAAACACACAACTACCCCTACGAAAAAATAAATATACAAAAATGTATTTAAAAACACATTTATTTCATGCTAAGCACTTTAAATACAAATACATTTACTAAAATGGTTTATTTAATGTCTGCTAAATTGAAACAAATCATTTTATTCTTAATGCACTTTAATTGTGAGGAAAATGATGCTGAAGTCCAACTAAAGATATACTTAAGTATATTTGAGTGTGCTAAAGTGGAACTACTGTAAATATACTTTAGGTTCACTTTAAATATTTTGTATTTAAAGACTGATATTATATAAAGATCTCACAATCCTTATCAATAGTGACGTTAAAGTTTAATTACAATTATTATATCAGTAAGTCTCGAGCAATATGTCAATTATGTCAACAGTCTTAGTATAAAATAAATGCATTTGGAATATGTTTCTTTTTTACTAGGGTAGACATATTTAAAAAATAAATAAATAAAGATGACATAAACACACAACTGCATTACTAAAACTTTCTAAAAATATTAACAAAAACTATGTGTCATGCACAAAGTCCAGGAACATCAAGAAAGGAAACAGCTTTACTTTTGGCAGTGTTCTGGAGAAATGTATGGCGTCTCCATCTGATGTAACACCATTGATCGGCTTCTTCCTGAGCCACACACAAAATCCCTGAAGGTTCGACTTCAGCCATTCAGATGGACTGAAGGAGAGGATGAGGAGGATGAGGAGAAGTGTCCTGTTACAAAAGCCTCTGTGTTTGATGACTTGGAGAAAGTCACTTAACCTGAGATGGAGAAGAGACGCAGCAAAGACAGCAGAGATCAATGGGTCGGGAACTCAGCTGGGCCAAAATCAATCACCGCAACACCCAGAACCTCCAGCTCAGATTAAAACAGCCTCCAAATGCTTTCCCAGCTAACAAAGAACGTTCTCAGAACATTCGGCCAAGGTTTTGAACAATAACAATCTTCTGGTAATGTTAGTGTAATGAGTTGGGTCTTTAATAAGGTTCTCAAATTTTATTTATAGGGATCTAACAAAAGATGTGTTTTGCGCCATTATGCTTTGACACAGTATCTGTCAAACAAGCACAATATATAAAGATCTCACAATCCTCATAAATAATCTCCTAACCAAGTGTCTTTTCGCTGCGTGTTTCAAAGTGAAGTGCGCACTTCTTTCAGGCGATCAACTCGTGCTCCGGTGTTTTCAGCACCTCAGAACAGCTCTGTTTATAATGAATGCATGTGCTGTGAGTTTAGCGCACGTTTGGAAATGCAGTGGTCATCAGTTATGCTTTATTTTCACGGCAGATGATTCCAGCATTTCATTACAAATGTAAGCCTGTTTTCACTGTCAAAATGATAAGCGCTTCTGCCATTTCCAACAAAAATAAAAGCTTAAAAGTGCAGTAATTATAAAAGTATAAAAGTGTAGAAATTAAGAAAGAAGTATCGTAATTTCCCTGCTAGTGTAAAGCAAAAATAATATACTTATGAAATATTAATTTATTTTACAGTGCAGTTGTTTTACAATATGTGGCTATTACTGTCATAGGAATAACAATGATATGCAATTGTTATTATTATTAAATTCTAATTTGTCTGGCTTCCTAAAACACCAGTGTGAATGTAATTTAGACTAAGACAGTATATCACAAATGAAAAAGTTGAGCCCCCTTTAAAGTTCAGGTATACTGACTTTTTTTTTCGGACTTTTCTTAGTTATGAACATGGGTTGGAGATCTTAATTTTGAACTTTCAAAGTGCATTAGATATAAGAATTTAACTTTAAAATGAAAAAAAATCTCTTTAAATATCACAATAAATATGGGATTGTGGACTTCATATCGTGATATTATCGTATCGTGAGATTTTGATATTGCTACATCCCTAGTTATTTATCATTATTCATGGATCATTTTATTTCTGAAAGTTATGTTTATCTAACGAGTTTTAAATGTTGCTGTATATGTTTCAGAACATTCTAAAAACATTTCAAGATAACATTCCAATATGAATGTTTGCAAAATTCTAAAATGGAATGTTCTCACATAACCCAAAACATTTTTTTTTGAACGTTTAGAGAAATTCTAAATTATGTTTTAGTACCTTGATGAGAATGTTAGGAAAACATTCTTATGGTGTGTGTGCACCAAAAGTGAAGCAAATATTCAGATCACTCTAGATTACTCACAGAATGTTTTTCGTGTCACTGGCACAAATAAAAACATGCCAATAAGGACATGCCAAAAAGCTGTTTGCTGATTGGTTTGTGCAACAACGCTAATTTTTCTCTCAAGTTAAAAATGTTCAACTTGCACAAAGACATTGAGTCATTTGTGTCTATCCACGACTTTGCATTGACTTTGTATGTAAGCTACTTGCGGCAATAATTAAATTCACTTTGGGTGTGCACACACCATTAGAACATATTTTTGTTTTTGGGTTAAGATCAATGGCAGCCCAATTCTGCCACTGAATAAAAAAAAAAGTTAATTGTGGCTTTTTATTTCACAATTCTGATGTTTTTTTTTCTTCTCAGAATTGCATGATGTAATCTCACAATTTTTGTTTTTGTTTCCCTCAGAGCTGCAATATATATATATTTGCAATTGCAAGTTACAGAGTCAAAATTGCAAGATAAAGTCACAATTTAAAAAAAAAAAATTCTTAGAATTGGACTTTATTACCTGCAACTGCGAGTTCATATCCCACAATTATGATGAAAGAAGTCAGAATTGTGACAAATGCAAGAAAAAAATCTGAATTGCAAGATGTAAATTTGCAATTGTGAGGAAAAAAAATTGAGATAAAAAGTCGGTGCCTTTTTATTTTTTATTCAGTGGCTTCCACACAAGCTAACAAAAATGTTCTAAGAACATTTTAAGTTATAAAAATGTTTCCTTTTTCCTTTTAACATTTTCTTATAGTAATGTAAACGTTAGAGGAACATTCCATTGTTAAATTTTTTTTAAACATTATGGGAACCTTCCATCCTTCTAATGATTTAAGGACTTTCCGAGAATAATGTTTAAAAAAAAAATCTCTCAAGATTTAGTTCACCCTTATGTATAATAATCCAAGAATTTTCTATTTCTACTACTAATGTTCATCAAAGACAAATAACATCATGTGGATGGTACATGAACATTGTCACAATGTTTTCTGCTAACATTTCAAAAACATTCAGGAAATATTATTGACATCAATAAGCAATAGCCCAAAATACATTGTACGGGTCAAAAATATTTAATAATTTTTCTTTTATGCCAAAAATCATTAGGATATTATGTAAGGATCATGTTCCATGAAGATATTTTGTAAATCTCCTCCTGTAAATATATCAAAACTTAATTTCTGAGTAGTAATATGCATTGCTACGAACTTAATTTGGACAACTTTAAAGGCTTTTTTCTCAGTATTTAGATTTGTTTTCTTGCACCCTCATATTCCAGATTTTCAAATAGTTGTGTCTCAGCCAAATACTGTCCTAATTTAAAAGAATATTGACCCTTATGACTGGTTTTGTGGTCCAGGGTCACAGCTAACATCATAATGACGTTCTGAGAACATTGGTCAAAGAACATTTCTTCTCAACGTTACAAGAATGTAAATTGAATATAAATAATGTTTTAAGAATGTTCCATAAACATTATTTTAGGAATCTTTTGTCCTAACATGTACATTTAAAATCGTACGTGAATGTTCATTGTATGTTGTCTCCTAAAAGTCTTTAAGAAGGCAAACATGAATCATTAGTTTTATTGATAATTTATTTGGAAATGTTAATATTGAGATCTCTGACTTTTGATTGCAGACTTTGCTATCTTGGAAAAACCTGAGCAGACTGACATGTCTTTTGAAACTCCAGATGGGAAACGTGAGATAATGTGGTCTTTTCCACTGGAGAAACATCTGAGAAGCAGCAAGCAATTGAGATGGTAACTACTGCAAATTTTCTTTATGATGGCTTGAATGTGAGCTGGAGTGATGATTTTGGTCTGACCTCGGTTTTTATGCTTTCCCAGCATCTCTTGGCAGTGAAATAGCAGTCTAAGAAAGAGAGCTGACAGCCTGTCAACAGACGTCCAGACGTGTCAGATCCTCTCAGCGGGACCGAGCTCCATATTCTGACACACCAGTGACTGTGATTCCATGTGAAAGAGTGAATTAAGAGAGACCTTTACACGACCAAACCTCATTCGGTGCAACTTCTTTCAGCACAACAGAGCAGACATGCTGGACGGTAAATAATAAACACTGTTTTGACATCTCCAGCATGCTATAAAAATACTTTCACATGTTCATGTTGAGTGAGACGGAAGACAAAAAAATGTTAGAGACAAGTAGGGCTGAAACGATTGAAACAAAAATTAATTGAGGCAAATTATTTGCCTTGAGACTTCGTTTAGTCCATTTACTGTAACTACACACAGAACACTGTGTTTCCCCACGGACCATTATTACTGACACACAACCAGATAAATGCTGGACATATTTAAGACCCTAAATCAATATGCTGGCTATATGATGTCCCTTAGTTATCTGTGTTTTGTGAAAGACTAAGCGCCATTCGTGTTGATTGTCTGATACTCTCTTTGTAACACACAGAAAGTTAGTCGATATCACACGAGTGCCAGTTTTCACCTCTAAAAATCAGCATATGACACTGATTTTATGCAACAGTTCAATAAACAATAAGTTAATATTAAGAGATTTACGTTTTAGACACCATATTGGCTGTTTTTGCTCTATTTTGCCAACAAAAAATCATTCCAAACACAGCCACAGTACTGTTTTGCATCTTTCAGCAAGATGACAGTGTTTCATTCACCCGTTAAATGATTCGGTTTGATCACAGTGACTCACTTATTAACAGTGACTTGCTGCCACCTACTGGCAGTTTTAGTTTTACATTTAAAGTATCTTTTATTTTATTTTATTTTTTTAAATAATTGCAAATGTCAGCAAGGCTCAACGCTAAGGATTTTTTCTACTAGCCCTGTCGGGCCAATGGTTTAAAGTTTTACTTGCCCTGCCGAATTTATCAGTGACCCCACAAAAAAAAAATAAAAAAAAAATAAAATACAATAGTTTTCATTGTTTCTGATAAATATAACCTTTACAAATATGGTTATGACACCACAAACTACGTAACTTTATTAACTTAACTCATTTAAATTTTAAATTGTTAGTCAAGTGAACACACTACAAAGTGTTCACTGTACAAATATGTTTTTTTTAGTTGTTCAGAAAAGAGCAATTACAGTACAAATGCAAATTAAGCTGCAAGCAGCAATGAAAGGGCCCTCGCACCCGGGCTCACTGCCGTTAATATAGGAGAAATATGTCAAAGTCATTTATATGTGGCAAACTTCCTGCTGCCAGCTGGAGCTATGCCTATAACTGATTATTGGCATGTAGATGTGTTCAGGCCGGCACTTTTATCAAACATAGTTGGTAGGCTATATTTAAGTTAGTGCAAAGTATGATGTATCCCGTTGCCAAGAGGTGGCACTATGATTATAACTGAATATTGGCCTTTAGGTGTCTTCAGGCATGGACTCTTACCAAACCTGTGAAATTTGGTGCAGATTGGACATTGCATTTTTACGTTAGTGTCAAACAAGTCATTTCCTGTTGCCAGCAGGTGGCACTATGATTATAACAGAATATTGGCCTTCAGATGTGTTCAGGCCAGGACTCTTATGGAACGTGTGAAGTTTGAGACTTTTATTTCCATGGCGAAACATAAAAAATTGTCAGGCCACCACAAACACGCCCTTCAACGAAAACCTTAAGATCTTTGTAATATAACATCGCTACGGCCTTTAGATTAGACTGACCAATTTTGGTGTTGATCTGTATAAATCTCTAGGAGGAGTTTGTTGCAGCGTAAAGCATGTAATTTCTTGTCGCCAGCAGGTGGCGCTATGACTGTAACTGAATATGGGCATGAAGATGTCTTCAGGTCAGGAGTGTTATCAACCATGTGAAGTTTGGAGCAGATCGGGCATTGTATGCCTGAGTTATAGCAACTTTCTGTTTCATGGCGAAACATCAAAATTTGACAGGCCGCTACGGACACGCCCTAAGACAAACTCTAGATCTTTGAAATTTAACGTCATGTGGGCCTTTAGATTAGACTCACCAAATTTGGTGTTGATCTGAATAAATCTCTAGGAGGAGTTTGTTCTAATACAATGCCTGAAAATGGCTGAGAAGCTTAAAAATAACCGTCTTTCTGTTGGGTTTTGGATTTTGCTCCAAGAGACTTTTTTGTAGGTATTGGTGTGTTACATGTGTGTACCAATTTCCATGCATGTACGTGAAGCGTAGTTCAGAGCGCACACTGCTGAATGTGTATAGGTGGCACTGTCGAGCCATTTTGCCACACCCACTTCTGAAACCCATATCAGATGGAAATTTTCGCCAGTAGGCGCCAGCAATTCACTGTTAAAACGTAAGTCATTGAGTTTTAATTGATTCTGTCAAGCGAATGATTCATTCAGACAAATTCATTCCAAAAGCTGATTCATAGTGTGTAAGTTGCTCAGAAATGCAAAACATTGTCTTTATCTTTGTTTGGAGCTATTTTCATTGGCGAAGTAGAACAAAAATGCACAATATGGGGTCTAAAATGTAAGTCTTTTAATATTATTAACCTGTTTATCGAACTGTATAAAATCAATATCAATACATGTGATCTTGCTGATATTTAGACTTCATTCTCCAAATCCTACAACTTTAATCTCGTAATCTTTTTATTTTTTTTTTACGTGGCACTTAAACGTTGCCGTACAAATAAATGCTGTTCTTTTGAAATTTATATTTATTGTGACGTGACACTGAGGACTGAAGTAATGATGCTGAAAATTCAGCTTTGATCACAGAAATAAATTATTTTTTAACAAATATTTGCATATTGCTTTTACTGCATTTTTAATCAAATAAATGCAGGCTTGGTGAGCCGAAGAGACTTCTTTCAAAAACAAAATCGTGTTGACCCTAAACTTGACTCGATTTAAGGTAATCCAAACTATTCTGTACAGTTCAGAATGACCTCGTTTTAAAGTGTCCTGTCTGATCTTGTCCATCTTATATAACTGTGGGAAGCATTAAACACAACCTGACATGGTCAAAACATGATCGGTGTCACGTAACTAGCAGAAGTGCTGAGCAGGAGGGTGGCGTACGTGCTATTCGCTCGTGGCCTCGTCCAGAATCGCTGTCTGAAGGGCAACGCGATGTCGTGCCTGTGCCGCTTTGCTGTTACGATGAGACATTGCGGCTCCACGGGGCTGAAGAGATGAGACTGGCAAAACAGAAGTCCTGTTGATGACATCCTTGGCTCTGCTGTTGGACCAGTTGATTTTAATGAGGCCTGAGTCAATGCAACCCACCCACAAACTCTCAGCACTGAGAGAAAACAAATCAGATATTCACAAACTAGAGTATAAAACGTGATCATAGAGCATCAGAAATACAGACTTTAGAGGAACAGTTCTCCCAATAATGAAAATTTGCTGAAAACTTTCTCACCCTAGGGTCTTGTTAGATGTAGATGAGTTTGTTTCTTCATCAGATTTGGAGAAATGTAGCACTCCATTAATTGCTCACCAATGGATGTGAATGGGTGCCGTCAGAATGAGAGTCCAAACAGCTGATAAAAACATCAAGTAATCCACACCACTCCAGTCCAAATTTACTTAAGCAACATTGCTGATTTGCATTAAGTTAACCTTTAATTACTAAGGTTCAAAGTACTGAGAAAAAAAAAAAAAAAACATATTAAAAGAAACTAATATGTTAAACAAATATGTAAAACAACATAAATTACAAAATCTTTAATTAAAGGAAAAAAAAAATCTAATTCCAAATTTACCGAAGCGACGTTTCTCATTTTCATTTAGTTTAACTTGAATTACTAAGGTTCAAGTATTACCTAAAAAAATAAAAATATGTAGACATATTAAAAAAACAACTTGTATACATATAAGAAAATGAATAAATATAACAAAACAACATAACAAAATTACTAAAACTTTAATTGAACTGAAACTTAACTTAAAACTTAAATTTAAGTAAAAAAAAAATCTAATTCCAAATAAAGCAACATTGCTCATTTTTATTTAGTTTAACTTGAAATAATAAGGTGTAACTACTAAGAAATAATAATAATAAAAAACATTAAAAAAAAACTAATAAAATTGACAAAACATCATAACAAAAATACTAAAACCTAAACTTAAAGTTCAAAAATATCTAATTCCAATTTTACCAAAGCAAGATTTCTCATTTTTGTTT
Source organism: Garra rufa (assembly GCF_049309525.1). Lineage (NCBI taxonomy): Eukaryota > Metazoa > Chordata > Actinopteri > Cypriniformes > Cyprinidae > Garra > Garra rufa. The sequence continues at coordinate 41,408,811 of NC_133377.1, forward strand.
AGTTTAACTTGAATTACTAAGGTTCAGGTACTAACTAAAAAATAAAAAAAATATGTACTCATATTTAAAAAAGAACAACAACAACGAAAAAAACAAAACAAATTAAAGCAACAAAACAACATAAAATTACTAAAACTTAAACTTAAATTAAAGTTAAAAAAATCTAATTTCAAATTTACCAAAAGAAACATTTCTTATTTTCATTTAGTTTAACAACAAGAAAAAAAGGAATAAAAATGACAAAACAACATAATTACTAAAACTTGAACTTAAATTAAAGTTGAAAGAAAATCTGATTAACTTGAGTTACTAAGGTTCTGGTACTAACTAAAAAAAATCAGTTTAAAAAAATTAATAAAAGTAACAAAACAACATAACAAAATTACTAAAACTTGAACTTATATTAAAGTTAAAAAAATAAAAATCTAATTCCAAATTCACCATTTCTCTTTTTTGTTTAGTTTAACTTGAATTACTAGGGTTCAAGTACTAACTAAAAAATAAAAAATCTGTAGACCTTTTTAAAAATAAATAAATAAAAATGACAAAACAACATAACAAAATTACTAAAACTTAAAGTAAAAAAAAATATTGAATTACTAAGGTTCAAGCACTAACTAAAAAAAATGTAGACATATACAGTATATAAAAATAACTAATAAAAATAACAATACAACATAAAATTACTAAAACTTAAACCTAAAGTAAAAAAAAAAAAAAAAGAATCTTATTCCAAATTTACAGAAGCAACATTTCTCGTTTTTGTTTAGTTTAACTTGAACTCCTAAAATTAAGAACTAAATTAAAATAAAATAAAACTAATAAATAACTAATAAAAATGACAATTAGTTGGAAATGTACTCCCTCTCAGACCATCCAAGATGTAGATGAGTTTGTTTCTTCATCAGATTTGGAGAAATGTAGCATTCTATCACTTGCTCTCCAATGGATGTGAATGGGTGCCGTCAGAATGAGAGTCCAAACAGCTGATAAAAACATCACAATAATCCACACCACTCCAGTCCATCAATTAATGTCTCGAGAAGCTAATAGTTGCGTGTTTGTAAGAAACAAACCTACTAAAAATGTTTTTATCAGCTGTTTGGGCTCGCTTTCTGACGGCACCCATTCACATCCATTGGTGAGCAAATGATGTTATGCTACATTTATCCAAATCTGATGAAGAAACCAATTTATCCACATCTTGGTTGGCTTTCGAGTGAGTAAAATCTCAGCAAATGTTTATTTTTGGCTGAACTCGTCCTTAAATATTTCTATCACAGCTTGTCTATTGTGAGCACTTTTTATGAAAGGATGTTCATTAACGGAGAGATGATGTGACTGGAGAAGTGGGGAGCCTGAAGCGTGTGGCATGGATTCAAGTGGACATTTGTGCTTGGAGATACTCAATGAGACAGATGCATTATGGGAACACACTGTATGCTTTATTTGGGTCAGCTTTATTTAGTGTTCGGATCTCTATTCTGACAAACGTAAAAATAGGCATACATTATTATCCAGAACGCCACAGTTTGATCGGAGCATGTTTAAAATGGGTTTCCACTAAAACACGGTGAGCAGACTTAGAGAGTATGAGAGCTGATTTACAGGAAACTTTACATTTGTTATAGATTATTGAAGTGCTAGCTTTGTCTCAGAGGTTTCTCACAAAGTGAAGTAATTTACAATAGAGCCATAAAATTAATGTGGACAATTTTGTCCTGGAAATGTTTTTTTGAGTTCGTATCGAGCTCTTATAGTTATGCATATATACATGCATATGCATTTATTTATTTAAATGAATAAAAAGGGCAAAAATACATAAGTAAAAATAAATAAATAGTGCAAAACCAAATGTATAAAAATATATAGGTGAATGCATAGATGCAAAAATGAATGCATAAATAAATAAATGCATTATTGCGACTAAAGTTAAATAAGTGCAAAATAAACGCATGAATCAATTAATTGTATAAATAAATAAGTGCAAAACAAATCCTTAAATAAATAAATGCATAATTGCAAAAATAAATGCAGAAATGAATTTATAAATAAATAAGTACTCAAATAAATATATGAATCAATAAATGTATAACCAAATGAATAAATGCAGAAATAATTGTCTCAGAGGTTTCTCACAAAGTAAAATTATTTACAAAAGACTCAAATGAGTAAAGAGCCATAAAATTAATGTGGACAACATTTTGCCCTGAATCAAACTCTTATAATTATGCATATATACATGCATATGCATTTATTTATTTAAATGAATAAAAGTGCAAAAATACATGAATAAGTAAAAATAAGTGAATAATTAAATAAATAAATAGATCCATGAGTGCAAAAAATGTATAGGTGAATGCATAGATGCAAAAAATTATTGCATAAATAAATAAATGCATAAATAAATGCATTATTGCAACTAAAGTTCAATAAGTTCAAAATAAATGCTTGAATCAATTAATTGTATAAATAAGTGCAAAACAAATCCTTAAATAAATAAATGCATAGTTGCAAAAATAAATGCAGAAATAAATTTATGAATAAGTGCAAAAATACATTTATAAATAAATGAATATGTGCAATAAATGTGCATAAATAAATGTATGGGTAAATGCATAGATGCAATAATAAGTGCAAAATAAATGCGTTAATCAATTACTTGTATAAATAAATTATTGCAAAACAAAAACTTAAATGAGTGCGTACTTGCAAAAATAAATGCAGAAATAAATGAATGAATCAATAAATGCATAAACAAATAAATAAATGCTGAAATAAATGCACAAGTGAAAAAATAATTAAATATGTGCAAAAATAAATGTATAAATAAATGCATACATGCAACAAAACATGCATAAATTAATACATGTAAATAAATAAATGCATGAGTGCAAAAAACAAATGCAAAAACAAATGTAAAAAAAAATATGTGCAAAAATAAATGCATAAATAAATGTACAAAAAAAAGAATAGGTGCAAACTAAATGCATGAATCAATTAATTGTATAAATAAATAAGTGAAAAACCAAAACCTTAAATAAATGCATAGTTGCAAAATGAATGCGGAAATAAATGTATAAATAAATGAATGCAGAAATAAATATGTGCAAAAAATACATTTATAAATGAATGCATGAGTGCAAAAACAAATGCATAAATGTAGAAATAAATGCATAGGTGCAAAAATAAATGCATAAATCAAAAAAGTATAAAAACATGTATGCACAAGTACAAAACAAAATAAATATGTGCAAAAATAAATGGCTACATAAATTTATAAATAAATGCATTAGTGCAGAAATACATGCATAAATTAATAAATATAAATAAATAAATGAATGAGTGCAAAAAGAAGTGCATAAATAAATGAATAAACAAATAAATAAATGCACAAGTGCAAAATAAAATAAATGTGCAAAAATAAATGCATACACAAATTTATAAATAAATGCATTAGTGCAGAAATACATGCATAAATTAATAAATATAAATAAATAAATGAATGAGTGCAAAAAGAAGTGCATAAATAAATGAATAAACAAATAAATAAATGCACAAGTGCAAAATAAAATAAATGTGCAAAAATAAATGCATACACAAATTTATAAATAAATGCATTAGTGCAAAAATACATGCATAAATTAATAAATATAAACAAATAAATGCATGAATGCAAAACAAATGCATAAATAAATGTATAGATAAATCCATAGGTGCAAAAATAAAAGTATAAATCAATAAATATATGTGTAAGTAAATGCATACATGCTAAAATAAATAAGTGCAAAACATAAATGCATAAATAATTGCATACATAATTAAGTAAATGAACTCTGTATGAACAAGAAAAAACTTTCTTATAACTTCAGTTTAGTAAGACAGTGTTTGGCTTCTAGATCTAGCGGCTGCAGAGGTTTGGGAGGAGATGAAATCAATGGCATCTATTCTGATAGCTTCCCTATTGATTTCTGTGAAATGTCGGTGGCCTTTTGGAGAAAATGATGTCCTAATTTGCTGAATGGGAGTCGGGAGAGATGGAGGTTGTGACTTTAGCTGTCGACTGTGGGTCGCGTGGGCGTCTGTGAGGCCCTTAGCGGATGTTTGATTCACGGCGGCCCTTTACAAAACTGAGACTGTTCCCCGCATCCAAGATGAGAGTTAGACTTGATTAGGTCTCTGGTGCCTATAAAAAGATTTTAGGTCACAGATGAGAGATGACAGTATGGGCTCTCACAAACATCTCACATTAAACAATGAGAAGCGACAAAGGTTTGCACTCTAGTGTGGAACAATTTCAATCAATTTGAGTTGTAGTGGGACTGAAAATAAAATTAAATGAAATGCCTAATTGAAAGAATTTAGCTTGAAAGTTTAGCTTTGAGTCGTAATGCTACTAAAATAAAATGAAATAAAATAAAATGTTAAAAGTAATAATGGTAAAATAGTTAAAATGTCAAAAAGTGTCACTCCTGACTAAGCTCAAAAATCAGAAGAGACAATTACTCTTGAAATATTCAATGAGAAATTCATTATGCAAATCCATTTCTAGAAAACCAAAACTTAAAAAAGAAAAGCTAAAGTAATTCTCAATCAATTTGAGTTGTCAGATTATTGAAACGAAATAAAATAACATAAAATTAAAAAATTGATTAAAATAAAATTGAAAATGAATACATAAAAATAAGATCAAATAAAATGCCTAATAATACAATATATTATATATTATATTATATTATATTATATGATTACTCTTGTTCAAATATTCAATCAAAAAGTCATTATGCACATCCATTTCTGGGAAAATTTAATTGCTTAGAAAATAAAAGCTAAAGTAATTGTGGAAAAATTTAACAAATAAATACAAATAAAAACAAAACAAAAAATAAAACAAAACAAAACAAAATAAATAAATAGAAATAGGAAAAGATAAAATGCCTTATTATTATTTTTTTTAAATATGTGTTACTGAAATAAATAGTAAAATAAAATAGATAAAAATAAGATAAAATAAAATGTCTAATAATACAATACTTTTAAATATGTTAAAAATCACATGAATACATAAAAATAAAAACAAAATGCCTAATTATAAATGATCAATTTGGGTTGTCAGGTTACTGAAATAAAATCAAATCAAATAATAATAATAATAATAATAATAATAATAAAAAAAAAAAAAAAATATATATATATATATAATGACTACATGAAAATAAGATAAAATGCCTAATAATAAAATAAATATATTTACATATATGATTACTTGTTATGCACATCTATTTCTGGAATGCAATTGCTTAGAAAAGAAAAGCTAAAAGTAATTGTAGAAACTTTTCAATCAATTTGAGTTGTCAGGTTACTGAAATAATATAAAAATAAGATTTAAAAAATATATATGTATTATGTCACTGAAATAAATAATAATAAAATAAATAAAAATAAGATATACTGTGTATATATAAAAGATTACTCTTCAAATATTCAATAAAAAAAATTATGTGCAACCATTTCTGGAAAAATGTGATTGCTTAGAAAAGAAAAGCTAGCAAGTAATTGTGGAAAATTTTCAGTCAGTTTGGGTTGTCATGTTACTGAAATAAAATAAAATTTAATTAAATAAAAAATAAAATGCCTAATAATATATATTTTTTTCCAAATATGTGTTACTGAAATAAATAATACAATAGATACAAATAAGTAAATGCAAAAAAAATGCATAAATGTATAGATAAACGCATAGATGCAAAAATAAATGCATTAATGTATAAACAAGTAAATGCACAAGTGCAAAATAAATGCATAAACATATTTATAAATAAATGCAGTAGTGCAAAACTACATGCATAAATGAATAAATATAAATAAATAAATGCATGAATGCAAAAACAAATAAATAAATGCATAGGTGCAAATTTTCTGAAAATAGATACAAATCAGATCAAATAAAATGCCCAATAATAACATATTTTTCACAAAAGAAAATACTCTTGTTCAAATATTCAATAAAAAAAATATTTGCAACCATTTCTGGAAAAATGTGATTGCTTAGAAAAGAAAAGCTAACAAGTAATTGTGGAAAATGTTCAGTCAGTTTGGCTTGTCATGTTACTGAAATAAAAAAAAATGTAATAAAAAAATTTTTTTTTTCAAAATGTGTAACTGAAATAATAAAATAGATAAAAATAAAAAAGGGCCTAATAATAACATGTTTAAAAAAAAAGATTACTCTTTAAATATTCAATGAAAAAAATATGTGCAACCATTTCTGCAAAAATGTGATTGCTTAGAAAAGAAAAGCTAACAAGTAATTGTGGAAAATTTTCAGTCAGTTTGGCTTGTCATGTTATTAAAATAAAATTAAATAATAAAAAATAAAATGCCTGATAATATATATTTTTTTCAAAATATGTGTTACTGAAATAAATAATAAAATAGATACAAAAAAGATCAAATAAAATGCCTAATAATAACATATTTAAAAAAAAAAAAAAAAGAGTACTCCTCAAAGAGTCAATGAAAAAATTATGTGCAACCATTTCTTGAAAAATTTAATTGCATAGAAAAGAAAAGCTAACAAGTCATTGTGGACAATTTTCAGTCAAGTCGGGTTGTAATGTTACTGAAATAAAATAAAATGTAATTAAATAAATTATGTGTAACTGAAATAAATAATAAAATAGATAAAAATAAAAAGGGCCTAATAATAACATGTTTAAAAAAAGAGATTACTCCTCTTTAAATATTCAATGAAAAAAATATGTGCAACCATTTCTGCAAAAATATGATTGCTTAGAAAAGAAAAGCTAACAAGTAATTGTGAAAAAAATAATAAAAAATAAAATGCCTAATAATAAAATATTTTTCAAAAAAAAGAAAAAGATTACTCTTGTTCAAATATTCAATGAAAAAAAAAATGTGCAACCATTTCTGGAAAAATGTTGCTGAATTAAAAAAAAAAATAACATGCCAACATTCCAAAACGTGTTACTAAAATAAATAATAAACTAGTTAAAAATACGATCAAAATAAGATCAAACAAAATGCTTAATAATAAAATATTAAAAAATATATACATGTTAATAAATAAAAAAGTTTTACATATATGATTACTCTTATTCAAATTCATTTTGCACATCCATTTCTGGAAAAAAATAATTTGCTTAGGAAAAAAAAGCTAATAATAAATTGTGCTCAACAAATTACATGCCATGCATTTACAAAGAGTTTCAAAAATCAAACCAAAAGTGATGCTTTTCTTCTCTGACTGTATTTGATAGCATTTTTGTGAAAGGTTAAAAACATCCAGCGCTGAATAAAAGTGATGCACGTGCTGTAAAGGCACGTCTGTGATTTACAAGACTGCTGACGTACCATCTCTAAATGTTAGCACCGCTGTCGGCGCACAGCACATTTGTGAATATTATGCTGGCATCACATTTTTCACACAGTTAGGATCCGCACTCAAAGCACAGAGTAAGCAATGTGGAGCTGTCCCGCTGTCACTCGCTCATACTGTGTCCGTGAAGCAGCAGCGACGCGTCTCAGCAGGAGCCCTTGGTTTGTGCGGCTGATAATCAACTCTAATTGCAGGCCTGAGATGGGGCCGTTGGACTCGTACTCTTGCCGGGCGACTCTACGGGTGACTTCAGCTCCACTGAGACTCACTAACAGACCCCAGACACTTCAAATGAGTCGTTTATAGCTGTAATTAATTAGCAGGCAGGTAGTTAAATACATGGATTGAAGGTGATGAGGCGCTTCCTCACGCTGACCTCAGCTCACAATTGAATACTAATATATTTCAGACTAACGCTGTTCTTTCTAAACACTATAAACATTTAAAACAGCAGCTTGCAGGTTCAAGTTAGTATGTGGCAATTTACTAATTATCTTATTTGAAAATAAAGCTGATTTTCTAAAAATTTATATTTTATATTATCGGTAAATAATAAAAGTAACGCAACAAAAAACTAATTTATAATTAAAAAAAAAAATATATATATATATATATATATATATATATATATATATGTATGTATATATATATATATATATATATATATATATATATATATATAATATATTTAAATGTTAATCATAAATGGCCAAAAAAATGTAATTGTGTGTGTATATATATATATATATATATAGATATATATATATAGATATAGATATAGATATAGATATATACACATATATACACACACACACATATATATATATATATATATATATATATATGTGTGTATGTGTGTGTGTGTGTGTGTGTGTGTGTGTGTGTGTGTGTGTGTGTATATATGTGTATATATCTATATATATGTATATGTGTGTATATATATGTGTGTGTATATATATATATGTGTGTGTGTGTGTGTGTGTGTGTGTGTGTGTATATATACAATTACATTTTTTGGGCCATTTATGATTAACATTTAAATATATTATATATATATTTATATATATATATTTATATATATATGTGTATATATATATGTGTATATATATGTGTGTCAGGCCCGGATTGGCTAATCGGGAGGACCGGGAGAATTCCCGGTGGGCCGGTCCGTTTTTTTGGCCGCGAGGGCCGGTGTCCCTAGCTGCCTGCACTCACAGCAGTCGCCAGGGGCGGACTGTCCATCGGGAGAATTTTTGGCCCGCTACCCTCCAATTTTTATTATTATTAGGCTATTTAATATTGTTGTTGTTGTTTTTGTTGCCGGCCTAATGTACTAAAGTGGTTATTTCAGAATTAGCCATTCAATAGTAAAACTCTAATAAATCATAAATCGGTTAGTCTTGACTGGCACGCGTTTCGTCTCGCGCGCGCTCCGCGCATCCGCGCGTCCGCCGTCCGCCAAAACGACGCGAGACTGAAGTAGAAGTGCCCAGGTGGAGCAGAGAGACAAATCTGTCCTGTTTAGGACCTAAAGCGCAGGTCTGTTACATCTGTAAACAGACTATTGTAGTTTTGTCTTTGTTTACTTAAGTATTGAACTGCTAACAAATGTTAATCTATAAAAAATATCGTTTTAAAACAGGTTTAGGGAGCTACCCTTATAAAAATTAACTGTGGTTTTACAAAACATGTTTACTATAGTTATACAATAATTATACAATATACAATGGTTTTGCTACACTATACTTTCACCATGGTATAAAATTATGATTATACTAATGGGAATCAATCCTAAAAAAAACCCAAAAAAAACATGGTTACTATGTTTACCATAGGCTCAATAATATCATGGTTAATTTTCCTTAGGGCCAAACATGACCCATGATAATGCAAAACATGTTTAGTTTTAAGATTTTTTAATAAAGATATATTCAAGATGTAGCTAATTTTTGTTGTTTTAATTTTAACATTACGACAATAACACATGGTCCTAATGTAGTGGCCCTCTTTTTTCTGTTGCCCTTTTTTCTATCAAATGTTTTAGTACTAATCATAAATTATATATAATTTTGAAAGCTTAGAAGCTCAAGAACCATCCTGGTGGCTGTCTCCTCCCCCTTAGCAGCAATGTCAAGTGTCATTTTACAAAATCACAACTTTTTACAATCTTGACAAAAACATGTCTTTAAAAAGGTCTCAGTATTTCTGCAATAATCTGCTGATTGTCTTCTTTAAAAAAGACCAACCTTAGATCTGTACTGTATAGGTGGTTGTAAAGGTCGAGATGTGTTTATGAAAAAAGTGACACAAGATACAAGAAAATTTGTTTAAAAAGTAAACACACATGAGAGACAGAGAGATTAAAAGAGATTAAAAGGCAAATTGGAAGTTCATGAGATAGCATTTAATTATTTTACCCAGTTGATTTCAACTTTTCTTTATGTGATGATGAAAAATATTGTTGTCCAGGGTTTCAAATTTTGGTGTGGGATGGCCTGGATAAGTGTGAGATTTCCCGGCCTGAAATTTTGTCTCAGTCCGCCCCTGGTTAACGTCAAGCTAGGAGCAGTGCAAAACAACGATGTCTGCAAATCACCGTTCATGTTTATGTATCAAACCTTTTCTTGTACTGTTGCTCTTCAGCAGCAGCAGCCTCTAGTCCAGTTTGCTGCTAAGAGTGAAAAGCCAGGCCCCGTAACATTAACAAGCACCAGTCATGAGCCCAACACACTAGAATGGGCAGGTAGGACAGTGCAATACTTGTTCTATTCTTTATTTGTGTTTAAGGACTGAACAATTTTGCACAGAATATATATTCAGATATTGCAGAAAAGGACATTGTGATGTTTAAAAGAATAGTGTTAGACATTTACCCTTTAATGTTCTCATTTATGAAAAATATTTGAACTTATAAAGCAGCTGTTTACTTGAAAAAGACATGATAGTGTCATTAGAAAGTTTAATACATTTTATTTTAATCTTTATTTTATACATATAGCTTAATATACATTTGTATTTATTTGATATTTTTTCATTTCAAGGTTTGGATATTTATGAGCACTAATTCTAACAGAAAATAGATACTGATACTGTTAAACATTATATTGTGTTAACTGTTCAAATAAATCTTCACTGTGAAGCAACACTTAGGCTACTGTATTTGCACGTCATTGGAAATGACGTCATTTTAATATAGTCAGTCGTGAACTAAAGTGGGCCGGTCTAAGGCTTGAAACTCCAGGGCTGAAAAGGAGTCCCACTCCGGCCCTGATGTGTGTATATATATATATATATATATATATATATATATATATGTGTGTGTGTATGTATTATGCACAACCATTCCTGAAAATTGTGAAAACATTTCAATCAATTTGGGTTGTCATTTTACTGAAATAAAAAATAATATAATATAATTAATATAATATAATATAACATGCCTAATAAAATATATTTTAAAAAGTTTAAAATAAAATGAAGAAATATAAAATTAAAAATAATAATAAAATAATAATAAAAAAGATTTTAAAATACCTCAAAAAAATATGATTACTCGGATATTCAGTGAAAATTTAGTTTTGCGCCTCCATTTCTGGAAAATTTTATTTGCTTAAAAAATAAAAGCTGAATTTCTCAGAATTCATATTTTTTTTCCCAGGGTTATCATTAAAAAATAAAACTAGCACCACACACACACAAAAAAAAAAAAAAATCTATAATAAAATGTAATAAAATATTTATTTTTTAAATGTCTAAAAAATAAATGGGCAATAATAAAATATGAAAAAAAAATACATAAAGAAATAAAAATATCTTATGCCCAATAATAAAAATAATATATTACCTATAATAAATATATTACAAATAAAATAAAGAAATAAAAATAAGTCAAAATGCCTAAAAAAAAAAAAGATTACTCTGATTATTCAATGAAAAAAAAAAAGTAATTGCTTAGAAAAGAAAAGCTAACAAGTAATTGTGAAAACATGTCAGTCAATTTGGGTTGTCATGTTATTTAAATAAAATAATATAAAAATGCCTAATAATGTATACGTTTTCCAAAATATGTTACTAAAATAAATAGGTAAACATAATATCAAATAACATACCTAATAAAAAAATGTAAAGAAAATGTAATGTAAATATAAATAAATAAAAATAAGTTAAAATGTCTAAAAAAAAGATATGATTACTCTTGTTCAAATATTCCGTGGAAAAATCATTTTGCACATCCATTTCTGGACATTTTTATTTTATTTTAGAAAAATAAAAGCTAAATTTCTTAATATTTTTTCCAGTGTTATCATTAAATAATAAAACTAACACAATGAAAAATTGTTTTATATTTAAATATTTTAAATATACATATATAAAAAAAAATACTAAAACTTGAACTAAAATGAAAACTAAAAATATTAAAATAAATAAACTTTCTTTCCTCACACATTTTTTCCTAATCTGTTTTCTCCCATTTTCTGTTTCAACATTTTGTACACTTTTTCCAATCAGTTTTCTTCCAACTTGGAAAAATATCTATTCTTCCTACTTTCTTCTGATTTTTACCCCACATTTTCTCACTTTATTTTACTTTAGTTAAACTTCAACTAAAACTAAAATGAAAACACAAAGTAATAAAATAAAATATAATTCAAAATATTAACAGAAACTGCAGTAGTATATACATTATACTAAAATAACAATGTTTTCTTTCTATAATCCTATTTTTTTTTTATAGAAATGTCTTAACATTTAGCAGTTTGATCAAATAAAATAGATTTTGCTGCTGGATAATTCTATCCCTAGTACATAGTGAAAGTGGGGGATGAGGCAAAAAGCTCTTTTTATGCAGTTTTATTTCATTAGGATTCCTGAGGTGGACAGATTTATGCAGGATTAAAGGTGATGTGAGACACAGACGGGTCACATACTGAAATATAATACTGGAGCCTCCAATACAGTAAAATATATGTGTGTGCATTTGGAAAGACTCCAAATGTAAGATTTAAAGACAGTCAGAGAGCCAAACGCACTTCATTCCCACAATAAAAATATAGGCCCGGTTTTACAGACAGGGCTTAGACTAAGCCAGGATTAGGCCATAGATCAATTAGGACATTTAAGCAATTTTTATAAACATGCTTTAGAAAAAAACATTACTGGTGTGCATCTTAAAACAAAAAAGGCACTGATATATTTTAAAGGTCCCATATCGTCAAAATCAAAATTTCCTGGCTTTTTTCATGATAACTGAGGTCTAGGGGCTATCTAACTACCATATGAGTTTCAAAACAGTCAATCCACAGTAAACTGCACACAGCCTGCTTAAAGTAGCTGTTCATTTTCACGAGCAGCTGTGACTTCCGTAACGATGTGACGTCCGATCGACTCAAGTCACCGCCTTCAGTCACAAACCAACGTCCCACCCTCCTTTTGTCAAACCCCCAGACAACAACGCATCCATTCCATTGAGCAACAACAACAGGAAAACAAGTGGAGAAAACCCTGTTCAGTCGATAGATGTCAAGCTACGATCATTACACAGGCTTCAGAACAACGTTAATATAAGAGACCAGCGGCACGTCAACTTCAGCCTCTTTCACACAGCCATTCCGGTAAATACACGGATAATGTTTCCCACGATTTGTTCCGGAATTGTTTAATTTGGTTCATTCACAGTTGTTTTCCGGGATCTGTGCGTGCTTTACACACAAACCATAAAGACATGTGACGTTTGGATGTGAGATGTAATGCGACGCGTACGTTTCACTAAACTGAAACTAACCTGAACAAACTGTGCTTCAGCGCTGATAGTGAGGAGCTGGCTCTGCCTGATGATCGCTGCTTCATTCCACTTTGCACGTAACGTTATTTTTCGTTGTGAAGAGTCGCTTGATAACGTGCATCATTACTACAACACTGCCTTTAGGTTCTGGCTTTGGTTCACACAGTTCCCGTAATTTTCCAGAATCAGCGCGCATTGTGAAAGGGGCTTTCCTAAAGCAACAGTTATGTAGCCTACTGCATTCGGTGTTTGTAAAAGAAAAAACATTAATGATCATTCTAAAATATCCTGTTGAGTATCAGCTCTCTCTATTGCTCTGAGCTCGCTTACGCTTACAGCATACATGACCGTAGTTACCTGTGATTGGCCTGGTTGTGCGTCACTCAGAAAACAACAGGCCAATCAGAAGAGAGGCTCATGAATATTTATTAGATGGGCCAAAATTGACCTGTTTTTGACAGAGCTCCTAAAAAAGGAGCTGTAAAAATATATTGAGATGGATTTTGGCACTTATACCGCAAATATATATTCTTAAGGACATCAACAAATAAAATAAACCTCCAGAAATGTGTACGATATGGGACCTTTAAGATCTGTCAGTGCAAGTTTATTAGGGCCCGAGCCCTGGATGGGCGAAGGCCCTATTGTTCTTCTAAGGATTCTTTTCTTTTCTTTTTTCTTTTGGGGGCCTTAACATGCTCAAAAACTCTTGAAAATTTGCACGCACATTGGAATCTGAGGCCATCAGGACGCCACAGAGGCTGGGACCCGGGCGTGGTTCAGGGCCTCTACAGCGCCCCCTGGAACACAGTCAGAAAACTTGATGTATTGCGCACACATACTTGCACGTATTGATATGAAACTCGGTACACATATAGATCTCACTGAGCCAAACAACTTTTGTACTCTGTCATAGGCTCCACCCAACAGGAAGTGAGATATTCAGGGATGTCTAAAAAGTGCATGTAATGGAATTTGAAATACTCCTCCTAGGCCTTTCCACCGATGGCCACCAAACTCGGTCAGCATGACCTCAAGACATTGGGGATGCAATATTGCCAGGGGATTTTCAATATCTCGAATGGTTTGCCCATGGCGGGGCAACAAATTATGGCGAGAAATTGACAAACAGGAAGTGTCTAATAACTTTGAGACACTTTGCCTGATTTTGACCAAACCTCAGCAGTTTGTTTGTCATCTGATGCCGATCACAGAGATGTGACTATTATGAGTCAAAGTTATAGCGCCACCAACTGGCAGCAGAAAGCGTGACGTTTTTGAAATGCTTTAAACTCAGCCTCTTAATTTTACTCAATTTGCTTCAAACTTCATCACAATAATGTCAAAACACGGCCGACGAGAATCTGTGAAGGGCGTTATCGATAACTTTTATCATGTTGCCATGGCAACGTGTCAAACTTTAACTTTTAGTTAAACTTCATTAGAGTGATATCAACACAGCCGATGAGAATCTGTAAAGGGGTCCTTGATAGATCGAACGCTGTTGCCGTGGCAACGTGTCAAACTTTAACATTTGTTTCCTTATCCCCCAATCTACTTTCTTCCCATTTTCTCCAACTTTTTCTTTTAAATGTATCTATTTTCTGTTATTCTTTATTTTTACCTTTTTCCTAATTTTCTCCCACTTTCTTTCCACTTCTTGTCTATTTTCTGCTATTCATTTTCTTTCTAAATTATCCCTCATTTTCTCCTACTTTCTTTCTTTTCACTCTTTCCCCATTTTTTCCCCATTTTTTTGCAATCTGTTGTCTCTCAATTTTTCCTACTTTACTCCCACTCCCCTTTTAATTTTTCCCAATTTATTTGTCCCACTTTGTTCCAAAATTTTCCCAATTTTCAACACATTCAGTATCTACACTCATTCCTTCCATTCAATATTTATTTTCTCCAAATTTCTTTTTCCTTCTGCCTTTTCCCCATTTTCTTGTACTTTCTTTCCTTCAACTTTTCCCCCCGTTTTCTTCAACATTTGTTCTCACAATTTTTCCCCAGGCAATTTCTTCCCATTTCTTTCTTTCAACTCTTCTTCAAAATTTTCCCAGTCTTTCCCAACTATCTTTTTTCTTCCCACTTTTCCACCATTTTCCCCTAATATTTCCCAATTATTATGTATAATGTGCACTCTATGACAAAATATCGAGTGATTCTATTTGAAGGTTTTCTAATTGAGGTGGTCTATTTGTAAAGTTATGCAAACACGCATCACAGTCATAAACTTCAGTCAGTGACAGCAACACACCGCACAGAAATGACTGTCCAATCGATATTGCTCTCAGGGGATCGGTCTGAGCTATGAAAGCCTGCCACAACACGCTTTAACTCACTTTTATGGCCGGCCGTCGCTATTTGTTTATCAATTGGACATTAGACACGATTAACCCTCTGCTGAGAGACTTGAGTCGCACTTCAGCTTCTTTCTGCTTACTTTAGCACTGCCAACAAACTGCTGGCGTTAGAAAACACAATGTGTGATTATAAATAGCACTGACATTTTAATAATCTATTAAATAAGGACGCATGGCCTGAAAGAGGTAAACGCCAGCGCTTTATTGAATTTAGATTGAAGCCTGGAGATTTGTATAGTTTAAGACTTGCACATTAGAGTTTATTCTGCCTGTGCACAATGTGATCTCTTGTGAAACTCGAGAGCAGACTATGGAAGCCCGTTTCCACCACTCAATAAAAATAAATAAAAAAATGTGATGCAACTTTATCTCACAGAGCTGTTTTCAGAGGTGGGTTGATATAAACTTGCAATTGAGAAATCAGAATTGCAAGATTTAAACTCTCGAAATTCACTTTTTTCTAACAAGGTTCCCACAGGTCTTTAAAATCCTTAAAAGTTTGTGAAGCTGAAAAAAATGTCAAGGCCCTGAAAAGTTTTTGAAAATCAACATACATGGATACAGCTCCTTGAAAGTGCTTGTGCAAGAAGATTTATGGAAACAATTCCAGATTATTTCCTCCGGTTCGCTGTGCTTAATAGTTTGCATGATTTACGTTAGTCATGCAAATTTGCAAGTTATAAAGTTTGAATTACGCAAGATTTAAACTCGCAATTACGAGTTATGAAGTCAGAATTGCATGAAATTTAAAATTGCAATTAAGCATCTTGCGTAATTCTGACTAATTTGCAATTTGGACGTTATTTCTCTCAACTGCAAGTTTATAACTCACAGTTCTGACTTTATAATTTGTAATTGAGAGTTTAAATTGCAAAATTCAGACTGTTTTCTCAGAATTGCACGTTTGTCTCACAATTCTGAATTTATAATCTAATTGCAAATTGATATCTCAAAATTCTGAGAAAAGAATTGTGATATATACACTATTGATAAATAGACAATTGTAAGAAAAACTAAAAATTTTGAGTTACAATTCAGACTTTATAACTTTTAGCTCTGATTTAACATGTAATTGCGAATTTAAATCTGAAAAATTCAGACTTTGTTTTTTAGAATTGCGTGTTTTTATCATGTAATTCTGACTTTATAACTCGCAATTGCAAATTTATATCTCAATTCTGAGAAAAGTCAGAATTGTGATATACACTTGATATATAGACAAAAAAACCCTCAAAATTGTGAGTTATACAATTTAGACTTTATAACTTGCGTAAGCCATATTTGCGAGTTTAAATCTGCGAAATTCTGACTTTTTTTCTCAGAATTGCATGTTTTTATCATAATTATGACTTTATAAAATGCAATTCCAAGTATATATTTAGCATAATTCTGATTAAATAATAAAGTCAGAATTATGCAAGATATAAACTTGTAATTTCAAGTTACAAAGTTAGAATTACGCAAGATTTAAACTCGCAATTAAGAGTTACGAAGTCTGAATTGTGTGAAATATAAAATTGCAATTATGCATCTTGCGTAATTTTGACTATAATTTGCAATGCGAGTTATTTAATCAGAATTTTGCTACATATAAACACGCAATTGCATTTTATAAGGTCAGAATTATAATAGTTCAGACTTTTATATCTTGCGTAATTTTGACTTTATAATTCACAATTGCGAGTTTATAATTCATGCAATTCTGACATCATGGCTTGTAAGTGTAAATTTAAATAGTGAAATTCAGACTTTTTGTCAGAATTGCATGTTTTTTTTTTTTGCTATTCTGACTCTATAAGTTAACACAATTGCAAGTTTATATATCCTGCAGTTCTGACTTTGATTCACAATTGCGAGTTTAAATCTCAATTCTGACTTTTTTCTTAGAATGGCATGTTTTTTATCTCACAGTTCTGACTTTATAACACGCAATTGCGAGTTTATACTGTATGTGTCAACTCTGAAAAAGAAAAGTGTCAAAATTGTCTGTTACAATTCCAACTTTATATCTTGCAATTCTGACTTCTCACACCTGCAAGTTTATATCTCAAGAAATTCTGACTTCATAACTCTAACTTGCGAGTTCATATTATGCAATACTGAGAAAAAAGTAAGAATTGTAAGATAAAGAGTCGCAATATGAAGGTCTCACATATGAAATCTGAGGAGAAACTTTTGAGGAAACAGGACTTTTTCCTTTTTATTTAATCTCTGGTTTGTAGGAGAAACTGGCTTCCCAATGAATATATCCTCTGCTCTATAACAAAAGTACCCAATTTTGTTTGCACTTTAGGCCATTTACTCAGAAGCAGATCTCTCCCGAAGGCAATCTGTTGTGTTATCCAACTAAGTTTAACCCTTTGAGATTCAGCATCCATTAGTGACATTTATGTGTTTGTGATGGGTTAATGATTTCAGCCAGAGGTGGATGTTTAATGAATGAAGCTGTTGTTAATAATTGAACGGGCAGGAACTGGCATCCAGACTCTTCCAGAGGGAGACGGGAAGTGTTTCACTTTCACTGACCTCAGGCAAACGTTTAGAGAGTGTGTGTGTGGGAGTGAGTGTTTTTACCAGTGTACTCGAGGATCAAACAATTCAGTCATCTGCTGACCCTTCATTGTACTTTCTGCAGTGCATGCATCTATCCTTCTATCCATCTATCATTTTTTTTTCTCTAGGAAATATTTTTCTATTTGTGACCCTGGACCACAAAACCAGTCTTAAGTCAAAAATCATTCGGATATTAATTAAAGATCATGCTCCTTGAAGTTATTTTTTAAATTCCTTATCGTAAATGTATCATAACTTTATTTTTGATTAGTAATATGCATTGCTAAAAACTTCATCAGGACAACTTTAAAGGCGATTTTCTCAATATTTTATTTTTTTCGATCTATCTAGACATCTATCTAGACATTATTCATACCCCTGGCAAATTCTGACTTTAAGTTACTTTTATTCAACCATCAAGTTTTTTTTTTTTGACCGGAATTGACACAGGCTTCTCCCAAAAGATATTAAGATGATGTACAAGAGGCATCATTGTAGAAAAAATATTTCCAAAATTATTCATACCCTTTGCAAACTGTCACAGTTCTATGGAAAAATCCAAAGTTCTATACCATTCCAAATAGTCCAAGCTGTTCTAAAGCATTCTAATTACCCTGATTCATTGGGAACAGCTGTTTTAATCAACTCAACAGGTGAAAAACAGAAGCTCTCTGCTGTTGGTTTGTGGACAGTCATGGCTAAGACATGGAGCTCAGGAAAGGGCTATATATCAAAATGTTTTGTTAAGTTCCAGTTAGGGTTGGGTCGATAGACGATGCCATCGTCTATCGCCGATGGCCGATAGACATCATGATGCTGAGCCAGCATTGCGATCCTCCGCCCCGCCCCCGCCGCAGCAGCAACCCACACTGAATCACAGATGAAATGCATGCTTTCAATTTCCGCATCTTTACTTATTTTATTATTATTATTATTATGAGGAAATAATAACAAGGAAGTTGTTAGCGATCACAATATAAATTACAGTGAACTCCAAACGAATTACATGAACTAGTTCGTTTACATTAATAAATGAGGCATACAAAAACAGCAGAAAAAAATCTAAATAATTTTAATTAAATTAGATTAAATAAACTACACCAAATATGCCTTTTTCATGATTTTACCATAACGAACCGAGCTTGGAACAAAAAACAAGAGAATATATATTTTTTCCCATCAAAATACAAACGTACAATACAAAGCCTAGTATACATTATAAATAACAGTTTATCATTCAAATGCATTGGGAATATGGAAACACTTGGATTTGTGCCGAATTACAGAGGTACGTGAGCCCAACGCCTGCTATTTTTAGTTTCGCTTTGTTTTGGATTCTTAACTTTATATATTTTGTTTCATTCCTGTTCTGTTCAGAATACCGTTACATTTAAGATGATTAGTTTTGGAGTCAGGGTAACTAACTTATAGCTATGTTTATAGTGTTTATAATGTTAATACATAACAATATTTCGCTTGATTTGGTATTATTTCTGATATTACACTTTCTCTCTAAACATTCCGCTGCTCATTAAATGCGTTTGGAGAGAGTGGGTTAAGCAGTAAGCAATCAATGAGAGCGATATTGAACTTAAAGCTGACTGGTCGAAAATATGTTAAGGACCAACACACATCCTCCAAATACATCTACATCAACCCGCGCTTGCTATGTCTGGTATGCACGTACTCACTGTCACGATCTAATGCACTTGTTAATGCCGGATCTTTAAAAATCCGGCTCAAATTAAGCACTGGTCGAAACGGTAGGCTACAATTAATTAATTTGTTATGAATTAATTATTTAACAACAACCATCCCGCACTCCCGCCCTCTCCCCGCCCCCTGCGGACAATGCCATCGTCCATCGCGATGTTTCACGTTAGACATCGTACGATGCCAAATTGGTCGACATCGCCCAACCCTAGTTCCAGTGGCTACAGTGCAAAGTATTATAAAAAATACAGATGTTCCGCACTGTGAAACATCTCAGAGGACGTGGTCGGAAGCCAAAAGTGACACCTGTGCTGGCCAGGAGGATAGTGAGAGAGGTAGAAAAGAAACAAGGATCACCACCAAGGCCATCCTGATGAATCTGGGCTCTGCTGGTGGCAACATCTCGAGGCAGACAGTGCAACAGACACTGAACACCGCTGGGATCCACGGACGCAGAGCAAGGAGGACACCACTTCTCCAGATAAGGCACACAAAAGCCCGCTTGGCCTTTGCAAATGCTCATCTGGACAAAGAAGAAGACTTCTGGTCTTCTGTTTTATGGTCAGATGAAACAAAAATGGAATTGTTTGGCCACAATGATGTAACCTTCATTTGGCGTTAAAAAGAAGAAGACTTCAACCCTAAGAACAGGGGCGGACTGGCCATCGGGAGAACCGGGAGAATTCCCGGTGGCCTGGCAGCCAATTCGGCCCGCTGCCCTCCAATTTTTATTATTATCATTATTTTAAATTGTTTTTGTTGTCTGCTGAATGTACTAAAGTGGTTATTTCGGAATTCGCCATTAAAAAAATAAAACTATATAAAATAAATCATGAATCGGTTAGTCTTGACTGGCAACGCGTTTCGCCAAAAGGACGCGAGACTCAAGAGTGAAGTGGAGGTGCCCAGGTCGAGCAGAGACACAAAACTGTCTTGTCTAGGACTTAAAGTACAAGTCAGTTGCATCTGTAAACAGACTATTGTAGTTTTGTCTTCATTTACTTAAGCATTAAACTGCAGGCAAATGTTAGCAGTAGCAGTTAATTACTGCAGAATTAACGAATTAACATAATTACAGTTGTAATTAGAGCGGGCAAATATTCACATCGTTTTAAAACAGGTTTAGGGAGCTAAGACATTCAACACAACCTTTATGAAAATTAACCGTGGTTTTAAAACCAAAATCCATGGTTACTATACCTAGGCAAATCCATTGTAACCACAAATAAACAATGTTTTGCTACACTATATAGTTTCACCATGGTATTTGTAGTAAAACTTTGATTATACTTCTAGGAATCAATCTGCCAAAAGACGTGGTTACTGCATTTACCATAGGCCCAATAATACCACGATTAATTTCCCTTAGGGCAAAACATGACCCATGCTAATGCAAAAACATGTTCAGTTGTAACATGTAAGATATTTTTTATAAAGATATATTCAAGGTCTAGCTGTTATTGTACTAATTTTGACATTAAGGCAAGCTAAAACAATAACACATGGTCCTAATGTAGTATTTAATTTATTCAAAAATAAATGTGACCCTGGAGCACAAAACCAGTCTTAAGTCGCTGGGGTATATTTGTAGCGATAGCCAAAAATACATTGCATGGGTCAAAATTTTTTATTTTTCTTTTATGTCAAAAATCATTAAGAAATTAAGTAAAGTTCATGTTCCATGAAGATTTTTTGTAAAATTCCTACTGTAAACATATCAAAATGTAATTTTTGATTTGTAATATCCATTGTTAAGAACCTAATTTGGACAACTTTAAAGGTGATTTTCTCAGTATTTAGATTTTTTTGCACCCTCAGATTTCTGATTTCAAATATATTAATCTCAGCCAAATATTGTCCTATCATACCAAACCATACATCAATAGAAAGCTTATTTATTGAGCTTTCATATGATGTATAAATCTCAGTTTTATCAAATTTAACCTTATGACTGGTTTTGTGGTCCAGGGTCACAAATGTAGACCTATGTGAAAACAAATTACAATGAGGTGGTTATTTTGCGTTAAGGTTGAGATGTGTTGATGAAAAAAGTGACAGATACAAGATAATTAGTTAAAAACGTAAACACACATGAGAGAACGATTCAAAAAACTAAAAAGGAAATTGAAAGTTCAAGAGATAACCTTTAATTATTTTACCCAGTCGATTTAAGCTTTTTTTTCTAAATTTGGTTTGGGTGTGTGGGATGGCCTGGGTAAGTGTGAGATTTCCCGGCCTGAAATTTTGTCCAAGTACGCCCCTGCCTAAGAACACCATTCCCACTGTCAAACGGTGGTGGGAACCTAATGTTTTGAGGGTGTTTTTCAGCCGGCGATCCAGGGAACCTAATCACAGTAAACGGCACCATGAAAAATGAGCAATACATCTAAATTCTCAACAACAACATCAGGCAGTCTGCAGAGAAACTTGGCCTTGGGCACCAGTGGACATTTCAACAGGACAACGACCCAAAACACACAGCAAAAGTGGTGAAGAAATGGTTAGCAGACAAAAACATTAACGTTTTGCAGTGGCTCAGCCAGAGTCCTGACTTAAATCCAATTGAGAATCTGTGGAGGGAGCTGAAGATCAGCTGAAGGCAAGGAGACCCTCCAACCTGAAAGAGTTGGAGCTCATCGCTAAAGATGAATGGGCAAAAATACCAGTGGAGACATGCAAAAAGCTGGTCAGCAATTATAGATAGTGTTTGATTGCTGTAATAGCCAATAAAGGCTTTTTTTATTGATTATTGAGAAGGGTATGAATAATTTTGGACATGCCACTTTTTGTTCAAATGTAAATAAAAGATGAGTAATAATGTTTTCCGCAATGATGCCTCTTGTACATTGTCTTATTATCTTTTGGGAGACGTATTCAACTTGCTGGTTGAATAAAATTTGCCAGGGGTATGAATAATTTCGGGTTTGACTCCATCTATCCATCACTATCCATCAATTTATTTTTAGGGTATAAAATAGCATTCGCTCAGTGTAAAACAATGGAAGTCAATGGAAAGTCCCCACTCTGTCAGAAAAACAAGCGTGTGTGTGGTTGGTTTGTCTTATCTCACACTATCTCAGGTGACATCTGCTGTGTCAGTGTCCAATCGCCCAAGTAAACAAGGCCCTCATTAACTATTTATTCACCCACACAGGAGAAGAGTGACCCACGCGTCTCCAGAGACCGCAGGAAGTGCCCACTAAGGCGGTTTGGGTGAAATCGCGATGAACGGAACTCTGTGGCTTTACCAAGGAGTGTCTGAGGTAGTGGTTTATATTTCACTGAAATGTAAGCAAGAAGTTTGTGGCCTATTTTACTACGCAGAAACTCCAAGACAGAAATGGAACAAAATAGAGGCCACTTAAGGAAAAGACATACTGAAGTGTGTCTGAGTGCATTTAAGAAATAGGCTAAAGACAGACACATATATTTTGGTAATTTTTTTTTTTTTTACATAATTATATACATATTATTTAGTGATGTGTTCAAAGTTGCATTTCCACATAATCCTTCAAAAAATATTCTAATATGCTGATTTATTATCAGTGTTGGAAACCTTTTTTGGAACTTTTGATAATTTTTCATTTCAAAATTCTTCTCTAAAAGTTTAAAAGAACAGCATTTCGCAATAGTATTTTTTGTAACAATATAAGTCTTTACTATCACTTTTATCAATTTGACACATCCCTTCTGAATAAAAATGGGTCAGAGACATCAAGATGTCCACGTTCCCTTCCGGGAACTCAACACTGCGTCATCAACGCTCTGGGGAATGCCATTGGCGAACCCGCCTCTGAATCAGTCTGTAGCCAATAGAACGACGGGAGTGACGTCACCGGCGCGGTGACGTCAGCGATCAGGAAGTATATAAGCACGTGCGTTTCAAACCGGCTTCAGCTTTTGTCATTCAGCGAAGCGCTCTATGTTGGTCTGTCTGTCTGGTTATTCATTGCTGTTTTTTGTGCCAGTTTGCACAGCTTTTGTTTGAGCAATGTCTGCCAAAAGGGGAAAGAAATTAGATATTTCTAAGGCGGTTCAGCAGCCACACAGAATGTGTGTTCCTCCTTGCCAGCGATTCATCGTTGGTGGGGACACACACAGGATGTGTGTGTTCTGCTTGGGAGCGGAGCATGCTCAGTCAGCCCTTGAGGGGGTTGGCTGTCCGCAGTGTGAGCGTCTTCCACTGCGGGTGCTTCGTTCCCGGAGGGCTCTCTTCGAGGAGGGAGCCTTCACCAGCGTTCCTCGCGGGTCTGGCCCCGCTTCCGCCGAGGCGGAGCGGCAGCTGCACTCGTGGGGTTCGCAGCTCGATCTGTTGGAGGGTATGGAGACGGGTGATCCCCTATCTCCTTCCTCACCCAGCAGATCGGTTGATCTCCTCCTGGATGTGGAAGCCCGCACTGCGGTTTCTTCCCCCCGGGAGGAGGTCTCAACACTTCTCTTATCTTCCTCCGAGGAGGTTGATGTAGAGAGTGTTGATCTCCCTCAACCGCCTGTGAAATCCCCCCAATTTGAGGAGCTCCTGGAGGTGGTAACTCGTGCGGTAGCCAGACTCAACATCAGCTGGCCCGCCGAGCAATCTCATGAGCCGCCAGAAAGCAAACTAGATGAACGCTTTCTGCGGACACGCAAGCCACCTCCAGGGCGGAGCCTTCCGTTTTTCCCTGATCTCCACAGTGAGCTGTCGAGATCATGGGAAAAACCATTCTCGGCCCGTGTTTTCACCCCCTCCTCCGGTTACTACGGTAACGTAGGAGGGGTCGAGGAGCACGGGTACAAGATGATGCCAGCAGTTGAACAGACGCTCGCGAGCTATCTGTCTCCTGCAGCGGCATCATCTTTGAAGGCTCCGACCTTGCCCACCAAACCTCTTAAGCTAACATCTAGCTTGTTGGGCAAGGGGTACGCGGCAGCGGGTCAGGCTGGGTCATGTCTGCACACTATGTCTGTGTTGCAGGCATACCAAGCCGACCTGCTTAAGGATTTAGACGACGGCAGGGAGGTTAATGTCTCAGAATTGCGGCGTACAGCAGATCTTGCTCGTGCTATTGGGCGGTCTATGGCAGCCCTTGTGGTCGCGGAGAGGCACCTATGGTTGTCCCTGTCCGACATGAAGGAGAAGGACAGGGCCCTCCTGCTGGACGCCCCAATTCAGTCTCCTGGCCTGTTTGGCGACTCGGTCGATGCGGTCGTCAGCAGGTACCAGGAGGCCCGCAGACAAACTGCAGCTTTCCAGCAATACCTCCCTCGCCGTGTCTTTTCCTCTGGGGCTGCTGGACGGGAGCAGCCCCAGCCGCGTACCAGCTCCTCACGCCGCGAGGCGCAGAAAGCGAGCGTTGCTACCCGCACCCCTCCTGACAGATCAAGGGGGCGGGGTAAGCAGCGCTCCAAGTCGGCGGCCTCCAAGACTAGGCCCGACCTGAGGGTCGTGCTTCAGTCAAAGAGGTCCTCGGCTAAGCGGCCCTGACTGTTGTGGCTCAGGGCCGTTGAGGGCAGCCCCTCTCGGGGGGAAATGGGGTCCACCACATTATATGGTGCCCATTTCTCCTCGGGGCCCTCAGGAGACCAGTCAGCTAACCCTGCCAGTGTTTCAGGGCGCGACAGTCTCTCACAAACCTCTGCTGGTGGTCCCGCCCGGCAACGTAGCGGACCCAGTAAGTTTGTCACCCCCACGGGGGTCTTCAGAGCAGTTAGTTCAGGTGTCGCCTGCCAGTCAGCTGTTACAGGCCACCGAATTAATTCCTCAAAGTTTACCAGAAACCAGCCTCGAGAGGCTGGTTCCCTTAGTACACTTTCTGGCAGCGTGGAAACTACTGCCGAATGTGTCTCCATGGGTCCTGCGTACTGTAGAAAGAGGGTATCAAATTCAGTTCGGCGCCCCGGCGCCGCCCTTCAACGGGGTATTTCCTACTACGGTAGGCCCCGAGCAGGTTCTGGTAATGGAACAAGAAGTAGATTCTCTTCTGAGGAAGGAGGCCATCGAGGTGGTCCCTCCTCAGCTCAGAGAATCCGGGTTCTACAGCCGGTACTTCATTGTTCCCAAGAAGGATGGAGGGCTGCGGCCCATCTTAGATCTCAGACAACTGAACCGCTCAGTCAGAAAACTGAAGTTCAGTATGTTAACTGTCAAACAGGTCGTGTCTCAAATCAGGTCCGAGGACTGGTTTGTCACGATAGATCTCAAAGATGCGTACTTTCACGTCTCTATCCTTCCTCAGCACAGGAAGTTTCTCAGGTTCGCTTTCAGGGGCAAAGCTTACCAATACAGAGTTCTTCCTTTCGGCCTAGCACTCTCACCCCGAACTTTCACAAAGTGTATGGATGCTGCTCTGGCTCCCCTGCGACTCCAGGGCATCCGTATACTCAACTACATAGACGACTGGCTGATTTTAGCCAGCTCAGAACAGTTAGCGGTTCAGCATCGAGATGCTGTTCTCGCTCACATGGAAGCTTTGGGGTTGAGACTCAACACCAAGAAAAGTGTGCTGTCTCCATTACAGAGAACCACTTATCTAGGTGTCGTATGGGATTCGACCACGATGCAGGCACGTTTGTCTCCTGCTCGGATCGAGTCAATCCTTACTGCAGTAAATGCGGTCAAGCTAGGCCTGTCACTCACTGTCAAACAGTTTCAAGTACTGTTAGGTCTTATGGCAGCAGCAGCCAACGTAATACCTTTTGGCCTGCTGCACATGAGGCCGCTACAGTGGTGGCTCAAGACCAAGGGTTTTTCCCCGAGGGGAAATCCCTTCCGCAAGATCAAGGTCACGCGGCGATGCCTTCGTGCCTTGAACATGTGGAAGAAACCTTGGTTTCTGTCTCAGGGCCCGGTTCTGGGAGCTCCATGTCGCCGCGTCACGCTAGCGACGGATGCATCCCTCTCCGGGTGGGGAGCGGTCATGAGTGGCCGCTCGGCCTCCGGCCTGTGGACCAGTCAGCACCTCTCATGGCACATAAATTGCCTGGAGATGCTGGCGGTGTTCAAGGCTTTGAGGCACTTCCTCCCAGACCTGAGAAACCGCCATGTGTTGGTCCGCAACACAGCGGTGGTTTATTATATCAACCACCAGGGAGGTGTGCGGTCACGCCCCTTATGCAAGCTGGCGTCCCATATCCTCCTGTGGTCCCAGGGGAAACTCCTCTCACTGAGTGCAGTTCACATTCCTGGGCATCTCAACGTGGGGGCAGACGTCCTGTCGAGGCAGGGGCAAGTAAAGCCCGGGGAATGGATGCTTCACCCGCAGGTGGTGAAGCAGATATGGAGAGTGTTTGGCCAGGCTCAGGTGGACCTCTTTGCGACTCAAGAGACATCGCAGTGTCCCCTCTGGTACTCTCTAGTGCCTCCAGCTCCACTGGGGCTGGACGCCATGGTACAGACGTGGCCAGGGCTTCGTCTGTACGCCTTTCCGAGTTCTAGAAAGAGTACGCCGGTACGGAGTCAGTCTACTATTAGTAGCCCCATACTGGCCGACCCGAGTATGGTTCTCGGACATCATAGCCCTCCTAGACGACTCTCCGTGGGAGATTCCGATCAGGAGGGACCTTCTTTCTCAGGCTGGGGGCGCAATCTGCCACCCCCACCCAGAGAAGTGGAAGCTATGGGTGTGGCCCCTGAGGGGGCGCATCTCATAAGTGAGGGTCTCTCAACCGAGGTTGCTGAGACCATCCTTCACTCTAGAGCTCCCTCTACAAGGAAACTTTATGGCCTGAAGTGGAAACTCTTCACTTCATGGTGTAGAGAGCGACACGCTGATCCAGTCCACTGCCCAGTTGGTACAGTGCTGGAGTTCTTGCAGTCTCGCTTCTCCACCGGGATAGCCCACTCCACCCTGAAGGTTTACGTGGCGGCTTTATCGGCCTTCCACGCCCCTCTCGGTGGCCTGTCATTGGGTAAGAACCCCCTGGTCATACGGTTCCTTCGCGGTGCACTCAGGTTGAGGCCTCGGGTGAACCCCAGAATCCCCACGTGGGATCTCGCTGTGGTGCTTGAAGCCCTCTGTAGGCCTCCATTCGAGCCCTTAGAGGAGATTTCAGATCGCTTCCTTACTATTAAGACGGCGCTGCTGTTGGCTCTTACTTCTCTGAGGAGAGTAGGAGACCTTCAGGCCCTTTCAGTGGCCCCTTCATACATTGACTTTGCGCCTGGTTTGGCCAAAGCATTCCTCTACCCTAGACCCGGGTACGTACCGAAGGTACCGACAGCAGTACCACAGCCAGTCGCCCTGCAGGCCTTTTATCCTCCTCCATTCGTGGAGAGCGACCATCGGAAGTATAATTGTATGTGTCCAGTGCGAGCACTGGACACATACGTCCACAGAGCTGCCCTGTGGCGGAAATCAGAGCAACTGTTGGTCTGCTACGGTCCCCCTAAGAGGGGGCTCCCTGCAACCAAACCGACTATCAGTAGATGGATCGTAGATGCCATAACTACGGCTTATGAGTCCTCTGGCCTCCCATCACCGATGGGAGTCAAGGCTCACTCTACTCGAGGCATGGCGGCCTCGAAAGCTTTGATGGCAGGTGTCCCTATTCAGGACATCTGTAGTGCGGCGGGTTGGTCTACACCCTTGACCTTCGTTAGGTTCTACGAGCTAGACCTACGAGCCACTCCAGGCTCCTCTGTCCTGAGCTGACAGGAGTCATACCTCGTGAGCCTGAGGGCCGAGGTATAAGTTCCCTCTTCGCTGGGTACCCCCCAGGCAGAGATGTAATACCGCTTGCGTCCTGGCAGTTTCCCAGGCGGAGCCCATGCCAGTGTCCTGGCCACAAGTTTCCAGGCACTACTTGTGTCCCTCTTGTCCGGGTACGCCCCGACAAAGGACTATTGTCTCCTCGTGTGCCCAAGGGCCGAGGACATCTCCTTCCTCTCGGTCTGGTTGGTCACCAGACAGAGGCCTCCACCTCGTGAGCCCGAGGGCCGAGGTGCTTTACTTCCCTCTTCGCTGGGCGCGTCCCAGGCAGAGATGTAATTCTACTCGCGTCCTGGCAGTTTCCAGGCGGAGCCATCTCAGTCCCCTGGCCAGAAGTTTCCAGGCACCACTTGGGTCCCTCTTGATCCGGGTAAGCCCCGACAAAGGACCATCCTTTCTCCTCGTGTGCTCGAGGGCCGAGGAGAACCCCCTATCTGGCTGGTGACCAGACTGGGGTGTATGACCAAAATCTCGTGAGCCCGAGGGCCGAGGTTTATCCCTCTTCGCTGGGTACGTCCCAGGCAGAGATGTAATACCGCTTGCGTCCTGGCAGTTTCCCAGGCGAAGCAACCTGGTGTTCTGGAACCCCCCGACACCTCTTGTCCCTCTACGTCTGGCTGGTCCCCAGACAGAGGTGAACTCTTTTCCTCGTGTGCCCGAGGGCCGAGGCGGATCAGATCCCTCTTCGCTGGGAGTTTCCCAGGCAGAGATGTAATCCCACTCGCGTCCTGGCAGTTTTCCAGGCGGAGCCAATCCAGTCCCTCCTGTGCTGGCTGTTCCCCAGACGGAGTTTTGGACTATTTCCTCGTGTGCCTGAGGGCCGAGGTTCACGTCATTCTTCCTCTTCGCTGGGTGCGTCCCAGGCAGAGATGTCATCACACTCACGTCCTGGCAGTTTTCCAGGCGGAGTTCTTCTGGTCCCTCTTTGCTGGTGTCCCCAGACTGAGCGACCACTTTCCTCGTGAGCCCGAGGGCCGAGGTATATACCATCTCCCTCTTGCTCTGGCATTTATCCCGGACAGAGGTGTAATATTTCTCTCGTCCTGGCAGTTTCCCAGGCGGAGAACCATCAGTGCCCCTCAGGTAAGTATCTTCTGGCACTGCCCTCTCGCTCTGGGCTGGTCCCCCAGACAGAGGGATATCGTCTCTCTTGTCCTGGTAACCCCAGGCAGAGAGCTCTTCCTGGCCTGATCCACCAGAAGCAACGCTTTCCTTTTTCCTTTCCCAGACAAACACCACTGGGCAGGAACTTGGAATTATGGATAGTTGGTATATCGTTCCCCAGAGCGTTGATGACGCAGTGTTGAGTTCCCGGAAGGGAACGTCTCGGGTTACGTATGTAACCCTGGTTCCCTGAGGGAACGAGACACTGCGTCTCTGACCATAATTCCCGCATTCCTGCCGCGCTTCGCTTCATTCCTGGAAGCTGAAGCCGGGTTTGAAACGCTCGTGCTTATATACTTCCTGGTCACTCCCGTCGTTCTATTGGCTACAGACTGATTCAGAGGCGGGTTCGCCAATGGCATTCCCCAGAGCGTTGATGACGCAGTGTCTCGTTCCCTCAGGGAACCAGGGTTACATACGTAACCCGAGACGTTTTGCAACATTTACAAAAGTGATTTTATGTCCATAGAAAGCACATTAAATGCAAGTAAAGCGTCTACTTTTAAAGATTCAAAAGTTTTTAGAGATTAAAATGTCACAATTTGGTTGAAAAAACACAATGAATATGCAAAAATTCAAACAACATGCTTATTTTGACTTGTGCATATTAAAATATATAAAAGAATAAGGGAGCACATTAAATTTGATTGTGTTTTAAATGAGTAAAAAATCTTACTGACAGATGGCCAAAACCTAGGATAGTGGCACATTTTAAAAAGTAGATTTACAACTAATTAGTATTGGGGATGAAAGTAATTAGTCTTTTAATATGTCATTAATTGATTTTTATCAAGATTGTTAGACTGAATTACATTTTAGTGGGTGTCTTCAATAAATTAGGGAAAATGTATGATATTTATTTTTTTGCTCAGAAAACCAAAATTGCAATGAAATTAAACAGAAAACTTTTTGATATTTTTTTTGGGAAAGACAACAATTTAAAGTAGTATTACAGTTGTTGTTTTTATGCTTAAACCCTTTTACGTCTTTGACCCAAAAATTAATTTCTTTCAAAAAAATTAAGAACAAAATACCTGACCACAAATTTTTTAAACGGTAGTGTATGTTGTTAAATATTTTATTGTGTTTTTAACTTTTTACTAATCAAAGAATCTTGAAAAAGTATCAGTTTCAAAAATAAATAAATAAGCAGAACAACTGTTTTCAACATTGATAATAAATCAATATATTAAAATGATTATTGAAGGTTCATGTGACACTGAAGACAGGAGTAATGCTGAAAATTCAGCTTTGGATCACAGGAATAAATTACTTTTTACAATGTATTAAAATAGAAAACTGTTATTTTAAATTGCAATAATATTTCACTATATTACAGTTTTTTCCATATTTTTTATATTGATCAAATAAATCCACCCTTGATGAGCATAAGAGACTTCTTTAAAAAAAAAAAAATCTTAAAATACATATATATATAAATTTATATTAGCTTACTGTAAGAGTGACCGGGGCTAGTTGTCACAAGCTCTATCTGACTGAATTTAATGTTTTGAGTCCAAAGTCTAATTGCGTAAACATTTTTTTCAAGCAGTGATTGCTTTTAAACATATATTTCAAACTCAAATACTAAAATTTTGTGATGTTTCTTAGGCAAAACAAATGAACACAGTAAAACTACACCATGTCTGTTGACCCTGGACCTCAAAACCAGTCATAAGGGTCTTTTTTTTTATTATTATTGACATTTAGGCATCATCTGAAAGCATCAAATAAACTTTCCATTAATGTATGGTTTGTTAGGACAGGACAGTATTTGGAAATCTGCAATCTGAGGGTGCAAAAAAATCGAAATATTGAGAAAATGGCCTTTAAAGTTGTCCTAACGAAGTTCTTAGCAATGCATATCACTAATCAAAAAAAAGTTGTGATGCATTTGCAGTAGGAAATTTACAAAATATCTTCAAGGAGCATGATCTTTAATATCCTAATGATTTTTGACTTAAGACTGGTTTTGTGGTCCAGGGTCACAAATAGAAAAAATATTTACTAGAGAGAAAAAAAAGACAACTAGCCTCATATAGATAGATAGATAGATAGATAGATAGATAGATAGATAGATAGATAGATAGATAGATAGATAGATGCATACAACGTTTTCTCCACATGATGGCGCTCATAACATTCTTCATAACAATCAATAATGCATTTTTTTTTTCAGAAATAACATCCAGCTGTATATACCATCAGTTATTTTTTATATAAAGATTATTATATATAAATAAATGGGCTATAATGCTATATTGAGGACCATCTTATGTAGGGAAGATTTGCTGGAATTTTAAGTTATTTTGTGCACAGGGGAGTCTGACAGACCTTTGACTTTGTTATGAGACACTTATTAGTGTTAAAGTTCATGAAAGGCCAGGGCTGTCCTGAGTGAAGTGTGAGTTGTGATTCCCCTTTCCATGCATGCGTCATAGTGAAAGACCTCTAGTGGTCAACGCTCGATACGCACCGCTGCTCGCTCCATAAACATTAACAGGTGTCCGGGAAATCAGGAAGCATTAAAGGTGTTGTCAGGAATCATCTCCTGCAGTGCCTTTGCTTTTCTTTTTCAGAGGAAAGTCCCTCAGACTCCTGTCCTTCATGTGCCCGTTGGCGTAATAATCACAGAAAACCCCACCATCAAACACATGGAGATTAGAGAGCTTACGCTGTAATGTTAAACCAAAACATTTGTATCTTCCTCAGAACTTCAGGAAGATCAAAGAGGCTCTGAGGAAAGACTTCCCAGAACACAGGTTACAGAGAACATTCACTGTAATGTTTTTTAAAAAATTGTATGAACTCAAGAATAAAGTAATGTTATAACTTATTCTAATTGTATACACTTTCTCATAACAGAGAGAGAAAGCTTAGAATGTCCACATGTTATTTGCACTTAGTGAACATTCTTCTAATGTTGAGAGAAAACGTTTTTAGAATGTTAAAAATAATCTTTCAAATAAAGTTGTGTTTTAATGAAAACAAAGCGTGTAGGACATTGTAAAAAACCTTTTAGGAACATTCAAAGAACATTATTATCCAGACGAAAACAACATTTTAATGTTTTTTAGAATATAAAAAAATTTAGTAGAACTTTAAATAACATTTTTAAATAAAAAAAAAAAACAAGAAAATTGGATATTTTAATATGCTGCGAATGCGTCTTTCATGCAAGTTTAAAAATTTTTACTTTTTTTTTTTTCAATTTTTTGGGGGGGATAAAAAGAAGTTTGCAAGTTGTAACCTTTAAATATTATAATCGAGATGAGAAAACTGGAATATTAAAATCTATTAAAAAAAAATACATTTAAATAACATTTTGTTTTGGATGAAAATAAACTTGGTAGAACATTGTAAAAACGTTTTTGGACACATTTAAATGTTTTAATCACAACAAGAAAACTCGATATTTTAACATTTTTAGAATACTGAATACTAAAAAGCTCACAATGAAAAAAAAATATTTTAATGTTCTTAGAACACTAAAAATAAACATTCAAATCAAAGTTAGTAAAATTTTTAGGAAATTTATCATCACAACAAAACATTTCAATGCTCTTAGCATTTTAAAAATAAACATTCAAATACCATTTTATTTTGGTGAAAACAAAGTTGAGAAGCATTTGTGTAACCTTTAAGTAATGTTATAATCAAGACAGGAAAACTGGACATTATAAGGTTCTTTAGAATATTAAAAATAAGCGTTTTATTTTGTATAATAATAAGCTTTCAAATAAATTTGATTTTGGTGAAAAAGTTTTGTTACCTTTAAATAATGTTCTAATAAAGTTGTATTAAATACATTTTTATTTAAAATAGAAAATAGGTTTTAGAAACCTTTAAATAATGTTATAATCAAGACAAGAAAAATACAATACTAAATAAACGTTCAAATAAAGTTGTATTTTGATTCAAATAAAGCGTGTAGAATATTGTAAAAACCCTTTTAGGAACATTTAAAGTACATTATAATCCAGACGAACACTGGACATTTTTATGTCTTTAGAATATAAAAAAATTGGGGTGAAAAAGTTAGTAGAACGTTGGAAAAACCGTCTTTAAAAAATCTTTAAATAACGTTCCAATCCCAACAGGAAAACTGGATATTTGAACGTTCTTATGGTGTGCTACGAATAATATCATTTTAAAGTAGGGCTGTCAAATGATTAATCACGATTAATCACATCCAAAATAAAAGTTTATGTTTACATACTAAATGTGTGTTTACTGTGTATATTTATTATCTATATATAAATACACACACATACATGTATATTAAAGAAAAATGTTTTAGATTTATATAGAAAATATTTATAATCCTAAATTAAATAGAAGTATAACTATTCATAGATATAAATATTTTTTTAAATCTATACATGTTTGTGTGTGTGTGTGTGTGTGTATGTATATATATATATATATATATATATATATATATATATATATATATAATATACACAATAATGCCACATTTAGTTTGTAAACATAAACTTTTATTTCGGTTGTGATTAATTAAGGGATAATGTACAGGCAGCCGGTAGTTATCGCAGAAATAAGTCCCGACAGTGTGATCAGGAACCGACGCGAAGCGGAGGGTCTTGTATCACACTGAAGGGGCTTATTTCGCGATAACTACCGGCTGCCTGTACATTATCCCGCTTATTACACGGCTACTTGCCACATAAGGAAAAAACTGGACATGAATATGAATTTGAAACCTTTTATTGGCATATTTGTTTTAAATTAACATTTTTATCCTTCCGCGAAACGATATAGTACCACGTGACTAACATTCAAACTATGTACGTTAGTAAGACAATTTAAATAGATTAATGTCGAAATTTTCCATTGTTAATTGTGGTTGTCCAGTGTTTGTCACAAGATGGCGCCAAACGGTAATCTTTGTTGGCACGGAGGGATTTTAAACATACAAGTAGTACCGGCTATGCGTTATTACTTTGGAGCGGTGATTATTTGAAAAGAACGAACCTGCAAATGTCTCAACTGACCAATCAGAGTCAAGCATTCCAAAGAGCCGTGTAATAATCGTGATTAATCATTTGACAGCCCTATTTTAAAGGTTACAAAAAAGTTTCTTACAAAAAAAAATACATTGATTGTTTATTATTAACTTTGATTATTTGTCGCCTCTGGCTTGCTTAGTTGGGGACACTTTCCAGCGATATCGTATACTATTTGAACTGAACTGGATGATATCACTGAATTCATTGATGAACTGCCTTTAACTGAAAATTGATTATTTACAATAATGCATTACTTACACACTATTGTGCTGTTTAAATACTGTGCAGTTGCTTTGACACAATCTGTATTGTTACAAGCGCTATATAAATAAAGGTGACTTGACTTGACTTTATTGTTTTGTCTGGTTGTGCCCATTATAAACCAGGCATTTGTTGCATCCAGTGAGGACATAACTACTGATAATAATGACTCATACTGTTTTTTTATGCGTTGCATTGCGTTGCGCCGCATAAACATAACAGCATGTCTGCATTTGTGATCGAAACAAGAAGCACTACTCTACACTGCAAGACTTCCGGAACAGTGTTGTAATTGTAACTAAACCACTGATTTCTAGTTGTGGAAGGCCAAATGAAGTACTTTGAACTACTCCTTTAACATTCTAATCACGACAAGAATACTGGATATTTTAACATTCTTTTAAGAGAAGTTCATTTTACAATGTGGAGCATTGTATGTAGTGATATATGTGACCCTGGACCACAAAACCAGTCTTAAGTCGCTGGGGTATATTTGTAGCAATAGCCAAAAATACATTGTATGGGTCAAAATTATCGCTTTTTCTTTTATGCCAAAAATCATTAGGAAATTAAGTAAAGATCATGTTCCATTAAGATTTTTTTGTAAAATTCCTACTATAAATATATCAAAATGTAATTTTTGATTTGTCATATCCATTGTTAAGAACCTAATTTGGACAACTTTAAAGGTGATTTTCTCAGTATTTTGATTTTTTTGCACCCTCAGATTCCAGATTTTCAAATAGATGTATCTCGGCCAAATATTGTCTTATCCTAACAAACCATACATCAATAGAAAGCTTATTTATTGAGCTTTCATATGATGTATACATCTCAGTTTTGTAAAATTTAACCTTATGACTGGTTTTGTGGTCCAGGGTCACATATGAGGTCTGTGAGACAGCCTTATACAGCAGGAAGTTCTCAAGCTTATTCCAGTCGGTTTGGACTCTGGATTAGTAATGCTTTTACCTTGGGTGTGTTCCTCGAAGAAATCAATATTTATATCTGTCTTGTGACCACAGGCTCTGTAATCCTACGCCTGCGGAAGAACTTCCGCCTCACTGCGGTGACTGTGAATTCCCAGTTTTTGATTCAGTGCCACTTGTTTCCTAAGAAAAAGGTACATTACAGCCATCCCAGATCAGCCCACACACCTAGTCTTTAGTTTTGCTTCAGAGCTGAGTAGGGGAATAATAGGGGAAAACTCACTACTGATGTAGTGTTACATCAGATACAGTTTACAAACATCATCGGAGCAGTTATCCGACTGTATATAATTCCAAAGAGCTTTTGCTTTTGCTTTTGAGCAAAACTCATCACACCAAGGCTCGGTATGAACTCATCGGCTATTTAAAGGTGAAGTGTGTAATTTCTGCACCATTAGTGGGAATAGCAACTGGAATGGCGAAATTATCTTGACTTCTGAAGAACATGTGAGCGGTGCTTGTCCAGACAGAACTTACTGGCATCGTGAAATTATGTACAGTTCAAAAGTTTACACCCCCCTTTCAAAATCTGCGAAATGTTAATTATTTTACCAAAATAAGAGGGATTATACAAAATGCATGTTATTTTTTTTTATTTAGCACTGAGCTGAATAAGATATTACATAAAAAGACGTTTACATATAGTCCACGAGAGAAAATAGTTAAATTTAGAAAAATTACCTGGTTCAAACATTTACTTTCCTTGGATTCTTAATGCTGTGTTGTTACCTGAATGATCGGTGTCAAATGATTGTTTTTGTTTTTTTGTTTAGTGATAGTTGTTCACGACTCCCTTGTTTGTCCTGAACAGTTAAACTGCCTGCTGTTCTTCAGAAAAATCCATCAGGTCCCAAATTATTTGGTTTTCCAGCGTTTTTGTGTATTTGAACCATTTCCAACAATGACTGTATGATTTTGAGATCCATCTTTTCACACTGAGGACAACTGAGGGACTCATATGCAACTATTACAGAAGGTCCAAACACTCACTGATGCTCCAGAAGGAAAAAAACATTAATGCATTAAGAGTAAGGGGGTGAAAACTTTTGAACAGAATGGAGATGTGTACATTTTTTTTTTTCTTATTTTGCCCAAATATCTATTTTTGTCATTTCATACTGCCCCTCAGAAGCTACAGAAGATACTTACATGTTTCCCAGAAGACAAAATAAGTTTAATTTAACCGGATCTTCAGTTTCCAAAAGTTTTCACCCCTCGGCTTTTAATGCATTGTGTTTCCTTTTGGAGCATCAGTGAGCATTTGAGCCTTCTGTAATAGTTGCATATGAGTCCCTCAGTGTGAAAAGTTCATGCAGTCATTGTTGGAAAGGGTGTAATTACACAAAAATGCTGGAAAATCAAAGAATTTGTGTCACCTGAGGGATTTGTCTGAACTGTTCAGGACAAACAAGGGACTCATGAACAACTATCACTAAACAAACAAACAAACAAAACAAAAAACGTGGATCAACACAGTATTAAGCATCAAGTGTATGTAAACTTTTAAACAGGCTCATTTTTTTAAATTCAACAATTATTTTCTCCTGTAAAAACATATATATGAAAACCTTACTTATAAACTGACCTGAATCATATTCAGATCAGCACTAAATAAACAATAACATGCATTTTGTATGATCGCTCTTATTTTGGTCAAATTACAAACATTTTGCACATTCTGAAAGCGGGATGTAAACTTTTGACCTCAACTGTATCCTGTAAAACTCTTTTGATCTTGTCTTTAAGTCTATAGGATGAGAAAGAATTCTGAAAAGTTCAGGGTTGGTAACATTTTTCTAATGTTTTCAAAGAAGTCTCTTCTGCTCACCAAGGCTGCATTTTTTTGAATGAGAATACAGAAAAAACACTAAAATTCTGATATATTATTGTGATTTAAAAACAGCTGTCTTTTATGCGAATATATGTTAAAATGTAATTTATTCATGTGATCAAAGCCGGATTTTCAGCCTTATTGCCGTCTTCAGTGTCACATGATCCTTCAGAAATCATTCTAATATTTGATTTGCTGTTCAAGAAGCATTTATAATTATCAATTTTAAAAACACTTGTGCTGTTCCACAGTACTTTTGTGGAAACTGTGATACATTTTATTTTTCAGTTCAAAAGGACAGCATTTATGTAAAAAATCTGTTGCAACCTTATAAATGTCTTAACTGTCACTTTTGATCAATTTAATGCATTGATGCGATGAATTGAAGTCGGTTTGACCTAAATAACCAAATGCTACTATCAAAAAGACTCACTTTACCTTTAAGATGACTCGAGCTAATATAAATTCACCAAGCAACTGATGAAAATGTCTTTACTGTCACTTTTGATCAATTTAATGTGCCTTGCGAAATTATTCGTACCCCTTCATTTTTTTCACATTTTGTTATGTTGCTGCCTTATGTTAAACTACTTTAAATTACTGTTTTTCCCACATCAATCTACACTCCCTACTCCATAATGGCAAAGCAAAAAATAGGTTTTTAACATTTGTGCAAATTGATTAAAAATAAAAAAACTGAAAAGATCCCGTTGCATAAGTATTCATTTCTGGGACACTCGAGGTGAAAAGGTGAGGCAGATGTGCAAAGCTTGTCACATCAGACCCAAAAAAGACTTGAGGCTGTAAAGCTGCTTCAACTATGTACTGAGTTACGGGTATGAATACTTAAGCAATGTACTTATTTCAGTGTTTTATTTTTAAGAAATTTGTCAAATTTGCAAATCTGGTTTTTGCTTTGTCATTATTATGGTGCATGGAGTGTAAACTGATGTGGGGGAAAAACTAATTTAAAGCAGTTTAACATAATGCTGCAACAAAACAAAATGTGAAAAAAAATGAAGGGGTGTGAATACTTTTGCAAGGCACTGTATGAATATTATTTATTTTAAAGTCAGTTTGACTATAAAAAAGACACACTTTAACTTTAAGAAGACTTGAGCTAATATAAATTCACCAATGAGCAACTGATGGAAAGTGTGTTTGATTCACAACACAAATATCTGATTATTTCACATTTCTCAAAGTTGCTTTTTTGTTTGCAAAAACAAGCAATTTACAAATTAACTTCTTCACCCAGCCAAGACAGTCATCGTAAGTCATCACACAGCCTAATATAAACCATTGATAACAGATGGGTCTAAGCAATCATAAATGATAGAAAATATCACATCCTCTGAGCTAAATGCCTATCTTTAGCACTTTTTTTTGCACTTTCAGTCATTCTAAGCCGAAAACAAACGCAAATGTCACTGATTCTTCATTATGGCTCAGCATTATTTGCCTCTGACGTGGTTTAATTAGTTCAGGGGAATTTCTTGTAGTGAAAGCCTACGCGTCTGACTCAGTTCATTTTCTCGTTCACTTGCTGTTCTTCCGTCGTGTGGTCAGTCTGAGGCCCTGAGGACTCACAACCTGTTCCTCAGCGCTGTTACACCTCTCTGTGGTTCACTAGATTATATACCATACAAGGTCACGTCAGCAGAAAAGCCTCCGGCTCTGCAGACGAACTCAAACCTGAAGTTAAACCCACTAATTTTTTATGTCACAATGCGGCGACCGTGTTCCTCAATTGTGGCCGTACGGTGATGAAATCGCAGCGATTCCACATAGCGGAGCGTGGTTGACCGCTCGGCCCACGCTGCTGATGTGACGGTATGCGCTCGTAACGACTGTAAACATGTATCATTCACTGACTTCTGACGTTCTGCTGGTGAAGTCCAACTTGTGGTTAGACCGCTGTAAGCCGGGTTTGTAAAGCATGCTAAATCTCTGCCACTAAACACAGATAGAGTGGGACTTTTCTGTATTAGATTGTAACATGACATAGAAACTGAAAAAATGAAAAACAACCTAAAGATGGGTTTTTATCCGTCTGGTTGTGTTCGGATTCCTGTCACACCTTTGATGTTCCCGGGTCAAAAATGACCAGACTCCAAACAACTGCTTATAAATCTGTCATTATGCTATATTATCACCTAATATTGGATTCAATCGTTTTGTGTTTCTATTTGCATCTGATTAATGAATTATTATTACAATATTAAACAAAAAGATTCTAAAATGTGCACTGTTTCTCACACTAGTGTGCTTTAATGTTTAATCAAGAAGTTTGCTTTAAAAATGCTTTTATTTTGTACAAATATTGCTATATTATCACCAAATATTCTGGTTTTCTTTCATTTAGGACTGGTCTTCTGTTTTATTTGCATCTGATTAATCGTAGGCCTCATATATCCGAAAGTAGGTACCTTGTTTTTTTTAAATATTTTTTTATGAATGATTTATGAATAATTTTCACAGTATGAGATGAAAACATTCTAGAAATTTCCACTGTTTCTCACACTATTGTGCTTTAATGTTTAATTAGGAAATTTGCTTTTAAATGCTTTTATTTTGTACAAAATTGCAAAAAATCACACTTGTCCTGTTCCCGGTCAAAAATGACCCGACTCCAAACAATTGCCTATAAATCTGTCATTATGCTATATTATCACCAAATATTGGATTCAATCTTTTTGTCAACTTGTTTTCTTTCATTTAGGACTGGTTTTGTCTTTCTATTTGCATCTGATTAATGAATTATTATTACAATATTAAACAAAAAGATTCTAAAATGTGCACTGTTTCTCACACTAGTGTGCTTTAATGTTTAATCAAGAAGTTTGCTTATAAATGCTTTTATTTTGTACAAATTTTGCTATATTATCACCAAATATTCTGGTTTTCTTTCATTTAGGGCTGGTCTTCTGTTTCTATTTGCATCTGATTAATCGTAGGCCTCATATATCCCTTTTTTTAAATATTTTTATGAATGATTTATGAATAATTTTCACAGTATGAGATGAAAACATTCTAGAAATTTCCACTGTTTCTCACACTT
Organism: Garra rufa; assembly: GCF_049309525.1. Lineage (NCBI taxonomy): Eukaryota > Metazoa > Chordata > Actinopteri > Cypriniformes > Cyprinidae > Garra > Garra rufa. The sequence goes on from NC_133377.1 coordinate 41,449,647, forward strand.
TTGTGCTTTAATGTTTAATTAGGAAATTTGCTTTTAAATGCTTTTATTTTGTACAAAATTGCAAAAAGTCACACTTGTGGTCTTCCTGGGTCAAAAATGACCCGACTCCAAACAATTGCTTATAAATCTCTCGTTTTGCTATATTATCACCAAATACTGGATTCAGTCTTTTTGTCAACTTGTTTTCTTTTATTTAGGACTGGTTTTGTGTTTCTATTTGCATCTGAATATAATCGAAGGCCTCATTTATCCGAAAGTAGGTACCTTATTTTTAGAGTCGGAAAAAATAAAATTATGAATAATTTTCACAATATGAAGTGAAAACATTCTAGAAATTTCCACTGTTTCTCACACTATTGTGCTTTAATGTTTAATTAGGAAATTTGCTTTTAAATGCTTTTATTTTGTACAAAATTGCAAAAAATCACACTTGTGGTGTTCCCGGGTCAAAATTGACCCGACTCCAAACAATTGCTCATTAATCTCTCGTTTTGCTATATTATCACCAAATACTGGATTCAATCTTTTTGTCAACTTGTTTTCTTTCATTTAGGACTGGTTTTGTGTTTCTATTTGCATCTGATTAATGAATTATTATTACAATATTAAACAAAAAGATTCTAAAATGTGCAATGTTTCTCACACTAGTGTGCTTTAATGTTTAATCAAGAAGTTTGCTTATAAATGCTTTTATTTTGTACAAATTTTGCTCTATTATCACCAAATATTGGATTCAATCTTTTTTGTCAAATTGTCTTTCATTTAGGACTGGTCTTCTGTTTCTATTTGCATCTGATTAATCGTAGGCCTCATATATCCGAAAGTAGGGACCTTGTTTTTTTTTTAATATTTTTTTAAGAATGATTCATGAATAATTTTCACAATATGAGATGAAAACATTCTAGAAATTTCCACTGTTTCTCACACTATTGTGCTTTAATGTTTAATTAGGAAATTTGCTTTTGAATGCTTTTATTTTGTACAAAATTGCAAAAAGTCACACTTGTGGTGTTCCCGGGTCAAAAATGACCCGACTCCAAACAATGGCTAATATATCTGTCATTATGCTATATTATCACGTAATATTGGATTCAATCGTTTTGTGTTTCGATTTGCATCTGATTAATGAATTATTATTACAATATTAAACAAAAAGATTCTAAAATTTGCACTGTTTCTCACACTAGTGTGCTTTAATGTTTAATCAAGAAGTTTGCTTATAAATGCTTTTATTTTGTACAAATTTTGCTATATTTTCACCAAATATTCTGGTTTTCTTTCATTTAGGGCTGGTCTTCTGTTTCTATTTGCATCTGATTAATCGTAGGCCTCATATATCCCTTTTTTTAAATATTTTTTTATGAATGATTTATGAATAATTTTCACAGTATGAGATGAAAACATTCTAGAAATTTCCACTGATTCTCACACTATTGTGCTTTAATGTTTAATTAGGAAATTTGCTTTTAAATGCTTTTATTTTGTACAAAATTGCAAAAAATCACACTTGTCCTGTTCCCGGTCAAAAATGACCCGACTCCAAACAATTGCTTATAAATCTCTCATTATGCTATATTATCCCCAAATATTGGATTCAATCTTTTTGTCAACTTGTTTTCTTTCATTTAGGACTGGTTTTGTGTTTCTATTTGCATCTGATTAATGAATTATTATTACAATATTAAACAAAAAGATTCTAAAATGTGCACTGTTTCTCACACTAGTGTGCTTTAATGTTTAATCAAGAAGTTTGCTTATAAATGCTTTTATTTTGTACAAATTTTGCTATATTATCACCAAATATTCTGGTTTTCTTTCATTTAGGACTGGTCTTCTGTTTCTATTTGCATCTGATTAATCGTAGGCCTCATATATCCGAAAGTAGGTACCTTGTTTTTTTTAAATATTTTTTTATGAATGATTTATGAATAATTTTCACAATATGAGATGAAAACATTCTAGAAATTTCCACTGATTCTCACACTATTGTGCTTTAATGTTTAATCAGGAAATTTGCTTTTAAATGCTTTTATTTTGTACAAAATTTCAAAAAATCACACTTGTCCTGTTCCCGGTCAAAAATGACCCGACTCCAAACAACTGCCTATAAATCTCTCATTATTCTATATTATCACCAAATATTGGATTCAATCTTTTTGTCAACTTGTTTTCTTTTATTTAGGACTGGTTTTGTGTTTCTATTTGCATCTGATTAATCAAAGGCCTCATTTATCCGAAAGTAGGAACCTCGTTTTTAGAGTGGGAAAAAAAAATTATGAATAATTTTCACAATATGAAGTGAAAACATTCTAGAAATTTGCTCTGTTTCTCACACTATTGTGCTTTAATGGTTAATTAGGAAATTTGCTTTTAAATGCTTTTATTTTGTACAAAATTGCAAAAAGTCACACTTGTGGTGTTCCCGGGTCAAAAATGACCAGACTCCAAACAATGGCTTATATATCTGTCATTATGCTATATTATCACCTAATATTGGATTAAATCGTTTTGTGTTTCTATTTGCATCTGATTAATGAATTATTATTACAATATTAAACAAAAAGATTCTAAAATGTGCAATGTTTCTCACACTAGTGTGCTTTAATGTTTAATTAAGAAGTTTGCTTATAAATTTGTACAAATTTTGCTATATTATCACCAAATATTGGATTCAATCTTTTTTGTCAACTTGTTTTATTTCATTTAGGACTGGTTTTGTGTTTCTATTTGCATCTGATTAATCGTAGGCCTCATATATCCGAAAGTAGGTACCTTGATTTTTAAAAATCATTTTTTATGAATGATTTATGAATAATTTTCACAATATGAGATGAAAACATTCTAGAAATTTTCACTGTTTCTCGCACTATTGTGCTTTAATGTTTAATTAGGAAATTTGCTTTTAAATGCTTTTATTTTGTACAAAATTGCAAAAAGTCACACTTGTGGTTTTCCCGGGTCAAAAATGACCCGACTCCAAACAACCGCTTATAAATCTCTCATTATTCTATATTATCACCAAATATTAGATTCAATCTTTTTGTCAGCTTATTTTCTTTTATTTAGGACTGGTTTTGTGTTTCTATTCGCATCTGATTAATTGTAGGCCTCGTTTATCCGTAAGTAGGAACCATGTTTTTTGAGTAAAAAAATATTTTTTATGAATAATTTTCACAATATGAGATAAAAATATTTGAATATTGCACTTTTTATCACACTAGTGTGCTTTAATGTTTAATGTTGTCAGGAAGTTTGCTTTTAAATACTTTTATTTTGTATAAAATTGCACAAAGTATGTTTAATATTGTGAAAATTATTAATAAAATAATTTTTTTCACCCAAAAAATGAGGTACCTACTCTCAGATAAATGAGGCCTACGATTAATCAGATGCAAATAGAAACACAAAATAGTCATGAATAAAAGAAAACAAGCTGACAAAAAGATTGAATTCAATATTTGGGATAATATAGCATAATGAGAGATTTATAAGCCATTGTTTGGAGTCGGGTCATTTTTGACCGGGAACACAATTGGACTTTTTGTAATTTTGTACAAAATAAAAGCATTTGTTTGGAGTCTGGTCATTTTTGACCTAGAACACCACAAGTGTGACTAGGTAAAATAAAACCCACAAAAAAATGCGAAAATAAAAAGAAATTATGAGAAGTGCTTATACCCTGTGTGAACAAATCAGTAAGTTTAAGTGATAATGTTAACTAGTATTTTCAGGCAAAAGAAAATCTTTTCTGGGTCAATTTGTCCTGAACACAACCAGAATGTTAAAGTATTTGATGGTTGTGGTTTTAAACAAAACAAAAAAGAAAAGAAAATATTCTAATATTTTATCACTTCCAGGTCCTACTTCAACCCAAAATCAAATCAATTTTTAATAGTTTAATTTATTTGTTTTTAAGAATGTTTCTTAATGTTTACATTTAAAGGCTTTTATTTATTTTATTATTTGACATTATTTTAGCACTAATTATTCTTGCCATAATTTAAAACATATTCGTATGGTTGAGATTTTAAAAGCAAAAATAAAAATATTCTTATATTTTCTATTCATCATGTCCAGGTTTTATTTAACCCCAAATTTGAAAAGAAAAATTTATATTATTGTTTTATTTATATTTAAGAAATCTTCCTACTTTTAAGCCCTATTTAAAAGCCTACTTTATATATATATATATATATATATATATATATATATATATATTGTGGCGGGAGGGGCAAACGACAGACACAGTGGGTGTGGCGTCAGGCCTCGGAGAGGCTTTTATTAAACAGAAAATAAGGGAAAGTGAGTCCATAAAGTAAAACAGTGTCCAAAATAAAAGGGGAATCTGGTGTCCTCGGGTGCTGGGGCAGCGTGACGGAACGGTAGTGTTCAGAGGGGAAGGGTCCAGGAGAGGGGCGGAGTCCGGCGGCCGCACGCGCTCCCTTCGCTGTACCGGGGTGCTAGGGGCGGCGGCATCTCTAGCGGCTTCGTCCCTCTTGAGCTGTCCGGAGCTTCCAGCGGGGAATACGGCCCGGCATCCTGGCCCGCGGCCGTCTCGGGTGCGAACCTCAACCGGACGGCGGGTCCGGCGACTCATCCTCCTGGCGGTGCGGGATTCCCTCTTCACCCCTTCCTGGACCCGCGAGGACACCAGCGTGCATGCACGGGGGAAAGAGACCGGTCTCCCGAGGAGAGGCGCGCTCGGGATTTAAACAGCGGCGGTGATGAGGCTTCATTTACATCAGGTGTCCCCATCACACGCCGCCAGCCCGAGCCGATTACACGCCCCTCCTCTCCCCTACACACCCACTCCCGTCGGGAGCCTGGAGAAGGGCGGCGAATACGGGACGGGGTGGTGATGAAAATTAGGGGGGCGGGCAGACGCCTCGCCACATTCCCCCCCCCAAGCGACATCCCCGTCCTAAGGTCGCCGCCCACGCAGGAGTGCTACCTTCCTCATCCAGGCTCCAGCGGTCGGAGTGGGCGGGGATTCCTCTCCAAGGCAACGCTCCCTCTCGCCGCGTACCGGAACAGGGACAGAAAAACCGGTATTAGTCGACAGCCTCAACCAACCGCAGGATAAGTGACTAACTGAAACATCACTTACCCTTCTTGCGGCTGGGAGGCCGTCTCCGTAGTTCTCCGTCCCCGTCCGGGTCTTCACGAGCTTTGGCGAGCGAGAGGGGATGACGTCATCAGGTGTTGCCCACTGCGCTGTCTAAGCCCCGCCTTGCCCGCATTCTCCACCACTGTGGCGGGAGGGGCAAACGACAGACACAGTGGGTGTGGCGTCAGGCCTCGGAGAGGCTTTTATTAAACAGAAAATAAGGGAAAGTGAGTCCATAAAGTAAAACAGTGTCCAAAATAAAAGGGGAATCTGGTGTCCTCGGGTGCTGGGGCAGCGTGACGGAACGGTAGTGTTCAGAGGGGAAGGGTCCAGGAGAGGGGCGGAGTCCGGCGGCCGCACGCGCTCCCTTCGCTGTACCGGGGTGCTAGGGGCGGCGGCATCTCTAGCGGCTTCGTCCCTCTTGAGCTGTCCGGAGCTTCCAGCGGGGAATACGGCCCGGCATCCTGGCCCGCGGCCGTCTCGGGTGCGAACCTCAACCGGACGGCGGGTCCGGCGACTCATCCTCCTGGCGGTGCGGGATTCCCTCTTCACCCCTTCCTGGACCCGCGAGGACACCAGCGTGCATGCACGGGGGAAAGAGACCGGTCTCCCGAGGAGAGGCGCGCTCGGGATTTAAACAGCGGCGGTGATGAGGCTTCATTTACATCAGGTGTCCCCATCACACGCCGCCAGCCCGAGCCGATTACACGCCCCTCCTCTCCCCTACACACCCACTCCCGTCGGGAGCCTGGAGAAGGGCGGCGAATACGGGACGGGGTGGTGATGAAAATTAGGGGGGCGGGCAGACGCCTCGCCACATTATATATATATTTTATATTTAATGTTGTTATTATTATTATTATTATTTTTTTATTGTTTTTTTTTTTTTACAAAAAGTAAAAAAAGAAAATATTAAAATATTGTATTCTATTTGTTATGTCCTGGTCTTATTTTACCACAAAATCATGTAAGAATTTATATTTATATGAATAATATATTTCATTTATATTTACTATAATTGTCCTTAAATTGTGACTTTTTTTGCATTGTGACATGATTTGCTAATTCTTCTTGACATCATTTGAAAAATATCATTCTCATTATTATATTCTCATTGCAAAAAAATAGTGATATATTATTTGTATAGTTTTTAAATAAACAAATCATTGTACTAAAGTATTTTACTGCAATACAGTATAATAAAGTCAACAATGACAACAAATAAAAACTAAACATCTGAGGCACACACAAAAAAATCCATAGACAAATTTGTAATTTTTGTCAGAACAATATCCATGGAGTTTATTACTTCTAACCCTAAAACACAATGCAATGCAAAAATTCAAAATACAGGTCAAATACCTGTGCAAAAACCAATATAGCACATTCTTGCATATTAATCATACATTATATGCAACATTACATGTTTATATATTTATATATATATGTATATATGTATATGTGTGTATGTGTGTGTGTGTGTGTGTGTGTGTATATATATATATATAAACATGTAATGTTGCATATAATGTATGATTAATATGAAAGAATTTTCTATATTGATTTTTGCATATATTTAAATATGTATGTGTGTGTTTCTCAATGCAAATGATAATTTCATTTGATTTTGGGGTAAAATGTGACATTTGTTGCTCTGACTCAATATGCATAGTTTAGACCATGTGATGACAAATTAATCAATCAAAAATGAAGAATCGTTGTGTGGGTGTTTCCTTTCTCAGATCTATAAATATGCTGGGGTTTAGCTGGTTTCACAGCGTGATAAACACAGAAGCATAAGGGGAATTCACTACATCTTCCCCTTTCTAAAGGTAAAGTGCAAAGGTTTGTGGATAACATAAATGTTAATGTCACACAAAACACAAAATGTCACAAAGATTCCTCTAGATTTACCCATAAACGGCTAATGTGACGTTCTAGTTAGCTTAAAAAACTCCTAAACGATGTGCAAGATTACGAGAAGTCTGTAGTGACGGCTGGTGCTTTTTAGCAAGTGTTTATGCCGTTAACCTGCAGCAGTTTCCCTTTGACCCGTGAACCATGATTGATGAGTCCAGGAGCCGGTTAGCAGATTAGAGCCGCCGCTGTTGTGACCTCTAATGCATCCGCCATGTGGGGTTTGAGTGACCTTTGACCTTTATGTAGAACATTCTTCGGTTTGTCCGTTCTAAAACTTTGAGAGTTGTTTCTGTCTGAGTTTAAAAGTGAGTTCCAAATTCAAAATTTAAATTTGAAAATTTGAAAACATTCTGAAATGCTTTGGAATTCTAAAGTCTCCATGGTTGCTATGCTACCCTAAAAATGCAGCACACTAGGTTTTGGAACGGAGCGTGTGCGAGTTGATTTAGTGAAATCATCTTGTCAAAGAATGTTTTACAGCATGCGAAGCAAGTGAAATATTGAAGTTGTCACTGGCCTTTTAAGGCCTTAACCAAAACATGTCACGGCAGAGAAAATAACCATGATGCTATCCAGAGAGGCCCGTTTGTTTGGGAGTTTGACGAAAAGCCCCGTTGGGTCAGCGGGCAGCCCGAGCGGAGAGACCCATAGTCCAAGCAGGGGAATGTGATATATTGTGGCAGGAAGATTAAACCAGACCAGAGTGGCCTCAAGCCCAACCGACCAGCAAGAAAAACATCAGCCGGAGGAGAACATACCATGGGGGAGGATGAGAAACACACAGAAATCCTACAAACACACTGAATGCGCGGCCTGCCAGTCTTCATTATTAGTACCGACCACATTTTAGAGTAATAAAAGTCATCCAAACTAAAAGAGAACAAGTTTTGGAAGTAGCTTTTATATCAAAAAAAGAGTCATTCGCCCAATAATGAATATTCAAACATTATTTATTTGCCCTCATGTTGATTTTAACTCATATGCTGTTTTTATTTAACAGAAAAACAATGTCAAACCCGGCATGTTGCAGCTTGTATAGCAGTATAGATTTACTGTCCTCTGAAAATAACTCAAGATACAGCCATTATTGTCAAAATAGCTGGCAACAAAAGTGAGTACACCCTAAGGGAACTTGTCCAAAGTGTCAGTGTATTGTGTTAGCACCATTGTTATCTGGCACTGCCTTAATCATCCTGGGCATGGAATTGACCAGAGCTGCACAGGTTGTTGCTGGGATCCTCTTCCACTCCTCACAGAGCTGCTGGATGTTAGAAACATGGTGCTTCTCCATCTTACACTTGAGGACGCCCCACTGGTGCTTAATAGTGTTCAGGTCTGGAGACATACTTGGCCACTCAATCACCTTCACCTTCAGCTTCCTCAGCAAGGCAGTTGTCATCTTGGTGGTGGTGTCATTATCATGTTTTGAAAACTGCCGTTCTGCCTAGTTTCTGGAGGGAAGGCATCATGTTCTGCTTCAGAATGTACAGGGCATAATGGAATATATGCTTCCCTCAATGACCTGCAGCTCCCCAGAACCAGCAGCACTCATGCAGCCCCAGACCATGATGCTACCACCACCATGCTTGACTGTAGGCAAGACAAAGTTTTCATGGTACTACTCACCAGGGCATCGCAAACAAGTTTATCTTTTAGTCTCATCAGACCACAGGACTTGGTTCCAGTAATTTATGCTTTTGGATTGGTTGTCTTCAGCAAACTGTTTGCAGGCTTTCTTGTGAGCCAGCTTCAGATGAGGCTTCCTTCTGGGATGACGCTTATGCGAACTGCACTGACAAGCTGACCTTCTACTTCTGCAACATTTAAAGCAATGCTGGCAGCACTCACGCATCTGTTTTTTGAAGACACGTTCTGCACCTGACACACAGGACAAGTACACAACTTTGTTGATCGACTGATGCAAGGACTGTTCTGAATGGACTGAATCTTGGAAAACCTCTGTAGTGTAACCACAGTAGTGTAACTCGGTTTCAGGGTGTTACTGCACCTCTAATAGCCTTGACCATCTTTGTGAAGAGCAACAATTCTAATTCTCAAATCCTCAGAAAGGTCTTTGCCATGAGATGCCATGTTGAACATCCAGTGGTCAGAATGAAAGAATTGTACTTAAAGCACCTAATTTTAACTGATCTAATACAAGATACACACGTTTGTTTGGTCCTTTTAAGCAAAAACATAAACATGACGAATAGGACATGTGGCTTTGCATGGTTAAACAACATACTGCTGTTATCACTTAAGGTTGTACTCACTTTTGTTGTCTGTCTATTTTGACAATAATGGCTGTAGGTTGAGTTATTTTCAGAGGACAGTAAATCTATACTGCTATACAAGCTGCACATTGACTACTCTAAAATATATCCAAGTTTCATTTCAATAGCATTGTCCCTTGAGAAGATATACTAAAATGGTTGCTGAAATGTGAGGGGTGTACGTACTTTTGTGAGATACTGTGTATGTGTGTGTATATATACAGTTGCTGGTCATATAATTAGAATATCTTCAAAAAGTTGATTTTAGGGATGCAACAACTAATCGATAAATCGATAATGAAATTCGTAGACAACGATTCTCATTATCGATTAATTCGGGTCCGCCCACAGTGCACGTACAACTTCAGAGGATCACGTCTAATTACAGCACTGAATGACGCATTTCTATAGAGAAAATGCATCTAAAAATAGTGGAGGAAACAGACTGAGATGCTGCAGGAGAGTTACCTGATCCAGGCTGCCCAAAACATGAGAATTCATTATTTTAAACTTGAAGCTTATAGCGTAATGGCTTGCCCTGTGAGACGCTTTGAGATCCGTTTGTAACCCTTAGCATAAAAACTTTCAGTTTACGGTCATAACCTTATCTGTAAATGTCACACATTCACACGAGCATTTCCATTTATGCATAAAAGTCCATTCTGGCAGTCTGTGTTAAGTTTAAATCTTTAGCTACTGAATGAGCGAGTCAGACTGGAACACAGAACACAGACAGGGAGACAATTAATACTCAGCGCAAAAACATTCATTGTGCTGAAACATCTGTCGTTGAATGTTAAATTTAGATTTAAATTCAACATGTAGTGCACATATTTATGGAGGGTATGAACGGCTGTGACGGTGGCAGATTTTTACCATCGCCGGTGGTGCGGTGTTTTATATATAGCTAAATATATAAATGAATGAGGCTCAAACATTATTTACAAACATGCGTGTTTATTTTAGCAATTCTGTCGGTGATCAAGCAGCCTACAAAACGCTAAAATAAATCAAAGAAATAATACATTTAAATAAGAAAGTAGCCTAAAGTGTTAAATAAGCACGTTAAATATAAACAAATATTTGTTGCAAAAATTCCTAACCTCGACAGCTCATCAGAATTACTGGCCGAGTTCTCTTTCTCTTCCCCATTGCACAGCTGCTGTTTTTAATAGCAAAGTAATTACATTTATTTTCGTTTCTTTAGTTTATAAACTTAATTTAGAAATATATTTGGAACAAGTTTTGTTTGTGAAATTCAAGTTGTTGTTATTTTAAATAACGACCCAGCGGCCAGCGGCAGACAGATCAATTTAGCCTTCTCAGGTCATCACGATTTAAATTAAAATCCTTAGATATAAAAAAACTTAAAGCATATCACAATATTAGTTTATTCGTTTAACCTAGATAAATGTATGCTAGGCACATATCCAATCATTTGTGCGGAGAGTGAAAGCTTTGCAGGACATGGTGCCGCCAGTGCTATGTGAAACTTCATTTTTGCTCATAAATGTAAGAGTAATAATTTTACTTTATTACTTGACTACTATAAAACGAAATAATTCAAATCGAAAACAAAACTCTTTCATTAGCTATAGGCCTAATCCATAAAGATCTTTGCGACACTGACTGAGAAATAGTTTATTAATAAATAATTTGAATATCTCCTTACTTTTTCCCCCAGCACATTCATGGTAATTACTTTAGCTGGGGCTTTGCGGCCAGTTTAAAGGAACACTCCACTTTTTTTGGAAATAGGCTCATTCTCCAACTCCCCCGAGTTAATAAGTTGAGTTTTACCGTTTTGAAATCCATTCAGCCATTCTCCTGTTCTGGCGATATCACTTTTAGCATAGCTTAGCATAGATCATTAAATCCTATTAGACCAATAGCATCGCGTTCAAAAATGACCAACGAGTTTCGATATTTGTCCTATTTAAAACTTGACTCTTCTGTAGTTATATCGTGTACTAAGACCGGTGGAAATGCAAAGCTTCAATTTTCTAGGCCGATAAGATTAGGAACTACACTCCCATTCCGGCGTAATAGTCAAGGAAGTTTGCTGCCGTAATATGACCGAAGCAGGAGCAGTAATATCACACAGCACATGTGCAAATGCTAAACTAGCTGGGAACTCATTTCTGATATTACTCCGCCTGCTTCGGCCATGTTACGGCAGCAAACTTCCTTGACTATTACGCCGGAATGGGAGTGTAGTTCCTAATCTTATCAGCCTAGAAACTCGCAGCTTTGCATTTCCACCGGTCTTAGTACACGATAGAACTACAGAAGAGTCAAGTTTTAAATACAACAAATATGGAAACTCGTTGGTCATTTTTGAACGCGATGCTATTGGTCTAATAAGATTCAATGATCTATGCTAAGCTATGCTAAAAGTGATATCGCCAGAACAGGAGAACGGCTGAATGGATTTCAAAACGGTAAAAATCAACTTATTAACTCGGGCGGAGTTGGAGAATGAGCCTATTTCCAAAAAAGTGGAGTGTTCCTTTAAGTTGACTGCGTGCATTTGAATGCGAAACTCTGCTGAAGGCACTTGCGCTCGCTGCTGCTGCTGTTGTTGGCGGGACACTAAACACCGCCACGGCAGAATAAATAGCACAAACACTGTATTTTATGCTTGTTAGTGTGTTTTTCTTCAGATATTTGTCTTTTCTCTTTATTACGACAGGTGAATTGTTGTAAATTGTTAAGCACTGTGTTTTCATAGCATTCAGAATGTGGAATAGTGTGATTTTGAAAAGAAAAAAAAAGGGAATTTTTTAAGCCGATTAATCGGAAAAATAATCGGCCAACTAATCATTATCAAAATAATCGTTAGTTGCAGCCCTAGTTGATTTATTTCACTAATTCCATTCAAGAAGTGAAACTTGTATAATGTATACATTCATTCCACACAGACTGATATATTTCAAGTGTTTATTTCTTTTAATTTTGATGATTATAACTGACAACTAATGAAAACTCTATTATTAAAATTAGAATATCTATTATGTTCAGTATTAAAGACATCTGGTGCCACACTCTAATCAGCTAATTAACCCAAAACACCTGCAAAGGCCTTTAAATGGTCTCTCAGTCTGGTTCTGTAGGATACACAATAGGGCTGGGCGATATGGGCAAAAATTCATATCTCAGTATTTTAGGAGGAATGACGGTATATGATATATATCCGGTATTTTTCCATAAATGGTTACTTGAGAGTCAAAGCCTTTATTACACCTTTATTAAACAGTTTTTGAGCAAAATATCATTCAAACACAGGGGTTTCCCTCCCTGTTTACAAATAAACAGCTGCACAAAATCTTTGATCAATAAAATACAGTAAAGGTGTTTCTCCTGCTTAACACTATAAGCTGCACAACATTTCAAATTATAAAAAAATATTTTATAAACAAATACAGTACAGGGTTTTTTCCTGCTTAACACTATACACAGCTCTACTGTGCTGCTGTGCAAATAGTAAAGTAAACAGAACCATAGAAAACAGCTACATTGTCAGAGCAAAAATAGAAGGAACAAACTTAAATAGTAACAACAAAAAGTATTGTAGGATTTACCTCCTACAGGTTTTGTGCAAGAAAAACTAGCATATGGGTAGCTTGTATCTTGGGTCAATGGTTTTTAGCAGCGTTTTAAAACCCTCTTTTTCCATCGTTGCTATAGGAACCATGTCTTTAGCAATGTGACACGTTACCGCATTAGTTTTATTGCGCCACTTGCAACTTTTCTTTTCGTAAGGCACACTTCGAGTAAAAGATGCTTCCAGAGAGCTTTGTTTCGGGGCAGATGTTTTGGGATGAGGCTGCGTAGTCTTTGTGGCCGAAGTTGTAAATACTCATCGTACTTCACTTTATGGTAAAGCTGTAAGTGGTGGAAGAGATTTGACGTGCTTCCACATTTTGATACAACTGATCTATAACATTCCCTGCAGATGAGATAAGTGAACCATTGTTTTTCTTTTTACTGACCAGTACGTTTTGTTGACCGGCGCTGCTTGTTCCACCTTGGAGTGGTCTGTTTTGCGCAGAACGTGCATGTGTGGCCTCAAACCATATCGATATGAAAGATATTGGATAATCCCGCATTGCGTTGGGGAATCATATCGATATATCCCCAGAATTCGATATTCCGCCCCGCCCTACTACACAATCATGGGGAAGACTGCTGATTTGACAGTTGTCCAAAAGACGACCATTGACGCCTTGCACAAGGAGGGCAAGACACAAGGGGTCATTGCAAAAGAGGCTGGCTGTTCACAGAGCTCTGTGTCCAAGCACATTAATAGAGAGGCGAAGGGAAAGAAAAGATGTGGTAGAAAATAAGTGTCCAAGCAATAGGGATAACAGCACCCTGGAGAGAGTTGTGAAACAAAACCCATTCAAAAATGTGGGGGAGATTCACAAAGAGTGGACTGCAGCTGGAGTCAGTGCTACAAGAACCACTACACACAGACGAATGCAAGACATGGGTTTCAGCTGTCGCATTCCTTGTGTCAAGCCACTCTTGAACAACAGACAGAGTCAGAAGCGTCTCGCCTGGGCTAAAGACAAAAAGGCCTGGACTGCTGCTGAGTGGTCCAAAGTTATGTTCTCTGATGAAAGTAAATTTTGCATTTCCTTTGGAAATCAGGGTCCCAGAGTCTGGAGGAAGAGAGGAGAGGCACAGAATCCACGTTGCTTGAAGTCCAGTGTAAAGTTTCCACAGTCAGTGATGGTTTGGGGTGCCATGTCATCTGCTGCTGTTGGTCCACTGTGTTTTCTGAGGTCTAAGGTCAACACAGCTGTATACCAGGACGCTTTAGACCACTTTATGCTTCCTGCTGTTGACCAACTTTATGGAGATGCAGATTTCATTTTCCAACAGGACTTGGCACCTGCACACAGTGTCAAAGCTGGTATCCCTGTTCTTAATTGGCCAGCAAACTCACCTGACCTTAACCCCATAGAAAATCTATGGGGTATTGTGAAGAGGAACATGTGATATGCCAGAGCCAACAATGCAGAAGAGCTGAAGGCCACTATCAGAGCAACCTGGGCTTTCATAACACCTGAGCAGTGCCACAGACTGATCGACTCCATGCCACGCCGCATTGCTGCAGTAATTCAGGCAAAAGGAGCCCCAACCAAGTATTGAGTGCTGTACATGATCATACTTTTCATGTTCGTACTTTTCAGTTGGCCAAGATTTCTAAAAATCCTTTCTTTGTATTGGTCTTAAGTAATATTCTAATTTTCTGAGATACTGAATTGGGGTTTTCATTAGTTGTCATTTATAATCATCAAAATTAAAAGAAATAAACACTTGAAATATATCAGTCTGTGTGGAATGAATGTATACATTATACAAGTTTCACTTCTTGAATGCAATTAGTGAAATAAATAAACTTTTTGAAGAATTCTAATTTGACCAGCACATAAATACACACACACACACACACACACACACACACACACACACACACACACACACACACACATATATATATATATACATATATATATATATATATATATATATGTGGGCAAGAAGATAATGGCTAAAATATTGTTTTTCAGTGATGTAACAATTATGAAAAATGTGCATGACTGTTACCGTATATCTCCCATGCATTTGGGAAAAGTTTAGCACAACACCTAATTAAACTTGAACAAGTGTCGCTTACTCAGGCAAGTCAGAGAAACAAGGACAACTCTTGTCTTATTTTTAGCCTCATGACCTACATTACAGCATGATGACGGTGGAGTCAGATCACAGTAATTTACCGTCCTTTCGCTTTCTCTGTACCTCACAGTCTGTCTCTGTGACAGTCACAACGTCTCTCTGCTGGGACACGTCCTACATGCTGGACCCGATCCCGTAATCTGCTTCCACTGAGCTGTTATCTGGAGAATAGGAGCCACCATTGTCCTCCTCCTCCACCCATAGTGAAACACTCATTTTGGCCTGGAGAGATGGGCTGTTATTTGTTGCCCCGGTTTTTCACAGTCTGTTGTTTATAAGTGAAATAAACAGCCATGGCTGGGCTCAATCAATGTCTCATACTGCAGTCTGATCTATTTGTTAAACGAATACGTGAATACCTTTCAACTGCAATCTTACTGACACATCTAATTTGAAACTTATTGCATCTAATGTACAGTAATGCTGTGTGCATTATTTGCAATTTGTCGTTTTTCTTAATGCACTAATGAAAAATTCTGCCATCATTTACCCTTATGTCATTCCCAAACCATTGTCTCTGTCTTTCTTCCATGGAAATGAAAGTGAAAGAGGACAAGTGACATGGGGACAAAATGCACAGAGAAAAAGTGATTCATGCAACTTGTGCCCTTGAACTTGGATGATTTCCACTAAAATACTGGGCAACACATCTGTTTTTAACATTGATAATAATAATAAATGTTTCTTGCACAGCAAATCAGCATATTAGTATAATTTCTGAAAGATCATGTGACATGGAAGACTGGAGTAATGATGCTGAAAATTTAGCTTTGAGCACAGGAATAAATTATATTTTAACAGATATTTACGTAGAAAACGGCTATTCAAAATTGTAACAATTTTACAGTTTTTACTGCATTTTTGAATAAAGAAATTCAGCCCTGATTAGCAAAGAGTCTCTTTTTTGTCATTGCTCAACAGCTCCAGTCCCTATTCACTTTCATTGCATGATAAGAGCAGCATGAAGCTTTGGCTAAACATCTCCTATTTGGAAGAAAAAATGTATCAAACAGTTTAGTAATATTGTAAGGGTGAGTAAATAACAATGTTAATTTTTTGAGTAAACAATTCCTCTTCTTATGGTGTGTGTCATACCAAAAGTGAATTTAATTATTCAAGTTTTAAGTCAATGTAAAGAAGCAAATAGAATTGGTGCCAGATGATCATTTGCTCATTGATGTGCAATATTGCGTCTTCCGCACTAGTTAAACATTTTCAGCTTAAGTGGAAAATTTGCATGACGTGTTAGACAATCAGCAAATGACTTATTGACACGTCCAGGTGTCAGTGGAGGAAAGTATTACATGCAAAAGTATTTGAGGCGCTTGGTGATCATTTATGTAAACCCTTGTCCGTTATGTCTTAAATGATCATAAAACGTTGAGAATGAAAATACATGTGTAACAGTATATTGGATCCATGTGGCGCTTAAAGTGGCAACAAATAATAATACTTCTGCCTCTTGAATGAAGGACTTTTGTAGTTTTAATAAGCAACAAAGCATTTTTAATTCTTACAGTGTAGACACAGTTTTATTTTACATTCAATTACATTCAATTTCTGTAGTATTGTTAGACTACTTTAGACTTTCATAAAGGTATTCAGGATTTTTTCCCCAAAAAAAGCACAGTTTTTACCCGGCATGTAAAAATCTTAAACTCCAGTGGAAAATTCATGATGTGTTGTCACGCAAGCCAATCAGCTAAGAGCTTATTGACACGTCTGGTTAAATCAGATTTTGTTTTTTTATAAAGTTTTTATTTGCGTGTGTAAACTAGAGCGAGTTATGGTGTGTCCACACTGTAAAAAGTTGTCACCAGTTTCAACTTAAGTTTTTAAGTTCAGCAGCTGCCTTAACATTTTAAGTTAAATCAACTTAAAAGTACAAGTCATTTTAACTAATTTATTGTCGTGAGTTGAAATGACTTGTAGTTTTAAGTTGATTTAACTTAAAATTTTAAAGCAGCTGCTGAACTTAAGTTTTTTAAGTTGAAACTGGTAAAATCATTTTACAGTGCACACCAAAAGCTCAATTAAATATTTGAGCAAGTAGATTACAAACAAAGTCAATGCGAAGACACCAATAGTTGCAAATTCATGCAGGGTGATGCGAATGACACAAATTGGGCACCGTGATTGCCACGAATGTGCGATATACACTTTAATAACGTTTTCCGCACAAGTAAAAAATTCCAACTCCAGCTGCACATTTGCATGATGTGTTGTCGCGCAAGGCAGTCAGCTAAGAGCTTGACACGTCTGGTTGAGTCAGAAATGTTTTATTTTTAGATTTTTTTTTTAATTATTATTATTTTTTATTTGCACATGTAAATTAGAGCGAGTACACCAAAAGCGTAATGTGCAATATACACTTTAATTGCATCTTCTGCTCAAGTTCAAAAATGTCAACTCCAATGGAAAATTCACATTGAGTTGTCACGCAAGCCAATCAGCAAAGAGCTTATTGACACATCCGATTAATCAGAAATGTTTTATTTTTAAAGTTTTTATTTACGTGTGTAAACTAGAGCGAGTAACGGTGTGTTCACACCAAAAGCTTATTTAATTACTTGAGCGAGTAGATTGCATTCAAAATCAATGCCAAGACACGAACAGATGCAGATTAGTACCGGATGATGCAAATCGGGTGACACGATATACACTTTACGCAAATTCAAAAATTTCAACTCCATTGGGAAATTCACGTCATGTGTTGTCACGCAAGCCATTCAAAAAAGAGTTATTGATTTTTAGAAATGTTTTTATTCGCAGAGTAAACTAGAGCAAGTTATGGTGTCTTGACACCAAAAAGATCATTTAATTATTCACGCGAGTAGATTACATAAAAA
Organism: Garra rufa; assembly: GCF_049309525.1. NCBI lineage: Eukaryota > Metazoa > Chordata > Actinopteri > Cypriniformes > Cyprinidae > Garra > Garra rufa. The sequence goes on from NC_133377.1 coordinate 41,467,541, forward strand.
GTCAAAGCAAAGATGCAAATCGACACAAATGCGCAATATACGGTTCAATCGCATCTTCCACACAAGTTTAAAAAAATTTAACTCCAGCGGAAAATTAGCCAATCAGCGAAGAGATTGTGACACGTCCAGTTGTTCATAGCAATTTGCGTAATCTGTGTCTTTGCATTAACTTTTTATGTAACCTACTCACTTTTGGTGTGCACACACCATTAGACGCCATATTGAATTTAACACTAATAACAACGAGGCTGTTAGGGATAAACGGGCAGTCTTTATGTACGTCAGTCGCTAGTGCGTCTCTTGAGATTGGGGAGTGAGGTTTACCTGCACAGCACCTACCCCTAAACCTCACTCCAATCCGGGTCACGGCACCAATGCAACTGGTCTTTTATCTTCCTTGCATTGTGTTATGCATCAATAAAGCTTCTGATTCAAGAATTCTTCTCCCAGCCGTTTATTTACTGAGAAAACAGCGTAACAGAAAGTGAGTTGACAACTTCCAGCATATTCGACATTCCTCTTGCTGGCACACGCTGGCCTTACACACATGAACTGACTGATGTCAAATCGAACAAATTCAAAAACATAAAACATAGTTGACTTAATGCATTATTACCAAAATCACAATGAAACATGTACCTGAGAAAACAGCGTGACAGAAAGTGAGCTGACAACTTCAAGCTGGCACACTGAAATAAAACACACGTCTTTTACACTCTAATTTTCTTAATATTGCATATATGCTCGTGATACATCACACATTTTATAGACAATGAAAGACAGTATTACGGAGCTTCCAAGCACACAACTTACCGCTGGCCTTACACACATGAACAGACTGATGCAACATGGAATGCACACAGCCTAAACAACCAGCCAGCCAATATCTGTTAGACCTTTTTTTATCCAGTCATATTTCTGTGTGATTATTTTGCATTTTATTATTATTATTATTATTAGCAAGTGGAGAAACACTATTAATATAACTCTGTTACATTTACAACGGCAAAAGTCCTAGATTATCTAATTTTCACAGCTTTTGAAACAGTTTTATGGAGTTTTTGTCTACTTTCTAAAGATAAACAATCAGTATGCTGTTAAACAATAAGAAGCCTGCAATATCTTAAACGCGATGCGTCTCAGCCTCGTTTTCATTCATGTCAGGCGCTACCTCAATTAACAAATAAAAAAGTGACACTTTTGTCTCACAATTGTGACTTTTTTCTCGTAATTGCCTGTTTATATATCGTAATAGCGAGGAAAAAAAGTCAGAAAGTCGTGTATTTGTCATTGTTTAAATTCCTCGCCGACGCAGAGACGTTCTAACTTCTATACAAACCCTGCCAGGATTTTACTCAACAACCTCTAATTCTTACACAGAAGAAAAGCAGGGGGAACATTAAATTCCTGCTCCTCCTCTGGTACAGTAGTAGGCTGGTCTCAGATCAGCGCGGGTCGTTACCATAGCGCTGCCTGACTCAGTTCGGGCTCACATAGGTGGGCGTTCAATAGCTCCACTTTCGGAATCACGGCAATGAACAACAATGAATGCGGTTTCTTACGTCGCCGAGCACCTTTAAGGGATGACGCGCTTACGGTGACCTTTGCGCGACGGTACAAGAAGACCGCGGACGCCAAACACGGAGCTTCACCTGCGCGTCCGATGCGTAAAAGCGCGCAATGACAACAAACCTCGCACACTGCGGTCCCGCCGCGCTTAATCTGAATCTGGGAATTGGGATTAGGAGGTCGTTGGGTGAAGCGAATCGCCCTCCTTTGTTCGTGAGGATGAGGGTCTGACGTGTTCCCGGGGGATTTTCAGTCGCGTTTCAATCGCTGGAAACACACACACACACACACAGACTCTCAATGCTGCTATGACTTCCTGCATCCGTCCATACTGTGATCTGATTGCTCTTCGCATGCTGCTGCTGCTCATCTCGATGCTGCTCGTACTCGTGAGGTCCGATTCGGGTGAGTTCGGCTGTCGATCGTAACCCTTTCACAGTGCGCTTCATTGTTTTGACCATGTCATGCTGTAGCCCGATGCGTCCTAACATCGCGAACTCATGGGAATGAATGGAAATGACTGTTTACACACGGGGCAAGTTGTCACGTGATTTATACCTCAATAAAAAAAAATAAAAAAAACTCTCCACAGAGGTTTTGTATGTTGGTTTCAAAGAGTACATATCCCATTATAATTTTGGGCATTTTGGTGACAAGTGAACACTTGAAACCGCACTAGAAGGGTTTACATTAAAGTATGTACTGAAGTTAGGTTTTAACTGGAAGTTTGTCTCAAACAGTCATTTTTCAGAAATGTGAATTTTTAAAAAATGCATTTGATGATGAAAGTTTTTCCATTTATACTTGTTTTGAAAAGCATTTAATAGCCTGTATTATGCCATATTTAGTTTTTATTTAGATTTCAAACAAGGTATTTTACTTAAATCACTGTCAGAAACCGTCAGTTTCTAATTGTGACAACTTGCCCCATACTGTATGGAGGCACAACTGGCGCTCACTGCTAAAGAAAAAGCAAACGATTAAAACAAGCCTGTTAGTTTAAATGGGTCTCACAATCTGGCCAAGTTGGATTTAACTGGTTAATCAGCTGGTTTCCCAGCCTGACCAGCTAAAGAAGTGGTCAAAACCCCTCTGAAACCAGCTGGCATCAGACCAGGCTGAAAGACCAGCTTAAACCAGCCCAAAAACAGTCATTTTTCATAAATGTCTCTTATCGAAATAATGGCTTTGATATCGTTGTCTCAATTTGACTTATTCTGTTTCCCATACTGAAAAGCATTTAGTAGCTTATAATAGATTTTAAATACATATATGTGACCCTGGACCACAAAACCAGTCATAAGGGTCAGTATTTCAAAACTGAGGTTTATACATCATATGAAAGCTGAATAAATCCACTGATGTATGGTTTGTTAGGATATGCCAACACCTGGCCAAGACACAACTATTTGAAAATCTGGAATCTCAAGTATTGAGAAAATCGCCTTTAAAGTTGTCCAAATGAAGTTCTTAGAAATGCATGTTACTAATAAAAAATTAAGTTTTGCTATATTTCGAAATTTACAAAGTATCTTCACGGAACATGACCTTTACTTAATATCAAATTAACATCAAATTGGTCCAGGGTCACATTTATGCTGTATTATAGGTATTTAATAGCCTATAATACAATTTAAATACAGATATTTTGTGAATGATGCCATTTTTTATTTAGACAGTATTTAGTAGTTTTATTGTGACAACTTGCCCCACACTGTATAGTAGCATAACAGTCTCTCCCTGCTGGTTTAAATGGGTCTTCCAGTCTTGCCAAGCTGGATTTAGTTTGTCAATCAGGTTGTTCCCCACCCTGACCAGCTAAGCAAGTGGTCAAACCCCCTATAAAACCAGCCTGCTAAACCAACTGGAACCAGACCAGCTAAAACCAGCCATAAAATAATTTTTCTTAAACATCCAAGTTATTTACGAATTTCTCTTAAACAATGGCTTTGATATTGTTGTCAGTTTTCCCATTCAGGGTGTTGTGACAACTTGCCCCAAACTGTTTTCATGCTTAAAAAAAAAAAAAAAAAATCTTAAAAGAGCTTATAATGTTTTAAAATGGACAGCTGATTGATCAGCTGGTTTCCCAATCTGGCCAACTAAAACATTGGTCAAAACCCCTCTAAAACCAGCCTGCTAAACCAGCTGGAACTGAGCCAGACTGGAAAGCCAGCTAACCATCTTTTTCTGGTTTTAGCATTTTTTTCCGCAGGGCATAAAGTAAAGTCATGTCTTTCCATTTTATCCAGATATTTATTTTCACTTCTCACAGTTAATATTCTGATTGACGTGGACAATCAGTGTCATGATTTGTTCATCTTCCTAGGCAGTTTCTTTCCAAACAGTGCGCTGTTCTGTCCTGACGGGGTCTGTGTTGAACACAAAGGCCCGCTGAAGATTCGACCGCTCGCTCATTCATGTGTAAATGTCTCTGTCTCTGTGTTCAGGGGATAACCGATGCTTGTCGTCCCTCATCTCCACATGTGAAGACTGTCTCAGAAGTGGCCCTGAATGTGCGTGGTGCTCTCAGGAGGTAATGTGTGTGTGTGTGTGAGAGAGAGAGAGAGAGAGAGAGAGAGAGAGAGAGAGAGAGAGTTGCTATTGTTGTGTCTCGGCACACTGTTTGGGGTTTAAGTGTGTGAAGTGCTCGTGTTTAGTGATAAAGCACCAGTTCCTAATCCCCAAAATGCGCTGGAGATCGTGGGAACCCATAAAATAAAAATGCAGAAACATCTTTGTACCTCATTTACCACTTAAAGGTAAAATGTTCTTAATGATAAAGTGTTTACATACAATGTTATTGCATTTTGAAATGGACAGTTTTGTAAGTTTTTTTCAGAGTGTAGTAAAGACAAATTTCACATGAAATCTATGTAGTATCTAAGTTGTTTCTCATAGAAACCAATGAGGGTTAACTATTAATGACTAATTTTGGACTATTTTTATTTCTCAAACATCTGAGACCAAGGTAAAGTTTAAACTGCATTTAGTCTTTTGAAGTATGAATAAACAAATTAAAATTGTTAGCAATTGCAACTGTTAGTTTAACCCAGTGTTGTTAAAAAAATTAAATTAAATTAAATATAAATATCAGATAAAAAAACAAAAAAATAAAAAAATAGAAAACTAACTGAAATAAATTAGGTACTAAAGTTACTAAAAGTGATATTAAAGCTATATAAAAACATTTATTTAAAAAAGAAGCCCTTTAGAATATTACTGAAGCTTAAACTAAAATTAAAATAAAAACAGAAAATATAGAAATAAGCTAGTTCAAAATATTAATTAATACTGTGATAGTATATAAATGATACAACCAAAATTCAAATGAACTAAAGCAAAATAGAAATATTAAAAAGACAAAAATAACTAAAACTGAAAAGATCAAATTAAAAACTAATTGAAAATATTAATAAATACTACACTAGTATGTATAAAAATACTAAAATAAGACTGGTTTGACTGGGGCAAGTAAACTAAATTTAAGCTAAATAGAAATAAAAATTATAAGGTCGCATAAAATTAATAAAACTAAATTAAAATTAAAACTGAAAAGATCAATCAATTATATAATAATATATTAATAATAATAATAATAATATTTAATTTTTCACATAATAAATCAAAAGTCAGTCCTTTCAATAACGAGTAAATCAAAAACTTAAACACTTGTCCATTAAAGTACGGTTGTGGTTTGGTCAGGCCTTAGTCAGTCAGTTTATAGAGTTTTAACTTTTTCCATCAGTGACGTGTTTGTTTTTTTGGGACGAACAATTCATTTAAATGCTTTCTTTGTAAAGAAAGTCATGCGTATTGTTGGGATTGTGGTTAAGAAAATAAGTTCATTAACTGGCCGCGGTGCTCGGCACCAGTCAGACTAATCCCTGACCGACATCTCAGCAACAATCTTTCAGCTAAAGAGCTTTTGCATGCTCTGTGTACTTTAAATAATGCCACCCTACACAACAGCCGCCTTGTTTCTTGACAAAACAGGATTTGTGGTGACCCTTGACCCGTTTGATGGTTTGTTTACCCTGACAGAGGTTTCTGGATGGGGCTCATGTAAGTCAGCGATGCGGATCTGTGACTGACCTACGAGTGCGGGGCTGTGAAGAGGCTTTCATCGAGAACCCCAATGTGAAGGTGGAAGTAAATGCCACTGTCGGCAGCTCACAGGTGTCACCGAGAGAGATTAACATTCACCTACGACCAGGTAACATCTGACCACAAGAAATCATTAAACTCATGTGGAAATGCTCTAGCACCTCCCTAGAACATCATAGCAACACCTTAGCAACCCATTACACCTTAGAAACAACAGCACAAAACACTTTAGAAGCCAAAAAACAATGTTCCAAAACCTTAGCAACCTCATAGAAACACCATGGCAACCGCCAAGAACACCCTAGCAAAACCTTAGAATAATATGTCAACATAAATGCAAAAATACCTTGACTACCTCATAAAAATGCAATGGCAACCACCACGAACACCCTAGCAACTCCTTAGGAGCATAACAACCTTAGAATAATGTGTCAACATAAATCCAAAACACCTTGACAACCTCATAGCAATGTCATGGCAACCACCAAGAACATCCTAGCAACACCTTAGCAACCTATAACATCTTAGAAACAACAACAACCCAAAACACTGTAGAAGACAAATAACGATGCTATAACATAAATGCAGAACACCTTAGCAACACCATGGTAACCGCCAAGAACACCTTAAAAACACAACCTAAAACACCTTTGAGACCTCATTACAATGTTCCAACATAAATGACCTTGACCACCTCATAAAAATGCCATGGCAGCTGCCAGGAATATCCTAGCAACATTGTAGCAACCTCATAGAAATTCCAGGGCAACAAGTAACACCCTATCAATGCTTTAGCAACCCAATTCACCTTAGAAACCACATAACAACTGAGCAAAGTCATAGAAGTGCCATTGCACCACGAAGAACACCCTTAAAAAAAGCAGCCCAATACAACTTAGAAACCACATGACATGTCAACATAACCTCATAGCAATGCCATGGCAACAAGCAAGAACACCCTAGCAATGCCTTAGCAACCTAAAACGCCTTAAAACAGCCCAGCCTCAGAAACATCAACAATAACTCACATAAACACTTTAGAAATCACTTAATGAAGAACAACTTCATAGAACCACCAAGAACACCCTAGCATCACCTTAGCAACCCATTTCATCTTAGAAACCACATAACAACTTGGCAATGTCATAGAAACACCATGGCACCACCAAGAACACCCTTGAAAAGCAACCCAGTACACCTTAGAAACCACATGACATGTCAACAAAACCTGATAGTAATGCCATTGCAAGAACCAACCTAGCAATGATTTAGCAACCCATTTCACCTTAAAAACCACTTGCTGTAACAACGTAGCAATGCCATAGAAATGCCATGGCACCACCAAGAACACCCTTGAAAAGCAACCCAATACACTTAAGAAACCACATGATGTCAACATATCCTCATGGTAGTCACCTTTATTTATATAGTGCTTTTAACAATACAGATAGTAATGCCATGGCAATCACCAAGAATACCTTAGTGACACCTTGGCAACCCATAACACTGTAGAAACATCAATAACAGCAATAACGCACTTTAGAAACCACATAACAAAACATGTAAGCAACCTAAAACACCTTAAAAACAAACCAGCCTCAGAAACATCAACAATAACTCGAAACACTTTAGAAACTACATAACGTGTCAACATAAATGCAGAACACTTTAGCAACACCTTGGTAACCACCAAAAATACCTTAGAAACCACATAACAACTTAGAAATCTCATGAAAATGCCATGGCAACCACCAAGAAAACCCTTGAAAAGCAACCCAATACACCCTAGAATCCATGTAACTGCATGTCAACATAAATACAGAACACCTTAGCGAAACTTTGGAAACCACCAAGAACACCTTAGAAACCACATAACAACTTAGAAATCTCATGAAAATGCCAATGTAACCACCAAGAACACCCTTGAAAAGCAACCCAATACACCCTAGAATCCATGTAACTGCATGTCAACATAAATACAGAACACCTTAGCGAAACTTTGGAAACCACCAAGAACACCTTAGAAACCACATAACAACTTAGAAATCTCATGATAATGCCAAGGCAACCACCAAGAACACCCTTGAAAAGCAACCCAGTACACCTTAGAATCCATGTAACTGCATGTCAACATAAATACAGAACACCTTAGCGACACCTTGGTAACCACCAAGAACACCTTAGAAACCACATAACAACTTAGAAATCTCATGAAAATGCCAAGGGAACCACCAAAAACAACCTTGAAACGTAACCCAATACACCCTAGAATCCTTGTAACTGCATGTCAACATAAATGCAGAACACCTTAGCGAAACTTTGGAAACCACCAAGAACACCTTAGAAACCACATAACAACTTAGAAATCTCATGAAAATGCCAATTTAACCACCAAGAACACCCTTGAAAAGCAACCCAATACACCCTAGAATCCATGTAACTGCATGTCAACATAAATACAGAACACCTTAGCGAAACTTTGGAAACCACCAAGAACACCTTAGAAACCACATAACAACTTAGAAATCTCATGAAAATGCCAAGGCAACCACCAAGAACACCCTTGAAAAGCAACCCAGTACACCTTAGAATCCATGTAACTGCATGTCAACATAAAAACAGAACACCTTAGCGACACCTTGGTAACCACCAAAAATACCTTAGAAACAACATAACAACTTAGAAATCTCATGAAAATGCCAAGGCAACCACCAAGAACACCCTTGAAAAGCAACCCAGTACACCTTAGAATCCATGTAACTGCATGTCAACATAAATACAGAACACCTTAGCGACACCTTGGTAACCACCAAAAACACCTTAGAAACCACATAACAACTTAGAAATCTCATGAAAATGCCAAGGCAACCACCAAGAACACCCTTGAAAAGCAACCCAGTACACCTTAGAATCCATGTAACTGCATGTCAACATAAATACAGAACACCTTAGCGACACCTTGGTAACCACCAAAAACACCTTAGAAACCACATAACAACTTAGAAATCCCATGAAAATGCCAATTTAACCACCAAAAACACCCTTGAAAAGCAACCCAATACACCCTAGAATCCATGTAACTGCATGTCAACATAAATACAGAACACCTTAGTGAAACTTTGGAAACCACCAAGAACACCTTAGAAACCACATAACAACTTAGAAATCCAATGAAAATGCCAAGGCAACCACCAAGAACACCCTTGAAAAGCAACCCAGTACACCTTAGAATCCATGTAACTGCTTGTCAACATAAAAACAGAACACCTTAGCGACACCTTGGTAACCACCAAAAATACCTTAGAAACAACATAACAACTTAGAAATCTCATGAAAATGCCATGGCAACCACCAAGAAAACCCTTGAAAAGCAACCCAGTACACCTTAGAATCCATGTAACTGCTTGTCAACATAAAAACAGAACACCTTAGCGACACCTTGGTAACCACCAAAAATACCTTAGAAACAACATAACAACTTAGAAATCTCATGAAAATGCCATGGCAACCACCAAGAAAACCCTTGAAAAGCAACCCAATACACCCTAGAATCCATGTAACTGCATGTCAACATAAATACAGAACACCTTAGCGACACCTTGGTAACCACCAAGAACACCTTAGAAACCACATAACAACTTAGAAATCTCATGAAAATGCCAATGTAACCACCAAGAACACCCTTGAAAAGCAACCCAATACACCCTAGATTCCATGTAGCTGCATGTCAACATAAATGCAGAAAACCTTAACGACACCTTGGTAACCGCTAAGAACACCCTAGCAACACAACCTAAAACACCTTAGTAAGTACAAAACATGTCATGTTAACATAAATGCAGAACACCATAGTTCCGCCATAGCAACCAGCAAGAACTTTGTCAATAAATGTCAGATTCTAAATCTAGTGTTGTGATGATGTCACTTCCTGTGTTAGGCGGCGAGGCGACGTTCGTGGTTGAGGTGCAGCAGCTGGAGCGCTATCCTGTGGATCTGTACTATCTAGTGGACGTGTCGGCCTCCATGCAGGATAATCTGGACCGGCTAAAGACGGCGGGTCTGGCTCTGTCTCATCAGATGAAGGAACACTCCAGTGACTTCAGAGTGGGCTTCGGCTCGTTTGTGGATAAACCGCTGTCTCCCTACATCGATGTGCATCCCTCTAAACTCCAGAACCCCTGCAGGTGAATAATAATTCAGAGAAACCAGCATCAAAACATCAACAAAAACAAAACAAAAACAAAGAACACAAATAGGTCAGACTTTAAATAACACAGGATTACATCATATAAAACAGATAAGGGGAAAAGAAAAAAAAATGTCTAGAGAGTTATACAACTACAACATTCCTTGTAATACAATAGGACGAAGATGAGGTTCCAAATAGTCAAAAATTATAATAATTTAAACTTAATTATATTATTTAATTATTTAAATGCAATTAAATTAATCATTAATCAGTTTGTTATTATTTAATAATTGAATCCTTCAAATATTTAATTTTTAAATAATTATTACTAAATAGTGCAATTAAATTAATCATTTATCACTTTATTATTATTTAATCCTTTAAGTATTATAACAATATTTAAATACTTATTAATAAATGCGCAATTAAATTAATAGTTAGTTTATTATTATTAAATAATTTAATCTTTTAAGTATTTTAAAATATATTTGTAAGAATTATTAATAAATAGTGCAATTAAATTAATAATTTATCACTTTATTATTTAATAATTTAATCCTTTAAGTATTATAACAATATTTAAATAATTATTAATAAATGTGCAATTAAATTAATAGTTAGTTTATTATTATTAAATAATTTAATCTTTTAAGTATTTTAAAATATATTTGTAAGAATTATTACTAAATAGTGCAATTAAATTAATAATTTATCACTTTATTATTTAATAATTTAATCCTTTAAGTATTATAACAATATTTAAATAATTATTAATAAATGTGCAATTAAATTAATAATTTATCACTTTATTATTTTATAATCTAATCCTTTAAGTATTATAACAATATTTAAATACTTATTAATAAATGTGCAATTAAATTAATAGTTAGTTTATTATTATTAAATAATTTAATCTTTTAAGTATTTTAAAATATATTTGTAAGAATTATTAATAAATAGTGCAATTAAATTAATCATTAATCACTTTATTATTTAATAATTTAATCCTTTAAGTATTATAACAATATTTAAATAATTATTAATAAATGCACAATTACATTAATAATTAGTTTATTATTATTGTTATTTAATAATTAAATCTGTTAAGTATTTAAAAACAGTTGTTAATAATTATTAATAAATAGTGCAATTAAATTAATAATTAGTCAGTTTATTATTATTTAATCATTTAATATTTTAAGTATTTAACAATATTTTTTAATAATTATTATTAATAAATAGTGTAATTAAATTAATAATTTATCATTTTATTATTAAATAGCTTAATATTTAAAGTATTTAAACAATTATTTATTTTAATAATCATTATTAGATTTATAATTAAAAATAATAATTCAAGTCAAATATTTAACAAACTATTACAATAATTTCACAGCTCTATACTCTTAATGTGTGACTCGTATGCTTGTACTTTTTATTTGGAAAGGGATTTTAGGAGAAACATGTGAGCTGATACTCGAGTTCTTCTGTAAATGTTTTTATTACTGTGTATCGCTGTGCACTTAATGCCTCAGAACTGAGATTGGCAGAGAATCACACAGCTCACTTTTTCTTTTTTTGTTGATAAAAAAAGATTATTTTGTCTACATTGTCCAGATTCTATCTCTTGTGAAACCTTTTGTTGCCTTTTTATAAAGGACATCGTTTTTTTATTATCTTTTTCCACCCCCCTGGAAGCTCTTGACCCTAAAAACAATGCACCAAAGTGACTATGCAAATGGAAAAACCCCAAATGTTTAAATGATATATTTAATATTTATTTTTTATATAAACTGAGCAAAATGTGCATGCTTGTGACAGTTGAGTATTTGTTTGTCTCAAATGTCTTGCTTAAAATTCTTTAGAAAATACATGAACAGACAAATTTGTTAAGAAATTGATTAGATGTTTGCGCTCAGTTGATCACAGTGTTATTTCAGTGTTATTTATATACTATTATAGTATTAATTATTTATTAAAAAATTGGCTTTTTTTCTTATATTTTCATTTTTCATACAATTTTTCTTAGTTTTTATTTTTATTTTTTAATATTTCCATAATGTCTATATACTTCTATATTTTTGTAGTTAATAATAATTGCTAAAAAAACTAAAATAATTACTAAAACAAAATAAGTAAATAATATTAATAAATACTAAAAATAGAAATACTAATATTATTGTCTAATATTAGCTTTTTGCTTTTGTGATATTTTTTTCTTAGTTTTTATTATTTAATAATTACTATTATACTAATTAAATAATTTTATTATTACTGTAATTTATTTATTATTATTTAATAATTAACTATACGTTATATTATCATGTATTATAATTTTTATTATTTATTTAATAATATTTTATACAATAATAATAATACAATTACTTAAACAAAATAATAAATAAATTAAAAAATAAATACTGAAAGTAATTAAATAATGTAAATACAAATAAAAAATATTACTCATATTTACTACTACTAATTGCTAAAAGCATAAAACAAAATTACAGTAAAAAGTAAATAATACAAGTAATAAAAACTATTATTATTATTTTTAGCATTTATTGTTTATTAGTCATTTGTTTTAGTAACTTAGATATTATTTTGTTTTGTAATTTTATTTCTTAGATTTATTATTATTTAATCATTTAATAATTTATTTATACATTTAAAAAAAAAATATATATATATATATAATAAATGTTATATTATATATTATAATTATTATTAATATTTAATAATAATAAAACAAATAATGATTAAATAAAGATAAATACTAACAATAATATAATAATAAAATAATAATATAGATAAATACGAAAAATGGTTTTACTAATATTATTTACTACTAATAATAATTGCTAAAAATACAAAAAAACTAAATTACTAAAATAAAAATAAGTAAATAATACAAATACTAATATTATAATAATATAATATAATAATTTTTGGTATATATTTTTTCATTTCAGTAATTTGTTTTAGTAACTTTATTATTATTATTATTATTATTATTATTATTATTATTAAGTTTTTTTGTTTTGTTTTTGTAATTTTATTGTAATAATTTATTCCTTTATTATTTTACATTTTATTATAAATGTTTTATCATGTATTATAATTATTAGTTATTCATTCAATAATATTTTTAACTCTTTAAAATAAATATTACTAATATTATTTACTACTAATAATAATTGCTTAAAATACTAAAAATTACCAAAAATAAAAAAGTAAATAATCACAAAATACTAAAAATAAAAAATACTAATATTATTTACTAATTTTAAGCATTTATATTGTATTTTAGTAATATTTTTAGTAACTTTAGTACTTATTATTATTATTATTATTATTATTATTATTATTAAAGTTATTGTTTTCTGTTATTTTTTACTTATTTTTATTATTTAATAATTCTTATTATTTATTAATTTTGTAGTATTTTTTAATAATAATAATAATAATAATAATAATAATACAATTACTGAAAAAAATAAAGACAAATAAAAATAAATACTTAAAGTAATTCAAAGATAATTTATATAAATAAGTATAATAATAAATATTATTATTATTATTAAAGTTTTTGCTTTCTGTCATTTTGCATTTGTTTTTATTTAATTATTATTTTATTAATATTTAATAATAATAAAAACACAATTACTAAAACTAAATAATGACATAAAATAATTACAAAAATAATTCAATGATAATATATATAAATACAAAAATAAATATTACTGATATTATTATTTACCACTTTTTTTGTATTTTAATACTTTTTATTTTAGCTTTTTATTTTTCATTTCATTTTTAGTTTTTATATACTTCAGCTTCTTTGATTTCAGAGAGTTCTCAAGTTTTTTTAAGTTGAATTTTTTTTATCTAATATTTATGTTTTATTACATTTCAACTACCAAAAATTATTTTAGCAAACAATAACAAAACTGGCGACCTCTTCTGAAACTCTAGAGCAGATTCACGTGAGAACACATCACAGAGTAAAAGCAGTAGACAAAAAACATCTTTCTCTCCGTTCAGCAGAAACAGTCGAGATATTAAAGCGATCCGAAGTGTGATTTGTCTTCCCTCTGGGAAGCTCTGAGTTTTCTGTGAGTCCCAGGAGGGTAAAGAGCTCACGGGTATCCCGGCTGTGTTCGGCGCTGATCTCATTGTGACTGGTGTGGGAATCTGCAGAGGATGACGTGCTGTAAATCTCTCTCTGTTTCTCTGTCTGTCAGTGATTATGAGGTGCAGTGCAGACCCGCTCACGGCTTCATCCACGTCCTCCCCGTCACACAGAACATGACTGAGTTCACACGAGTCATTCAGGAGCAGAGGATCTCTGGGAACATGGACACGCCGGAGGGAGGCTTTGACGCCATGCTGCAGGTCGCCGTCTGCCAGGTAAACACCTGAGTTTATGAACATATGAGCAAAAAATCACCTTTGTAGTTCAGCTCTACAACCCCTGGCAAAAATGATGGAATCACCACACTTAGATTAGATTAGATTCAACTTTATTGTCATTACACATGTACAAGTACAAGGCAACGAAATGCAGTTTAGGTCTAACCAGTGCCATAGAGAAACAGAGTTGCGACACTCCTATAGGCTTCCATAGGAACTGAGGAATGCGGAAGTAAAGCGTGTGATGGAGCGGCCAATAGTTCCAAACAACCAATAGCTCCTCCATTGAAGTCCATTCATTTCAGCGTTTCTCAAGCACAGTCGCCGGTAAATTGAAGAAATTACTGCATTTTTTTACATTTTCACGCATCAGTTGACCTCTCGGAAAACTGACCAGTAGTGGTATCTTATGAAGCGTGTTATAGTTAATGTTTATAGTTAAAAATAAACAGTTATACTGTAAATGCAGTTAGATAACGTGAGAAACACCGTGATAACGACCATAACCAGATACTAGTTGTCATATTTTTACGTTTTTAGTCTTTCTGCAATCTTCCTCTCTCTGTAGGAGGTTGAATGAGTTTCAGTAAAGACTGCGTTCAAGAAATACGATAAAAATGTATGCTGAATGCAATTCGTTGCCTTGTGCTTTTTTAAACACTATTTTCATCTTTTCTATTATTTTAAATGCCATTTTTGCTTGCCTTTTATAATATTCAGTTATGTTGTATATTTGAAAATCATAAAATAGCACGAGTAAATTACTTTTTTTATTAAACATTAAATCGTTTAATCGAAACATATAAAAAAACGAGTGTTTGATCGTGTCCAAATACACATTCAAATGTATTTAACCTTAAATATTACACTAAAGGTAATATAAATACTATATGTGACCCTGGACCACAAAACCAGTCTTAAGTCGCTGGGGTATATTTGTAGCAATAGCCAAAAATACATTGCATGGGTCAAAATTTTAGATTTTTCTTTTATGTCAAAAATCATTAGGAAATCAAGTAAAGATCATGTTACATTAAGATTTTTTGTAAAATTCCTACTGTAAACCTATCAAAATGTAATTTTTTATTAGTAATATGCATTGTTAATAACTTAATTTGGACAACTTTAAAGGTGATTTTCTCAGTATTTTGATTTTTTTGCAGCCTTAGATTCCAGATTTTCAAATAGATGTATCTCGACCAAATATTGTCCTATCCTAACAAACCATATATCAATAGAAAGCTTATTTATTGTATATATCTCAGTTTTGTCAAATTTAACCTTATGACTGGTTTTGTGGTCCAGGGTCACATATTAGAAAATGTTCTAAATGTAAAAATCTTTTAAATGGTCAGGATCAATATTGCACATATTATTTAGTACAAAAAAAAAAAAAAAACTCCTCGAAATATTAACTAAATAGAACTGAACTATATATTACAATTATTTAATTGAATAAAAGTTACACTTGTTGGTGTTTGGTCACATTTGACTGTCAAAGTGTATGAGAACATATTAATTGTGTCTCTTTATCACTCGCCAGAATAAATGCGATTGTGTTGTGAACCGTGTTCAGAGAAGTTATCAATACACAATCAATGTGTCAATAATTACTCGAAATTGCTGCAAATATAGTAAAACTGCTGTCTGTCCTACTTAAACCCATTCAAACACTATTGAGAACTATTGAGAGCTCCATGAACCACGTGACCGCGCGGCGGCGAGATCAAAGCGTGTCACAACTCTCTTTCTCTATGGCTCTGGGTCTAACCAGGAGTGCAATAAGCAGCAAGTGCAGGATAAAGGTATAATTTATAAGTTATAAGTGCATTTATAGGAGATATGTACAGGGGGAAGCTATGGATATTTACAGATGAAGTACTGTCAGCATAATTTACAGATGATAATTAACTACAATTAGAATGTATAAATAGATGAACACAATATACAGGTTGCTGTTAAGTGTTAACTATAATATAAATTGCAGGTAGATTTGAACCAGGGTTGCGGTCAATTCTGGAATGAACTCAACAATTCCAATTCAAAGAAGGAAATGGAATTGGAATTGGAATTCAACAACAATTACAGGAAACAGAGTTGGAATTGAATTGGAATTACAGGAAGTGGAATTCAATTCAGGGAAATTCCACTGAATTCCGTTTATTGCTGTTTCTGAGCATTTATTTGGGATTACATTTAGAGACATAAATTTGAACTTTATTTATGATGCTTTACAAATACCAAGTATGAAATAGAGTTGATCAACTGCAAATATGAGAACTGTACATTACGAATTAATAATTGAATGACAGTGGTGATAAGTTTCTGGATGTACTATACATTCAATATATGATAAACACATAATATATGCCTCAACTCACAAAAAATGAGTCATGTTCATTCATGCATTTCATTCAATTTTTTTTTTTGCATCGAATTAGCATCATTTCCTGAAATTTGGCACGTGAAATGATCACGCTTAACATACTAAACATACAGTACTTTGTATTTCTTTATGTTTGTTGTTTATGTGATTTACAATATTTAATGTACTATTAAGCAAATCAAGTCAAATTATTTTATTTAGCAACTCAAGTGGAATTTAGTGGAATTTATTTGAATTCAATTCAATTCCAATTCCATTTCCTGTCAGCTGCATGCCATTCCAATTCCAATTCCATTCCAGGAAGTGAATTGGAATTTACCATTCATTCTCAATTCAATTCATGAATGACCCCAACCCTGATTTGAACATAATATACAGGCTGCTGTTTACTAAAGCAGAATTTACAAATAGACATGTGTAGATACAGATTTATCACAGATTTACAATATCTATATGTGCAAAGGAAATGTGCATTTACAAATGGGCATGTACAGTGTAGTGCAATAAATATTAAGTAGTGCAATGGTAATGGGGAGAGTGTAGGGTGTGTGAGGGGGCAGAGTTCAATAAGGAGACAGCTCTGGGAAAGAAGCTGTTCCTCAATCTGCTAGTTCTAGTCCTGTGACATCTGAAACGCCTACCAGAAGGCAGGAGAGAAAACAGTTTGTGGGCGGGATGAGAGGAATCCTTAAGAATACTGCGTGCTCGACGCAGACAGTGTTTCTTATGAATGTCCTCAATGGATGGAAGTGGACTCCCTATGATGCGTTGAGCAGTTTTCACCACCTGCTGCAGTGCCTTACGCTCCGCAACAGAGCAGCTTCCGTACCAGACTGTGACACAGTTCGTAAGGATGCTTTCTATCGTGCAGCGATAGACAGCTGTGTTCTCAAGAAGAAGAGGCGCTGGTGAGCCTTCTTGACCAGGCTGGAGGTGTTGGTGGTCCAGGATAGGTCCTCCGAAATGTGGGTCCCCAAGAACTTAAAAGATGAAACAGACTCAACAGCCATCCCATTGATGTGAATGGGTTCGTGTGAACCTCTTCTTCCCTTCCTGAAGTCCACAATGAGCTCCTTGGTCTTGGTGGCGTTAAGGAGCAGATTATTGTCTGTGCACCAAGTGGCCAGGTGCTGGATCTCCTCCCTGTAGGCAGTCTCATCGTTGTTGCTGATGAGACCGATCACTGTAGTGTCGTCTGCAAACTTGATGATGTTGCTAGATCCATACACAGGCCTGCAGTCGTGGGTGAAGAGGGAGTAGAGGAAGGGGCTCAGCACACAGCCCTGTGGTACACCAGTGTTCAGTATGATGGTAGTGGAGCAGATGTGGCCTGACCTACAGGCCTGTGCACAATTCAGAATTTCAGAATTGGCCACCATTCAATTCAGGATTTGGAATTTGATTTGAATTGACTCCGCCCCACAGGAAGTTGAATTTGAATTGGAGTTGGAATGACAGGAAGTGGAATTAAATTCATGGCAATTCAAAGACATTCCACACAGTCATACAACAGATAGAATGTGTTGAATCTCGCATACAGTGACATTAATTTTGTAATTTAATAGCATAATTTCATTACACATAACTAGTCACTCCTCAACCCTGCATACGTTTTGTTCCAACATATAGATAATGATCAAATTCTTGAAATAAATTACTCCCTCAATGTTTGATTAGTTTTGTTCAAAATGTTATTTTCCTTTCAAAGTAATCAAATAACACAAAGTCGTTGTAAATGCAGTTGTCATTTATTCCAATGCAAAACTCATTGAGCAACACTGTTGCATCTAATTCTCAATTGTGTAGAAAAGAAGCTTTCAAACAAATGTCCACCTCAAACTGTTTGCCAACCATTAACTTCTGGGATATGGAGTCACGTTCCATTGTGAATTACAAATTCAAATTCAAGAATTGAATTGGAATTTAGGAGTCATTCTCAATTCAATTCTGAATTTTGTGCACAAGCCTGCTGACCTAACATGTTGAGGTCTGTTGGTGTTGAGATGTTGTTTACCATTTTTTTTACGTCATAGCAGACAAATCACAGATATGACAAAACAATTTTTGTTTATTAATACAACATTCTGGTTATGTGAAACACACCTCAAACTAGTGAGATTAAAGGGATAGTTCACCCAAAAATGAAAATGTGATGTTTATCTGCTTACCCCCAGGGCATCCGAGATGTAGGTGACTTTGTTTCCTCAGTAGAAGACAAATTAAGATTTTTAACTCAAACCGTTGCAGTCTGCAGTCAATGGGCACCAAACCTTTGAAAATAAAAGTAAAAACATGCACAGACAAATCCAAATTACACCCTGCGACTCGTGACGATACATTGATGTCCTAAGACATTTGTGAGAAACTGAACAGTATTTATATCATTATTTACCTCTGATACACAGAAATGTCCATCTGTCCTAGGCGCGAGCTCAGCATCCGGCTCGTTACACGTGAACGCGCTCTGAAGTAGTATACGCAAATGCCAGAAGCGATCTGTCACATGTATACGACACTCAATGTTTACACAGAGCACAGAGATTGTGAGTATAGCGGCTGTTCAAAATGGTAATTACTTGCGCTTATCCTGATTGTTTAAAAAGAAACAAAGTCACCTACATCTTGGATGCCCTGGGGGTTAGCAGATAAACATCAAATTTTCATTTTTGGGTGAACTATCCCTTTAAGGTCTGTGTAAGCACTGTCTTTTAACTGCTGGCTAATTAGCATTTTAGATATGTTTAGATATTTGTTTCAGAAATACAAATTACAAGCTGATTCTTTGCTAAGAGTACTGATTCTGTAATTTTGGCCAGGGGGTTTTATATATTAGCTTTTTAGGCAGTCGTGGGTGGTTGTTGTCCAGGGTGTTGCTATGCAGATTCTGTTTTTTTTTTTTTTTAATATGTTGCAATTTGGTTTCTAGGGTGATTTCCATGAGTGGTTGATAGTGTTGCTAGGTAGTTTTTATGATGGTCTGGGTGGTTGCTAGGTGGTTTCCTACATGCTCAAAAGGAGATCACTATTACGGATGATTATTTAAATTTGTATTTATTTATGTATTTATTTATTGGTAGGGTGCTCCGATCAGGATTTTTGAGTCCGATCATCGATTGTCCAATTAGGATTTTTAGGCATTTTATCATTTTTTTTTATTTTTATTTGAGGGGTGGAGCGGAGTATTTTTTAGATGTTTTTCGAAAAACCTAAATTAACTTTTAAACTTTTATTTTTGTATAATTAGTTTTTGTTTTTATTTTTAATGTTTATTTTTGTTAGTGTTGATTATTAGGTTGTTCCCATTTATTTATGTATTATTTATTTATTATTATTATTATTATTTTATTTTTTATAAAAATCAGCAAAGTAATTTTTATTTTTGTATAATTATTTTTATTTTTATTTTAGTTTTTCTTTATTTTTTGTTAATGGTGGTTGCTGACTCAAATCTATTATTAATGATATTTATTTATTTTTACATTTTTTTTTGCGCTTTTTTTTATCCACCAAGCAAAATTATAAATCAGCAAAGTAGTTTTTGTGTAATTTGTGTTTTTGTTGTTGTTTTTATTTTTATTTTTGTTAGTGTTGTATTGTTAGGTTGTTCCTATTTATTTATTTGTATTATGATTTATTTATTTATTTATTTTCATTATTTTTGGTTAATGGTGGTTGCTAGGTGAGTTCTTACTCGCTATTATGAAATATATATATATTTATTTTTAAATTTTATTTTTATTTGTTTGTTTTTGTTAACAATAAATATAGTGTTGATTGTTATGTTGTTCCCATTTATTTATGTATTTATTTATTTGTATTGTTATTATTATTGTTGTTGTTGTTATATTTTATATTTTATATTTTTATTTATTTTTTTGCATTTTTTTTATCCTCAAAGCAAAATTATAAATCAGCAAAGTAACTTTTATTTTTGTATAATTTATTTGTTTTTGTTGTTGTTTTTATTTTTGTTTTTGTTAAAGTTGATTGTTAGGTTATTCCCATTTATTTATGTATTTATTTATTTGTATTTTTATTAGTATTCTTTTTTTTTTTTTTTTTTTTGCTTTTTTTTCCCCACCAAGCAAAATTATAAATCAGCAAAGTGACTTTTATTTTTGTGTAATTTATGTTTTTGTTGTTGTTTTTATTTTTATTTTTGTTAGTGTTGATTGTTCCTATTTATTTATTTGTATTATTATTTATTTATTTATTTTCATTATTTTTTTGTTAATGGTGGTTTCTAGGTGAGTTCTTACTGGCTATTATGAATATTTATTTATTTTAAAATTTTATTATTTATTATTATTTATTTTTTGTGTAATTTATTTGTTTTTGTTAAAAATAAATGTAGTGTTGATTGTTAGGTTGTTCCCATTTATTTATGTATTTATTATTATTATTATTATTATTTTTTTTTTTTTTTAATTGCATATTTTTTTATCCACCAAGCAAAATTGTAAATCACCAAAGTAAATTTTATTTTTGTATAATTTATTTGTTTTTGTTGTTGTTTTTATTTTTGATAGTGTTGATTGTTAGGTTGTTCCCATTTATTTATGTATTATTAATTTGTTTAATTAATTAATTAATTTATTATTTACAAATGGTGGATGCTAGGTGAGTTATTACTGGCTCAAATCTATTATGAATGCTATTTATTTATTTATGTATTCATTTATTATGTATTTATTTATTTTTTCGATTTATATATATATATATATATATATATAATATGAATTTTTTTTTTAATCCACCAAGCTAAATTATAAATCAGTAATAATATCAGTATAAATAAATAAATATTTATTTGCATCATTATTATTATTATTATTTTTTTCTAATGGTGGTTGCTAGGTAAGTTTTTTTTATATAAAAATATTTAGTTTTAAATTTTATTATTTATTTTTTGTTTTATTTTTTATTTTTTGCACTTTTTAATCCACCAAGCAAAATTATAAATCCGCAAAGTAACATCTCTCTGACTTGATGAATGATTAATGTCCGTATCACAAACAGCACAGACACTCAATGTTAGCAGATCCCATGCCTGCTTCGACAGCACTAATTTTTTTTTTTTTTTTTTTTTTTTTTTTAAATTGCATATTTTTTATCCACCAAGCAAAATTGTAAATCGCCAAAGTAAATTTTATTTTTGTATAATTTATTTGTTTTTGTTGTTTTTTTTATATATATATATATATATATATATATATATATGAATATCATTTTTTTTATCCACCAAGCTAAATTATAAATCAGTAATAATATCAGTATAAATAAATAAATATTTTTTTGTATCATTATTATTATTATTATTTTTTTTTTTTTCTAATGATGGTTGCTAGGTAAGTTTTTTTTTTAATATATATAAAAATATTTATCACAAACAGCACAGACACTCAATGTCAGCAGATCCCATGCCTGCTTCGACAGCACTAATGACTTGAGCAGCCCTCTGTGCGTTCTTCCCCTCTGTGTTTGTGCAAATTTGTTCTCGGGAAAGATTTTTGTAAAACCGTAGAAACCCCAGTCCTTTAGCATGACTCCTCCTGTGTCATCAGCACATATTTCTCCTGCGGTCTGGGAACGGGAGCGATTCCTAAAGAGTCACGAAGCGAAGCGCTGAATCAGCCTCATCTCTATCTCACGGGCCGTTTGCAGAGCATGATGTCATTTCTCAGTCATGAGAGGCCACTTTCTCAGCCTCCATGCGCTCATTCGTAGCCCAGCGTAAGAGCTGCCCAGTAGGACGAGCGCCTTTGCATCAACAAAGCCCCTTTATGGTATCCGGCCGCTGGGATTTTTCCCGTGAGTTACTGCCATCTGACAAACGGATGCTTTCCGAGCCGTGGGCTCCAAAGGTTTCGCTCCGGAAACTGACCTTGAGCGAGTTTCAGTCTTCGTAATGTCCCTGCATGCCCCCCATAGAGTCAGAAAGCGAAACGAAGCAGCGTGAGGAGGTGTTTGCTCTGGCTCTGACCTCAGGTGCCTCAGGTGAAATATTCGTTTCCCGGCCCCCTGTCATCACGCTTCAGTCACACGGACGTCTCGCTCACTAACTAGCGCTTGTAGCTTTAAAAGGTAGTTCCTGTTGGCATGTCACTGGGGTTTTTTTAGTCAAACATTAGTCATTGCTCATTACTCCTGGCAGCTTAAAACGCTCTACTCGTGCAGTTTGTGTTGAATTAGTAACACAGGCCACCCACAGGTCTATTATGAGAGAAATTATAATGCTATTTTTTATCTAGTTTTATGTTTTATTTGTTTTATCGTTATTAGATTTATCTATTCATTTATTTATCTGTCAAGCAAAAGTATAAATCAGCAAAACACTCTTTTCCTTACAACTTGATTTAAGGAATGATTGATTAAATTACTCATCCTGGCAGCTAAACCCTCAAATAGTGCATTTTGTCTTGTATTAGTAACACATGCTCTATTAGCCTGTTATGAGTGATATTGTGATACTGTAGTTTATTTATTTATTTTCGTCTTGTATTATATGTTTTTGTTTCTTTTATTTTTCATGTTTGTTTGTTTCTAATGTTGGTGTTTTTGTTTTTATGTTATTTTTATTTTTTATTTTTTACTACTAATTTATTGCCACTTTAATTTTTTTTGTATTTATTTTTTATTTTAATTTGTATTGATTTATTTGTTTATTTAGTTTGTTTTTACTTATGGTTATTTCATTTATTTTTAGTTAATTTCATTTTTCATTTTATTTTCAGTATTTATGGTTTAACTGTTTATTTTTAAAATGTTATTATTTATAGTTCTGTGTTTTTTTTGTATTCATTATTTCTATTATATTTGTATTTAATTTGTATTCATTATTTTTTAGTGTTTATTAGTTTGTTTTTACTTTTTTATTAATTTTTAGTATCTTTTATTTAATGTTTTTTTTATGTATTTCTTTATCATTTATATTGTTGGTTCTTGCCTTTAGTTATTTATTTAGTTTTTATTTGTACTGTTTTCTTATTTGTTTAATTTGTATTTTTACAATTGATGCCTTTTTAATTGTTTGTAACTTTTACATTTATTTTTGTTTTGTATTATATATTTTTGTTTCTTTTATTTTTTTTTATTTTTCTTCTTTTTTTTATTGTTCTTGCCTTTCGTTATTTATTTAGTTTTTATTTTTACTGTTTTCTTATTTGTTTAATTTGTATTTTTAGATTGTCTTTTTAATTGTTTGTTTTTAACTTTTACGTTTATTTATTTTCGTTTTGTATTATATATTTTTGTTTCATTTTTTTCATGTTTATTTGTTTCTAATGTTGGTATTTTGTTTTTATGTTATTTTTAGTTTTTAGTTTTTACTACTAATTTATTGTCATTTTAATTTTTTGGTATTTATTTTTTATTTTAATTTGTATTGATTTATTTGTTTGTTTATTTAGTTTGTTTTTACTTGTGGTTATTTCATTTATTTTTAGTATTTAATTTCATTTTTCTTTTTATTGTCAGTATTTATTGTTTAACTGTTTATTTTTAAAATGTTATTTATTGTTCTGTGTTTTTTGTATTCATTATTTATTTTATTTTTATATTTAATTTGTATTCATTATTTTTAGTATTTATTTATTAGTTTGTTTTTACTTTTTTAAATTAATTGTTTGTATCTTTTATTTAATTTTATTTTCAGTATTTATTGTTTAACTGTTTTTGTGTTTTATTTATTTGTTTGTGTGCTTATTTATTTCATGTTTTATCATCTGTCAAGCGTGAAGTCCAAGATTCTTTTTTTTTTTTAGTTTTAGTTTTTATTTGTACTTTAAATTTTTATTTATTTAATTTTACTTTGTATTTTTAGAATTGATGAAGATCAGAATTGAAGATGATGTAGATTAGAATTGAATAGAATCAATATTTATTTAGGTTTTTTTTGTCTGTTAATGTTTTTTTAACTTTTATTTTTTAATTTTATTTTTGGTATTTGGTATTTCATTTTATTTGTAGCAGTTCTTTTTTAACTGCTTATTTTTATTTCTTTATCATTTATATTATTAATTGGTTCTTGTCTTTAGTTATTTATTTAGTTTTTATTTGTACTATTTTCCTATTTGTTTAATTTGTATATTTAGAATTGATGCCTTTTTAGTTGTTTTAAATTTTTAAATTTATTTATTTTTTCTATTTGTTTTTATTTATTTTTGCATGTTTTGTAATTTTATTTTATTTTTTTTACTTTTTGGTTCTTTAATTGTATTTTTAGTATTTGATATTTTATTTTATTTTTAGTATTTATTTTTAATGTATTATTTATTTTATTGATTTTTTTTTTATTTGTATTTTTTTTTGTATTTATTTGTTTGTTTTTGTTTGGCCGTTTTTTACTTTTTGGTTATTTAATTTTATTTTTAATATTTAACTGTTTATTTATTCTTTTGTCTAAATTAATACATTTATTAATTTCATGTTTTATAATTTATGTGTGCATGTTTTTTGTGTATGTAATTATTTATTTATTTAATGTTTTATTTGTATTTTTTTTTCAAACTGATCCATTTTATTATTTATTTATGTATTTATTATTTATTTTTTGGTGCATTTTTTTTGTATTTATTTATTTATTTTATTTTATTTCATGTTTTATCTGTCAAGCATAGAGTCCACCCTCAAGTCTAGTATGGTATTACAGTTAATTTCTCTTCATTTTGTAGTTTTTTTCATCTTAAGTATTTATTTATTTATTCCAGTATTCTTTTTCTTTTTATCTTCCTTTTTGCTTAAATTTTTGTATTTATTGTTGTTTTTATTTTTTTATTTTTTTATTTTTGCATGCTTTATCATCCTTCAAGCTAAA
Organism: Garra rufa; assembly: GCF_049309525.1. NCBI lineage: Eukaryota > Metazoa > Chordata > Actinopteri > Cypriniformes > Cyprinidae > Garra > Garra rufa. Next base: position 41,493,020 of record NC_133377.1, read on the forward strand.
TCTGTAAATCAGTAAAGTAACAGCACTCTTCTTCTCAAGACCTAATTTCTCACGTAATGATTAATTCAGATGTTACTCATCCTGGCAGCTAAACGCTTCACTAGCACAGTTTGTGTTGTTTTAGTAACACAGGACAGATGTACACAATGAAGTGAAGAAATCCTCCGACTGCTGAGTAAACTTAATACCAAACACACTCTCAGACAAATTTGTAAAGCTTGATTCATCTCTGCAGAAAGACATCGGATGGCGAGCCGAAGCGAAGCATCTGCTGTTGGTTATGACAGACCAGCCGTCTCATCTGGCTTTGGACAGTAAACTGGCGGGTATCGTGACTCCTCATGACGGCCGCTGCCACCTAGAGGATAACATCTACTCACAAACCACTACTATGGTAAGATTAACACTTCACACACAGAAAACACCAGACGCACAACTGTGGAGTAGTGCAGTTTTGGTCTGCGACGTGTCTCAAATCTTTCTTTTGCTCAAAAGTGCCTGCCTTATTTATGCTCTCTATATTTAAAATGGCCAAACACTGTATAAAACATACATCTGGGTATACCATAGTGCTTAGTGTTATTTTAGTATTATTTATTTACTGTTATAATATTTATTAATATTTAGTCGTTTTGGTTTTAGTAATTGTATGTGCTTTTGACATTTCTATAATTATTATTATTTTTTTTTAAGTAGCTTTAATTTGTTTTTGTTTTAGTCAGTACTTAAAAACATTGACTTAGCAACTAACTGAAATAAGTTGAATTGTCTCATGTACTATTTATTATTAATGTAGTGTTATTTTTATACCGTTGTAGTACTGATATTTTTAAATTAGCTTTTATTTCTGTTTAAAATTTTCACTGTAGTTTAAGTTTTCAATTTAGTAATTTCTGACTAATATTTAATAATAATACAGTATTATATATTTTCACTGTAGTTGAAGTTTTAGTCAATTTGTTATGTGCTTTTATCCTTTTTTATTATTTGTTTGTATTTCTATTTTTTTTTTAAATACGTTTTAGTCCTTTTAGTATTTTAACTAAATTTTAGTAATTCAATTCAGCCAAATTCTAAGTCTAAGATTTAATAGTAATATTAATAATATAGTATTATATACTTTTATTTTTAGTTTTATTTCAGTTTTACTTATTTTAGTAATTCAATTTAGTAATTTCTGTCTTAATATTTAGAATTAACTTTATTTTTTTATTTTTTAGTTTTATTTAGTTTGTTTATACTTTTTTTAATTTTAATATTTGTATTTAGATTTAATTTATTTTTATTTCAGTTTTAGTGATTTTATTACATCACCTTAAAAATGTTGACTTCGCAGCTAAGTTTCAAACTTAATATAAATTAATTTTATTTTACCTTTATTTCAGATAACTAAAACAATGTTTTTGTTATGTGCTTTTGTCATTTTTATAATTTTTTTATATTATTTGACTTTGAATTTTTTTGTTTTAGTCATTTTAGTACTTCAACTAGATTTTTGTGCATTTTAGGAATTCAGTTCATTTTAGTAATTCATTTTAGTAATTTCTGTCTAATATTTAAGAATAATATTTATAATGTAGTATTATATTATATACGTGTGTGTGTGTGTGTGTGTGTGTATATATGTATATATATATATATATATATATATATATATATATATATATATATACATATATATACATATATATATATATATATATATATACACACACACACACTTTTATAGTGTTTATTCATGTTTTGAATTAGCTTTTATTTTTTTAATTTTTAGTTTAAGATTTAGTCATTTTGTTTTTCTAAGTACTTTTTTGTTTAATTATAATATTTCGATTTCGATTTAATTTAATTATATTTCAGTTTTAGTAATTTTATTACTGCACCTTAAATAAATAAAAGATGTTGACTTTGCAGCTAATTGAAATATTTTTCTTTTTTTTTTTTCTTTTTTTAGGAGCACCCAACAATCGCTCAGCTGGCTGAGAAGCTTCTAGAGAACAGCGTCTACTCCATCTTCGCGGTGGATCAGGTGCAATATCAGTGGTATGAGGTAATTTCTCTCCCACACCATGAGTTTGGGTGTTTCCATTCTACAGATATCAATCCGTTTTGCAAGAGCGATTTCAAGAACACAGGCAGTGATTTATGAGAACACACACCGCGGCTTGTTCAGTTAGTGATTATACTGCTGGTTTGACAAATATGTGCATGAAAGAAGCTTGAGTTAATGAAATATTCTGGATTACATGCGATTTCTGTGGTAAAAAAAAATGCCAATAAAAATGTGCACATACAAAAAAATGCAAAAATTGCTAAACTCCACCCAAACTTTGAAATGAGTGTGCGTGATGACTATAGCCTTATAGCTTAACTTGTTTTTTACTCATGCATTCATATATTTTTACAAAATTCTGTAGATTCACTTTTCACTTTCACTCTGAGTGTCTGTAGTGGCAAAAATGACATTAATTTTTCTCTATAGGAAAATAGATTTTTAACAATAACTCATTAACTTGTAAAGACAGACCTACTCAATTAATAAGTGAATGAATAAATAAATAAAAACATGTAAGTAGTTATTTTATTTTATTTTATTTCGTTTTGTTTAATACAATGAAACCAGTGGCTGTAAAAGGCGAAGAAAGTAACTTAAAAGTAGTAGATACAATTTTATTTTATTAATTTATTATATATATATATATATATATATATATATATATATACAGTACAGACCAAAAGTTTGGACACACCTTCTCATTCAGGTGTGTCCAAACGTTTGGTCTGTACTGTAGATATGAATTCAACTGAAAAAACTTGTAGGAAAAATATCTTTCAGGTGGTCAAATAGCAAATAGTGGAGCTCTGCAGCCGCATACTGGTAGAAGTTATTTGTAGTTGTTGTTTTTTTTACTTTTAAAACTGTATTTTCCAAAACTCTTACACTAAACCATGTGAAATTATTCATGTTATCCCCAGGAATTAAAGTTAGAAATATGGGTCTATTATAAAGTGAATTTTACATTTAAAAAAAAAAAAAGTTTTTGTATAAAAACCCATTTAAAAAATATTTATTTATTAATTTATATATATTTAAAAAATATAACTAACCCACTGAAAACTGCACAAATGTAGAGTAAAAACTTTAATAAACAGAAAAATATACAAAAAAATACATTAAAATAAAATACAATTACTTAATAAAAATTAATAAAACACTTATATACTTATATATAATCATAAGGTTTTGTTTATTTATTCATTCATTTGTTTTCTTATAAAAAACAATAAAATTAAATAAACGCTACTACTTACATTTTTGTTTATTTTTTTTTCATTCATTCATTTATTAATTGACAGTTCATTATGAGCTTTTATTAAAAAAAAAAATATATATATATATATATATATATATATATATATATATATTTATTATTATTATTATATATATATATATATATATATATATATATATAATTTTTTTTTTTTTTAAATAAATGAATGAATGAAAAAATAAATAAACAAAAATGTAAGTAGTGGCGTTTATTTAATTTTATTGTTTTTTTATAAGAAAACAAATGAATGAATAAATAAACAAAACCTTATGATTATATATAAGTATATAAGTGTTTTATTAATTTTTATTAAGTAATTGTATTTTATTTTAATGTATTTTGTTTTATTTTATTTTTTATATACAAAAAAAGTTAATAGTTAACTGTCAATAAATAAATAACATATTAGTAGAAGTGTTTGTTTTATTTTTTAATTTTTTTACACTGAAACCAGTGTCTGTCAAAGCCAAAGAAAGCAACTCCAAAGTAGTACATAGTATTATAATTATTATTATTTATTATTATTATTATTATTATTATTATTATTATTATTTTATTTTATTTTGTTTTTTTATTTATTTTATACAATAAAAGTTTGTGGTGTCCAGTTGCTGTCAATAAATAAATAAATACATACATAGATATAAGTACTAGGTTTTTTTGTTTTGTTTTATTTTATTTAATTGTTCCAAAGAAAGTAACATAAAAATAAACACTTTTTTTTTTATTTTTTATTTTTTTTATTCCTATGATGCTGTACAAGAAATTCCACCAATTGGAGCTCAGCAAGTAACACTGCAGATGACATAACTGAGTCTGTCTCAAAATGCTTAAATATTAAAAAAACAACTTGAAATGAATAGTTTAATATCTCACCATCAGGTTTAATTCAGTCATGTGCAATGCTTTACAGGATTGTAGTTCTTTCCCTCATTAAAGCCGTCATGTCTTTTTATCCAATATCCAAATGCTTCTCTGCTTCAAATCAAAGTTTATTATTGTTGTGATTCTCCTCAGAGCCGGTTGGTTTGGTTCATGACTCATAACACTTTAACAAAGACATTTTTTAAATCCCTTTCTTTTTATAATAGGAAAATACTTCCAGAACCAGTGTGTCTAATGCACTCGATTACTGTAAACACATTTTTGCTGCATTGTTTCACAGTTTTATTTTTACAAATGCTTCGTCTTTTCCTCTGAACAGGATCTTCTGGACTTGATTCCTGGAAGTTACGTGGGCCGCCTGTTTCCCAAAGCATCTAATCTGAAAGATTTAGTGGTGCATGCCTACAAGGTAAACAGCTTTACTTTCTCTTTCAAAAAGGCTTTCTTCATCCACTCAAGGACAATTAGATTAGAAGTGCAGAAGGTCCCAAACATTTCAAAACGCTCGCTTTTAGTATTTAATGGGAAAAACAGCGGCTCTAGAGCCAGAATCTGTTCCGGCATGCGTTTGAGGACAGGAATAATCTCGTCTCAAGTACAACAATGCATTGTCCTCCATAAAATCCAGTGATCCCAGTGAACAGAAGCCTGCATTATAAACGGTCTCTTGATTGCTGGGCCAAAAATGCTGCGAGGTCCAATCAGCGAGCCGCTATTTTTATCCCCGGCCTTTTCGCCGTGAACCTGCTTATACAAGAGCGATCATAGGTCGAGACAATGGGCTCTTTCTGAGCTGCTCTCCTTTTCTTCTCGCAGAAGCTGCTGTCGGATGTGGAGGTGCAGATCGGGGTGGAGGACGGCCAGGCTCAGCGCTTCCGGGTGAACGTTACGGCTTTCTGTCCCGACGGAGCCGCTGTTTCTGGAAACACTAAATGTTCCGGCGTTCGGCCCAAACAAACAGTACGAAAGCTTCTCGTTAAGATACGGCTGTTTTGCAGTACGGTGAACAGAGATGCTGCGTTTGATATGAAAAGTGCTCAGATTGAAAGACTAGCTCAGCCAAAAATAATATTTAGTCACCTGCGTGTTGCTCAGAACCGTATGATTTAATTTTCTCTCATTTAAAAGGAGGTATTTTCATGTAATGGGAGTTCATGGTGAACAATGGCTGTCAAGAACAAAAAAGTAACATTAAAGTAGTACAGATCTTAATTTATGTTTATTTTTTCAACAATGTAAGTTTGTGGTGACCAGTGGTTGTAACATACAAAAAGGAGTTTTTTTTTTATTTGATACATTGTAAGTAGTACATTTATTTATTTATTTATTTATTTTTCCAGAGGCTGTTATATAAAAGTAGTACAGATACTAATTGAATTTTCATTTTTTTATTTTTTTATTTTATTTTATACAATGTAAGTTCATGTTGACCAGTGGCTGTAACATAGAAGTAGTCCATATACTTATTTGTTTTATTTTATTTATTTAGATTTTTTTTTAACAATTTAAGTTCAAGGTTGACCAGTGGCTGTCACACACAAGGAGTATTTTATTTTTATTTTTTATTTGATACAATGTAAGTAGTACATATACTTATTTCATTTATTTATTTATTTATTTATTTATTCATTTATTTATTTATTTATTTATTTATTTATATTGTTTAGAGGCTGTAACATAAAAGGAGTACAGATATTAATTGTATTTTTTTTATTTTTCATTATATTAACTTTTTTATTTTTTTGTTTTATTTTGAAATATTTTTCAACAATGTAAGTTTATGGTGACCAGTGGTTTTAACATACAAATAGGATTTTTTTTTTTTTTTTTTTTGATACATTGGAAGTAGTACATATACTTATTTCATTTATTTATTTATTTATTTATTTATTTATTTATTTATTTATTTATTTATTTATATTGTTTAGAGGCTGTAACATAAAAGGAGTACAGATACTAATTGTATTTTTTTTATTTTCCATTTTATTAACTTTTTTATTTATTTTTTTTTTTTTGAAATATTTTTCAACAATGTAAGTTTGTGGTGACCAGTGGTTGTAACATACAAATAGGATTTTTTTATTTTATTTGATACATTGTAAGTAGTACATATACTTATTTTATGTATTTTATTTATTTATTTATTTTTTTCAGAGGCTGTAATATAAAAGTAGTACAGATACTAATTGAATTTTTTTCATTTTTCATTTTTTTATTTTTTTTATTTAATTTTATACAATGTAAGTTCATGTTGACCAGTGGCTGTAACATAGAAGTAGTCCATATACTTATGTTATTTTATTTATTAATTTATTATTAATTAATTTATTTATTTAAACAATGTAAGTTCAGTGGCTGTAACATGCAAGTAGTATTTTTTATTTTTTTGATACAATGTAAGTAGTACAAATATTCTTTTATATATTTATTTATTCAATATTTATTCATTTATTTAGATTTTTGACCAGTGGCTGTAACACACAAGTAGTATTTTATTTTTATTTTTTATTTGATACAATGTAATTAGTACATATACTTATTTCATTTATTTATTTATTTATTTTGTTCAGAGGCTGTAACATAAAAGGAGTACAGATACTAATTGTATTTTATTTTTATTTTTCATTTTATTAACTTTTTTATTTTTTTGTTTTATTTTATACAATATAAGTTCATGTTGACCAGTGGCTGTAACATAGTAGTAGTCCATATACTTATTTTATTTTATTTATTTATTTATTTATTTGTTTGTTTGTTTGTTTAAACGACGCAAATATAATTTAATTAATTTATTTATTTATTTAAACAATGTAAGTTCAGTGGCTGTAACATACAAGTAGTATTTTATTTTTTTATTTGATACAATGTAAGTAGTACAAATATTATCTTATTTATTTATTTAATATTTATTTATTTATTTAGATTTTTTTTTTTTTAACAATGTAAGTTCATGACCAGTGGCTGTAACACACAAGTAGTATATTATTTTAATTTTTTTATTTGATACAATGTAAGTAGTACATATACTTATTTTATTTATTTATTTATTTATTTATTTATTTATTTATTTATTTATTTATTTTGTTCAGAGGCTGTAGCATAAAAGTAGTACAGATACTAATTGAAGTTTTTTTTCATTTATTTATTTATGTATTTATTTATTTATTTTAATACAATGTAAGTTCATGTTGACCAGTGGCTGTAACATAGAAGTAGTCCATATACTTATTTGATTTTATTTATTTATTTGTTTATTTGTTTGTTTGTTTGTTTAAACAACGCAAATTTAATTAATTAATTTATTTATTTATTTAAACAATCTAAGTTCAGTGGCTGTAACATGCAAGTAGTGTTGCTTTCGTCAACGAAAATTATGACTAAATATGGTCGTCAACGAACCTTTATCACATGACGAAAACGAGACGAAACGAAACGAAAATGCTGGTCATGTGACGATGACTATAACAAAATGTATAATGCAATATCGTTTACGAATAAAAACGAGACTAAATGTGTTTTACAAAATAAAAACTATGCTAAAATGTCTCCTCATTTTCGGCGACGAAAACGAGACGAAACGAAATGTTATAACGTTAGATTGATGTGCGCATGCCCAGTAGCCAGAGCCTTATCCCTTCTAGCCTAAACCACAGGCGACGTCACTTTCTCAAGCCACACTCGAGGCTACAAACAAAGTTAGGTTTGACACAGAGAAAGGTTCGTCTTTGGGAGAAAAAGAAGAAACGACTCATACATTTTTTCATACTTTCTAGTAGTGATGGGAAAATTAAGCTTTCCAGCACCAAAGCGTTCCCCTCAACTGGATCTAAAAAGCTTCATTACTCGAAGCTTTTCAACACGTTGCACACTAATGACATCTTGTGGTCAAAGGTGGAAAAAGTTTCTTTTGCGTCCCAGATGTCAAAGCGATTTTTGGACTGTTTCATAAAATGAATCAATGTGTGCTACAAAAACCATAAGAAATATTTTACTTACACAAATTAATTAATTGGTAAATAAACTTATAAAAGTACAAGCATGATTTGTGCAGCCATAGAGGATCAAATAAATTAAGGATATTGTTAAATTGACTAAGATTATTAGAAGTGCTTTTGAAGCGGGAATTACTAGAAAATGAACATGCACAAAACTACACGTACACATTTATTCGTATTATGATTTATTCTTAATAAAGAAGTGAATGACACTTGAATCCTGTGCAAGGGGTTCGTGTTATTTGAATCAGAATACGAAGCAGTCAGTATTTATTTTATTTCAATTTATGTGTGTGTGTACTTCTAACATGTTTGGTAGGTAAAATAAATGTTGTAATTTCAAATTAGAGCATCTTCCATGTCTGGAATGGATGTATTCTTGAGCTTATAAGGTAAGGTTGAAATGGGTTTGGCTAAAAGAAAACATTGTCTATACTTCTACTTATACTATTTTGACTGGGTTAAATAAAATTGCATTACTAAAAATAGACTAAAATACAATTTTCATTGACAAAAAATTGACTAAATGTCATCAGTTTTCGTCGACTAAAACTAGACTAAAATGTCATCAGTTTTCGTTGACTAAAACTAGACGAAAATAGTCATGGGTAATTCTGACTAAAATAAGACTAAAATGCTCAGACTTTTAGTCGACTAAAACTTGACTAGACTAAAAAGAATATGAACGTGACTAAAACTAATAAAAACTAAAATGACAGCTTCACACAAAGACTAGACTAAAACTAAAATTAAAATCGGCCGCCAAAAACAACACTACATGCAAGTAGTATTTTTTATTTTTTTGATACAATGTAAGTAGTACAAATATTCTTTTATATATTTATTTATTCAATATTTATTCATTTATTTAGATTTTTGACCAGTGGCTGTAACACACAAGTAGTATTTTATTTTTATTTTTTATTTGATACAATGTAATTAGTACATATACTTATTTCATTTATTTATTTATTTATTTATTTATTTATTTATTTTGTTCAGAGGCTGTAACATAAGAGTAGTACAGATACTAATTGTATTTTTTTTATTTTTCATTTTATTCATTTTTATTTTATTTTATACAATGTAAGTTCATGTTGACCAGTGGCTGTAACATAGAAGTAGTCCATATACTTATTTTATTTTATTTATTTATTTATTTATTTGTTTGTTTGTTTGTTTGTTTGTTTGTTTGTTTGTTTGTTTAAACGACGCTAATTTAATTTATTTATTTATTTAAATAATGTAAGTTCAGTGGCTGTAACATACAAGTAGTATTTTATTTTTTTATTTGATACAATGTAAGTAGTACAAATATTATTTTATTTATTTATTTATTTAACATTTATTTATTTATTTTGATTAATTTTTTTTTTTACAATGTAAGTTCATGGTGACCAGTGGCTGTAACACACAAGTAGTATTTTATTTTATTTTATTTTTTTATTTGATACAATGTAAGTAGCACATATACTTTTTTTATTTTTTTATTTTGTTCAGAGGCCCTAACATAAAAGTAGTACAAATACTAATTTATTGATTTATTTTAATTTTTTTTATACAATGTAAGTTCATGGTGACCAATGGCTATAACATAAGTAGTCTATATACTTATTTTATTTATTTATTTATTTTTATAAATTTTTTTTTTTTTAACAATGTAAGTTCATGGTGATCAGTGGCTGTAACATAAAAGTAGTATTTTATTTTATTTATTTTTTTATTTTATACAATTTAAGTTCATGGTGACAATTGGTGGAATTTTTATTTTATTTTATATAAATGTAAATACAATACAATGTAAATTTGTGGTGACTAGTGGCTGTAACATAAAAGTAGTGTTTTATTTTTTGATTTACTTATTTTATTTTATACAAAGTTTAAGTTCACCAGTATCTGTAACAGAAGTAGTGCATGTACTTTTTATTTTTTTTTATTTCAAGAAATGTTTCTTGAGCAGCAAATCAGCATATTAGAATGATTTCTGAAGTGAAGACTGGAGTAATGATAATAATTCAGTTTTGATCACAGGAATAAATGACATTTTAAGGTATATTCACATAGAAACAGTTATTTTAGGTTGCAATAATATTTTCATATTTTCTTTGTACTTTTTTTTTTTTTTTTACATTTGTTGCATGGAAAAAAGGCTGTCTTGTAAGAATCTCCTCATATCATAATATCATATGTTGTTTGAGCAGATGATGATATAATTGATGATATAAGGGTGAGCAAATGATGATATAATAGTCTTTATTGAACCATCCATTTGAGATAAAACATGCCTTGGAGATTTTTAAAGTAAAGGTTTAATGTATCTCGGGTTTCTTTTATTCCACTGCCGCGTCCCCGTGAGAAAATAGAGTACAAGCTAATGGAAGTAATTACTCTGCAATGCACTGTTTATAATGCCACAAATTTATAAGCTGTTTTATATGATCATGTGACCCGTGTTGAAATATCCAGCACATTAGGAACATAGCAGAGAGACCACAAACCAAAATATAATTCTGTTGCACCACAGCTAGAAATAGATTTCGGCATTTTCTGAAGAAAATGCGAGAACGGCCTTGCTTCATGGTGGTGGGGTTTGCACAAATACATTTTTTAATGCAATTTAAAAAATACATCTAATTTTATATACAGTACAATTCAAAAGTTGGGTCTTTTTTTTTAAAGAAATTAATAATTGTATTCATCAAAGATGCATTAAATTGATTAAAAGTGACAGTAAAGACATTTATAATGTTACAAACATACTTTCAAAACATAAAAATAAAAATAAAAACTTTCATGTTCCACAAAAGAAAAACATGCAGATTAGTGTTGTTTTTGTTAACTAATTAAAAATAATTTTGATAACTGAAATAAAGGTGAAATAAAAAATATTAAATGGAAAATTTGAAAATTAGATTTATTTTAGACTTGAAAATTAAAATATGTTGTAAAAAAAAAGAGTCTAATATTAATAAAACTAAAACTGATATATAAATAAATTAAAGCTAAATAAATAGAAGAGAAAAAAAATAACAAAAACAAAATTTAATTTGAAATTATAAATGTTTAGCTGGCTATACTAAAGTACTAAAATGAATCAAACTAAAAGTCAAATAGAAATAAATTAAAGTTTAATATATATAATCGAAAAATGTAAATATTACAAAAACAAATAGACTTACAAGTTGTAATTGAAAATCAGAAAGTACTAAATTAAATGAATTAAATAAAAATGAAATACAATTAAATAAAAATTAAGCTAAATATAGTAAAACTGAAAAATAAATGACCTAAATTGAAAATTAACAAATTAAAGAAACCTAAATTGAAAATTAAAAATAACAAAATAAAATAAAATAAAGGCTAAATATAATACAACTGAAAAATAAAGTAATATTAGATTAAACAACTTAAATTGTAAATGAGAAATAACATAAGTAGTGTTTTATTATTTTACTTATTTAATTTTATTTTATACAAAGTTCAAGTTCACCAGTATCTGTAACATAGAAGTAGTACATATACTTTTACTTTATTTTAAGAAATGTTATGTTATGCTATGAATATTAAAATAACTAAAACTTAAATTGTAAATGAGAAATTTAAATGAAATTACATTAAAGTGTAGATAAATATAAATATAATAGAACCAAAAAATAAATTGATGTTAGATTTTAAAAAACTTAATTGAAAAATTAAAAAAATACCAAAATTAAAATAAATTAATTTAATTTAATTTAAAATAAAGCTAAATATAATAAACCGAAAAAAAAGAAATAAATATTAAATGAAAAAAAAACTTAATTAAAAATTCGATATAACGCAATTAAATTAAAATAAAATAAAGCTAAATATAATAGAACTGAAAAATGCATGAATATTAGATTTTACAAAACTTTATTGAAAATTAGAAATACAAAATTAAATTAAATTGAAATTAAATCAAATTAAATTAAAAAAGCTAAATATAATAGAACCGAAAAATAAACTAAATAAAAATAAAGCTAAATAAATTCGAACCAAAAAATAAATTAATAACAAAATTAAATTAAATTAAATAAAAATAAAAATAAATATAATAGATCTGAAAAATAAATGCATATTGGATTAAATAAAAACTTAATTGAAAATTAGAAATAAGAAAATTAAATTAAATTACATTAAAATAAAATAAAATAAAATAAAAATCAAGCTAAATATAATAGAACCAAAAAATAAATAAATATTAGATAAAAAAAAAAATTGAAAATTAAAAATAACTAAATTAAATTAAATTAAATTAAAAATAAATATAATAGGACCAAAAAAAATAAATGAATATTAGATTTAAAAAAGTAATTGAAAATTAGAAAAAAATAAATTAAATAAAAATAAAGCTAAATATAATACAACCAAAAAATAAATTTGAAATAAAAGGAATAAAATAAAATAATAACATAAAATAAAATAAAGTACTAACATTAAATAAATCTGAAATAACAATAAAAAGCTAAATAAAAAATATTAAATAAAACTAATCAAATGGAAAAAAAACAGTTATTTTAAATATTAATAAATGTTAATAAATACTTCAATAATTTAAAATAATAAACACCACATATTCACATAGAAAGCAGCTATTTTAAACAGTAATATTTTACAATTTGACAGTTTTTACTGTATTTTTAATCAGATAAATGCAGTCTTGGTTTCAAGTTTCAGAATGAGATATTTTACAAGCAAAACTCCTGTTTTCAGTCTTTATCTGCTGCGTGCATCAGTGGTTTTGTTGTGTGGTTTTTGTTGAAGGTGTTCTTCAAGGTGACTGTAGGAATGAGCTGGTGTTCGGCGGACGGCGGCGATCGGGACGTTCTGATGACGGTCAGGCCGGTGGGGTTTAACGAGTCGGTCAGCGTACGGATCCGTCAGATCTGTGGGTGTAGCTGCACAGAGACGGGCCGCTGTCATGATGACGATCCCTCGGCCTGTCCCGCCGAGACGGACGCCTGTAGAGCGGACAGAAGCGGAGCCGTCTGCAGCGGGAGAGGAGTCTGTAAATGCGGGACGTGTGTGTGCGACTCCAGCAGATTGGGAAACATCTACGGGAAGTTCTGCGAGATGGACGACTTTTCCTGTCCGTATGTGAAGGGCCTGGTGTGTGGAGGTAAGTTTACTGTCTGAACTGGGAGTGACCAACTAAAAAAATAATAATAATAAATGTGTGTAAATGTGGGTAGGTTTTTGTTTTTGTTTTTAAATATATTATAAAAATATCTGGAAAAATATATGAAACAAATTAATAATAAATTTGTAATGTATTAAAGTATTTTTTAAAATTAGGTATTTTAATATATTACTGCATCAAATATTAATATTTAGAATTTTGAAAGAGTGAAATACTCATAAATAATAAGTTTTATAATAAAACTTGTTAAATATATATATTTTTCTATGTGTTAAATACTCATTTGACGAGTAAAATAATAAATTGTAAATTTAAGATTTATAGTAATCTTTTTAAATGTATTTTTTTATTTTTCTATAATGTGTATATGTGGATATATAGTTGTTATTAATAATTAAATATTAAATTATAATAAACTAATTAAGTTATTGATAATTTTTACATTATGTATTTTAATAATAAATATTAAATATCAGTATGTGGAATTAAAAAAATTTTAAATTAATTTGATATTAAGTTAAAATATAAAATTGTAAATATAATATGTTTTAGAATTACTTTTTTTTTTTTCAAAAATATGTATAATGTATATATAATTAATAAAATAATATAATTTAATGTTTTTTTATGTAGTTCAATATATAATTACATTAAATATTAAAATGTGGAATTTTAAAAAATAATGGTAAATATTTATTTGATATTATTAGGTTACAATATAAAATTGTAATCATAATAAGATTTAAATTTAATTTTTTTAAATTTCTAAAATATGTATAATGTATAGACATTAATAAAATTATATCATTTAGAATTCTGTAGTTTTTTATGTATTTTAATATATAATTATATTAAATAAATTATAATTATTTAAAATTATATGTTTTTTCTAAAATAAGTATAATGTAGATATATATATATAATTAATAAAATAATTTAGAATTCAATAGTTTTTTATGTATTTTATTATATAATTACATTAAATATTAATAAGTGAAATAAAAAAAGTGAAATATTCAGTTGATATTATTAGGTTAAAATCTAAATATAAATTTATTTTCTAAAATATGTACAATGTTTATATAATTGATTTTTTAAAAATAATTTAAATATCTTTTTTTCTAAAATATGTATCATTTTTACATATTTAAGTATTTTAATATATTAAATATTAATATTTGGAATTTAAAAAAATGTGAAATTCATTAGATGTTTTGATAAAATTGTAAATATAATAAAACATTTTTGATCAAATATAAAGTTGTAAATATAATTAAAGTTATAATATAAACTTTTGAAATGTATTGTCATTTGTGTGTGCATGGATAAATATTCTTTTTTTAATTTTATATATTAAATTTGACAACTACATTTGGAATTTAAAAAGATTTTCTATATTGAATAATTTGATCATTTCCATTTTGGCTGAAATATAACATTGTTAATATAATAGTTGTAAATGTAAATTTGTTTTAATTGTATTTTTTATGGTAAATATATATTAAATGATCATTCCGTAATATCTATCAGCTTACAAATAAAAAGTACTCATTTTATTATAAATAATGTGTATTGCTTTAAATAACAGAGAAATGTCTCGCATGGACACATTTCTATAAATGCATGTGTTTTTGTTTTCTTTTTCCCGTTTCAGGACACGGCCGGTGTGTTTCAGGTGAATGTGTGTGTCTTCCTGGCTGGACGGGCGAGGCCTGCGACTGTCCCGTCTCCACCGAGAGCTGCGTGTCAGACGACGGCTTGATCTGCAGTGGCTGGGGGAAGTGTGTGTGCGGCAAGTGCGTGTGTGACGACAGCCGGCGATCTGGAGCCTTCTGTGAGAAATGCCCCATCTGCTACAACTCCTGTCAATCACACTGGTAACCGCGCTCACTGATTGGCTAGAACAGCTGTCAATCACACATTTAAAAACTCACTGAAGAGCAAGGGAGTTTTTATACCTTTCTAAAGGGGCGTCACACTAGACTTTGCCTTCTATTCACTTTCATTCATGCGCATGTAAACGCGGCAATGCAAGCGAAAATGTTTTGTCCTCCGGCGCATACCAAACTTAAACTCGGACCTGTGAATTTATAAAGCAAAAACACATTTGACTGATAGAGGAGTAGATCAAATTTATTTATTTATTATTTTAAATGCTTTTTTTTAAATTGATAATTAATGCATAAATAATTATATAAATATAAATTATTATAATTACATTTGCTAAATAGTTTTAATCTACTTAAATTAATTTAATAATAATTTTAATATCACATTTTATTTAAAACAGACCCTGGAGAATGATATCATATCCTGTTGCCCATATTTTTTGTATAAAATAATTGTTCATACTACATTTTGTGTGACTGACACTTTAGGTTATGTTCTGAATGGAAAACAAGTATACTGCATACTGCACAGTATATACTGTATGATATTTTTAGCATAATTCCTAAATTATTTTTCATACTTCAATTTTGCATACTTCAAGTATACACTTAAGTATGCAACACTTTTGCATTAAAAAATACAAGCACACTGCTTACTGCATACTGCATAGTATATACTATATAGTAGTTTTAAAAGTTGGAGGCACATATTTAAAGCATACAATATTTTTTTAAATAATCAATTTTGCATACTTAAAGAAAGCCCAGTGCTTACTGCATACTCAATGGTATATACTGTATGATATTTGTATCATAATTCCAGTGTAGAAATTATTTTGCATACTTGCTACTTAAAGTATACACCTAAAGTATGCAATACTTTTGCATTAAAAAATACAAGCACACTGCTTACTGCATACTGCATAGTATATGCTATATAGTAGTTTTAAAAGTTGGAGGCACATATTTAAAGCATACAATATTTTTTTAAATAATCAATTTTGCATACTTAAAGAAAGCCCAGTGCTTACTGCATACTCAATGGTATATACTGTATGA
Source organism: Garra rufa (assembly GCF_049309525.1). Taxonomy (NCBI): domain Eukaryota; kingdom Metazoa; phylum Chordata; class Actinopteri; order Cypriniformes; family Cyprinidae; genus Garra; species Garra rufa. The sequence goes on from NC_133377.1 coordinate 41,509,341, forward strand.
TATTTGTATCATAATTCCAGTGTAGAAATTATTTTGCATACTTGCTACTTAAAGTATACACCTAAAGTATGCAATACTTTTGCATTAAAAAATACAAGCACACTGCTTACTGCATACTGCATAGTATATGCTATATAGTAGTTTTAAAAGTTGGAGGCACATATTTAAAGCATACAATATTTTTTTAAATAATCAATTTTGCATACTTAAAGAAAGCCCAGTGCTTACTGCATACTCAATGGTATATACTGTATGATATTTGTATCATAATTCCAGTGTAGAAATTATTTTGCATACTTGCTACTTAAAGTATACACCTAAAGCATGCAATACTTTTGCATTATTAAAATACAAGCACACTGCTTACTGCATAGTATATACTATATATTAGTTTGGAGGTGTGGAGTTGCAGGTGAAATCCTTAAAGCATAGAATATTTTTTTTAAATATACAATTTTGTATAAAGAAAGCCTAGTGCTTACTGACTTTTAGTATGTAAATAGTATGCAGTATTCAACAATGTAGTATGCTACACAGCCTCAGTACATTGCATGTGTAATTTCAATTCTGAAATATTTTGCATACTTAAAGTATACACTTATAGTATGCAATATTTTTGCATAATTAAAAAGTACAAGCATGCTGCATACTATATAGTAGTTTTAGGAGTTGGAGGTAAAACATACTTAAAGCATTTTTTTATATGCAATCAGTTTGCATACTTAAAGAAAGCCTAGTGCTTACTGCGTACTCCACAACAGTGTGTGCTATTTGTAAAAGTCATAAGAAAAAAAGTATGAAGTAGTATGCTGCACAGCTTCATTACATTGCTTACTTGCAATTTTGTATACTTAAAGTATACACTAAAAGTATGCAATACGTTTGCATAATTAAAAATACAAGCACACTGCTTTCTGAATAGTATATACTATGTAGTAGTTTAGGAGTTAGAGGTGAAACATACTTAAAGCATTTTTAAAAAATGCAATAATTTTGTATGCTTAAAGAAAGCCTTGTGCTTACTGCATACTGCATATACTGTGTGCAGGTTTTCAACAATGAAGTAGTATGCTACACAGCCTCATTACATTGCATGTGTCATTTCAGTTCTGAAATAATTTTGCATACTTGCAATTTGGCATACTTAAAGTATATACAGTGTAGTAGTTTTAAGAGTTGGAGGTGAAACATACTTTAAGCATACAATATTTTTTTAACTATACAATAATTTTACATGCTTAAAGAAGGCATACTGCTTACTGTATACTCCACAGCATATACTGTGTGCTATTTTTAAGAGTTGTAAGTAAAATAGTATACAGTATTCAACAATGAAGTAGTATGCTACACAGCCTCAATTACATTGCATGTGTCTTTTCAAATCTGAAATAGTTTTGCATACTTAAAGTATACACTTACAATATTTTTGAATAATTAAAAAATACAAGCACACTGCTTACTGCATACTGCATAGTATATTCTATATAGTAGTTTTAAGAGTTGGAGGTGACATTTAAAACATACAATATTTTATTTAAATATGCAATTTTGCATACTTGGAGCCTAGTGCTTACTGTGTACTCCATGGTATATACTGTTTGCCTTTTTTAAGAGTCGGAAGTATAAGAGTATAAAGTATTCAACAATTAATTAGTATGCTACACAGCCTCATTACATTGCATACTTGCAATTTTGCATGCTTAAAAGTTCTGAAGTAGTTTTGCATACTTTAAAAACAAGCATACTGCTTACTGCATACTCCACAACATATACCATGTGCTGTTTGTAAAAGTTGTAAGAAAAATGGTATGCAGTATTCAACAAAGAAGTAGTATGCTACACAGCCACATTACATTTCATACTTCATACTTTCGCATAATTAAAAATGCAAGCACACTGCTTACTGAATATTATATACTATATAGTAGTTTTAGGAGTTGGAGATGAAACACTTAAAGCATTTTTTTTTAATATGCAATAATTTTGCATACTGCTTACTGCATACTCCACAGCATATACTGTGCTTTTTTTAGTAGTTGTAAGTAAAATAGTATGCAGTATTTAACAGTATGCTACACATCCTCATTACATTGCATGTGCCATTTCAGTTCTTAAATAATTTTGCGTGCTTGCAATTTTGCATACTAAAAGTATACTCTTAAAGTATAGAATACTTTTGCATAATTAAAAAATAAACGCACACTGCAAACTGCATAGTGCATAGTATATACTATAAAGTAGTTTTAAGAGTTGGAGTTGAAACATACTTAAAGCAAACTATTTTTTAAAAATATACAATAATTTTGCTAACTTAAAGACATACTGCTTACTGCTTTCAACAATGAAGTAGTATACTACACAACCTCATTACACTGCATGTGTCCTTTCAGTTTTCAAATAATTTTGTATACTTGCAATACTTTCGTGAAATTAAACAATACAAGCTCTCTGCGTACTGCATACTGAATAGTATATACTATATAGTAGTTTTAAGAGTTGAAGGTGAAAGATACTTAAAGCATACAATATTTTTTTAAATATACAATTTTGCATGAAGAAAGCCTAATGCTTACTGACTTTTTTAAGAGTTGTAAATAGTATGCAGTGTTCAATAATGTAGTGTGCTACACAGCCTCATTACATTGCATGTGTCATTTCAATTCTAAAATACTTTTTGCATACTTAAAGTATGCATCATTTTTGCGTAATAAAAAAAAGCACACTGCTTACTGCATAATATATACTATATAGTAGTTTTAAGAGTTGGAGGTGGCACATATTTAAGCATACAATATTTTTTTTTAAATACAATTTTGCATACTTAAAGAAAGCCTAGTGCTTACTGCGTACTCAACAGTATATACCGTTTGCCTTTTTTAAGAGCAATTCCTATATCGGTATTACGAGCTTAAGGGGTTAATAATTTTAAGTTGAATCAACTCAAATATTTAAGTTGTCACTTAGTACAACTTAACATTTTAAGTTGACTAAACTTTTTTGAGTTGACTGAACTTAACATTTTAAGGCAGCCAGGTAACAAAATATGTTAAGTTGACTCAACAAATAGTTTTTTACAGTGTATATATAATATAAATAAAATGTGCTCTGTGATCAGGAGCTGTGTGAAATGTCACTTGTCTAACGGACTGGGATCAGACGTGTTCCAGCTCTGTAATCACAGCTGCTCTCCGTTGGTGGAGTATGTGGATGATATCACAGGTACCTACAGTGCTAAACTGCACCCAGCATCACATTAGAGACGTCCTGTGAGTGTTTGTTTGAGTCTGAATGAACTGTGGTGTTTTCCAGAGCTGGTCCGGGGGAAATACTGCCTGTATCCCAGCAGTGAGAAGTGTCAGTACCGCTTTCTCATGGACTTGGCTTCAGATCGGCCTCAGCTGCACATTAGTCGACATCCTGGTGAGGAAATGAATTCTTCTCTTCATCTTCTCTTCCTCCTCCTTCACCTCCCTTTTTTCGACCTCTGTTCGACAGCGCTGAAAAATGAGAAATTATGTTTTGCTTACAGAGAATAAAGCCTATTTTAGGACTGTTGTGACATTATTTTCAGCACATTTCAAAAAGATGTTTAGTTTTACGGGACTTTTTTCCTCATTAGATTCTTATTACTGTAACACAGTATGTTTTTATTTAACTTTTGATTATTACAATTTTATTTAATTTTAATTCAATTAAATGCAGTTCAACTACTCCTGCTGCTCTATGATAAATGAATACTTTACAGTTTTATGCTACTATAAAAATATATTACGGTCAGTATTTTCCACATTGCAGTAATGCAGTTTTATTTTTTTCTTCATATTTATTATTTGCTTTAAAAATATTTTTTCATTCATTTTATTTACTTTTTTTTATTCATTTATGTTTTATTTATGATTTGATTTTGTGGTGAATTGTAATCAATTGTAAGCTTTACAATGAATGTATTATTTAATTTATGTATTATTTATTTGATTTTTGTAGTGAATTGTATTTTTTTAAGTATTTTAAATCATTTTTATTTACATTTTATATTTTTATTTATTTGATTTGTAGTAAATTGTATTATATTATTTAATTTATATGTAATTTATTTATTTGTTTATGTATTTATTTGATTTTTGTGTTGAATTATAAGCTTTTTAACTTTTTTTTAGGTTTGTATTTGTTTATATTATACTTATTTGATTTTGTGGTGAATTGTAGTAAATTGTAAGCTTTATTACAATAAATGTTATATATATATATATATATATATATAATTTATTTATTTTTTTTTTTAATTATTATTTATTTTAGTTATTGTTTATTTTTAAATATTTTAAAATCCTTTTTATTTACATTTTATATTTTTATTTATTTTTTATTATTTATTTGATTTTGTGGTGAATTGTAGTGAATTGTAAGCTTTATTATATCAAATATATTAATTTATAATTAATTTATTTATTTGATTTTTGTGGTGAATTGTAAGCCTTTTCATTTTTTATTGTTTGTTTATTTTTAGATTTTTATTCATTTTTATTTACATTTAATTTTTTTGTTTAGTTATTCATTTTGAGGTGAATTGTAGGTTTTTTACTATTTATTATATAATATTTATTATATTTTTTATTTGTTTACATTTAATTTTATTATTTATATATTTATTTACTGATGTATTTGATTCTGTGGTGAATTATAGTAAATTATAAGCTTTATTACAATAAATAATTTTATTGATTTATTTATTTGATTTTTGCAGTGAATGGTAGGAATGTTTTTTTCTTCATTTTTAATATTTATCATTCATTTATGATTTATTTATTTTTTATATTTTGTTTGTTTATTCTTTTTGAGGTGAATTGTAAGAGTTTATTTATTTATTATTTGTTTGTTTATTTTTTTAAAATATTTTAAAATCATTTTTATTGTTTATTTTTATTTATCTATTCATTTAGATTTTGTGGCAAAATTTAGTAGTGCTAATTTCTTGAGCAGATCAGATTTGATGAGAAATGTTCATCTTGAAATCCATTTTGGTGGCAGACTTTGGCAAATCGAAGAAGTGTTTGAGACTTTGGAATATCTTCAGAAATACTTTCCTGGCGCCCTTTTTCAGGAGACCTCATTGCTATTTAAGAAGAACAGCAGAGATATTAAGCAGATGCATTTTTAGTGTATTTAAAAACTCTGCTTTCTCTGAAAATCTTGCATATGCTGGTTGAATTGTGTCAGGCAGATAAAGAGGTTCGGGAAAGGGTTTGTTTAGGACAAAAGAATCCAATAATTCATCCGTAAGCTAAACAGCAGCCAGATGTTTGTGCTGTGTGCGTTACGACATCAGCAGCAGCTGGAGGAGAGCAGCTCCCTCAGGCCTCGAGCCGATCGCTGAAGCGGTCAGCACACAAACCCAGCCTTCCTGTCCTCGATGGCTCGGATCCAGTTCGGTCCCAACACAAAGCATATGAAGTAGCATACTGACATTTAAGCAGGTTTCCATGGCGATCTGAAAGCAGCACACACACACACACACATAGACACACACATGGACACACACACACACACACACACACAAAGGCTCACGCTGTTTCTGTGCAGCGGTGAGGGGGCGTGGGGTGTGTCCCAAACGCCATTCGGATGAGTGGCTTTATACGAGAGAATGTGCAGGAGACCAAAACAACACCATTGAGATCTCCGTAATATCTCTGTTGCTTCGCCTTGACAGTAATGCGATTAAACCGAGAGACTGCTGCTTTATTAAGCCTCGTTCACACCACAGATAATTATAAACCTCTGGTGCTGCTCAAGTGGCGAGATAGATATATATATATATATATATATATATATATATATATATTGAGGTGAATTGTAAGGTTTTTCATTTATTTATTTTTTTATTCTTTTTTGTTTATTTTATTTATTTATTTGATTTATTACAATTCATTTATTATTTAACTTATACATTATTTGATTTTTTTTTTCATGATTTATTCATTTGTATTCATTTATTATTTTTTATTTTTTTCGGGATGATAAATCATTTTTATTTACATTTTATATTTTTATTTATTTATTTGATTTTTTATTATTATTTGTTATTTTATTCATTTTATTTACTTTTTATATTTGTGTTTATTTGCTTTATTAAAATAAATTTACAATACATTCATTATTTAACTTATACATAATTAGATTTTTGTGGTGAATTGTGCTGTTTTTTTTTGTTCATTTTTCCTGATGATTTGTTCATTTGTATTTATTTATTATTTATTTTTTTCAGTATGATTTTTTTATATATATATATTTTATATTTTGATTTATTTATTTGATTTTGTAATTGTAAGCTTTTTTATTATTATTTGTTATTTTTTCATCTTGAGGTGGAGTATTTATTTGTTAATTTGATTTTTGAGGTGAATTGTAAGGTTTTTCATTTATTTATTTTTTTATTCTTTTTTTGTTTATATTTGATTTATTACAATTCATTTATTATTTAACTTATACATTATTTGATTTTTTTCATGATTTATTCATTTGTATTCATTTATTATTTGTTTTTTGTTTTTTGTTTTCAGGATGATAAATCATTTTTATTTACATTTTATATTTTTATTTATTTATTTGATTTTGTATTATTATTTGTTATTTTATTCATTTTATTTACTTTTATATTTGTTTATTTGCTTTATTAAAATAAATTTACAATACATTCATTATTTAACTTATACATAATTTGATTTTTGTGGTGAATTGTGCTGTTTTTTTTTGTTCATTTTTCCTGATGATTTGTTCATTTGTATTTATTTATTTTTTTTTTCAGTATGATTTTTTTATATATATATTTTATATTTTGATTTATTTATTTGATTTTGTAATTGTAAGCTTTTTTATTATTATTTGTTATTTTTTCATCTTGAGGTGGAGTATTTATTTGTTAATTTGATTTTTGAGGTGAATTGTAAGGTTTTTCATTTATTTATTTTTTTATTCTTTTTTTGTTTATATTTGATTTATTACAATTCATTTATTATTTAACTTATACATTATTTGATTTTTTTCATGATTTATTCATTTGTATTCATTTATTATTTGTTTTTTGTTTTTTGTTTTCAGGATGATAAATCATTTTTATTTACATTTTATATTTTTATTTATTTATTTGATTTTTTATTATTATTTGTTATTTTATTTTATTTACTTTTTATATTTGTGTTTATTTGCTTTATTAAAAATAAATTTACAATACATTTATTATTTAACTTATACATAATTTGATTTTTGTGGTGAATTGTGCTGGGGGTTTTTTTGTTCATTTTTCATGATGATTTATTCATTTGTATTTATTTATTATTTGTTTATTTTTTTCAGTATGTATTTTTTTACATTTTATATTTTGATTTGTTTATTTGATTTTGTAATTGTAAGCTTTTTATTTTATTATTATTATTTGTTATTTTTTCATCTTGAGGTGGAGTATTTATTTGTTAATTTGATTTTTGAGGCGAATTGTAAGGTTTTTCATTTTTTTAATATTTTTTTAATTCATTTTACATTTTAGTCATTTTGTTGTGGTTTAGGTTTTTATTATACTGTTCAATAACTTTTGACTGGTATTGTATAATTAGTTTTTAATGGTTTTAGTAAATGCTA
>NC_133377.1:41517472-41533044 GCF_049309525.1 Garra rufa
TGAATGAATGAAAAAAATAAATAAACAAAAATGTAAGTAGTGGTGTTTATTTAATTTTATTGTTTTTTATAAGAAAACAAATGAATGAATAAATAAATAAACAAAACCTTATGAGTGTATATATAAGTATATAAGTGTTTTATTAATTTTTATTAAGTAATTGTATTTTATTTTAATGTATTTTGTTTTATTTTATTTTTTATATACAATAAAAGTTAATAGTTAACTGTCAATAAATAAATAACATATTAGTAGTAGTGTTTGTTTTACTTTTTTATTTTTTTACACTGAAACCAGTGGCTGTCAAAGCCAAAGAAAGCAACTCCAAAGTAGTACATATTATTATAATTATTATTATTTATTATTATTATTATTATTATTATTATTTTATTTTATTTTGTTTTTTTATTTATTTTATACAATAAAAGTTTGTGGTGTCCAGTTGCTGTCAATAAATAAATAAATACACACATGGATATAAGTACTAGGTTTTTTTGGTTTGTTTTATTTTATTTTATTGTTCCAAAGAAAGTAACATAAAAATAAACACTTTTTTTTTTTTTTTATTCCTATGATGCTGTACAAGAAATTCCACCAATTGGAGCTCAGCAAGTAACACTGCAGATGACATAACTGAGTCTGTCTCAAAATGCTTAAATATTAAAAAACAACTTGAAATGAATAGTTTAATATCTCACCATCAGGTTTAATTCAGTCATGTGCAATGCTTTACAGGATTGTAGTTCTTTCCCTCATTAAAGCCGTCATGTCTTTTTATCCAATATCCAAATGCTTCTCTGCTTCAAATCAAAGTTTATTATTGTTGTGATTCTCCTCAGAGCCGGTTGGTTTGGTTCATGACTCATAACACTTTAACAAAGACATTTTTTAAATCCCTTTCTTTTTATAATAGGAAAATACTTCCAGAACCAGTGTGTCTAATGCACTCGATTACTGTAAACACATTTTTGCTGCATTGTTTCACAGTTTTATTTTTACAAATGCTTCGTCTTTTCCTCTGAACAGGATCTTCTGGACTTGATTCCTGGAAGTTACGTGGGCCGCCTGTTTCCCAAAGCATCTAATCTGAAAGATTTAGTGGTGCATGCCTACAAGGTAAACAGCTTTACTTTCTCTTTCAAAAAGGCTTTCTTCATCCACTCAAGGACAATTAGATTAGAAGTGCAGAAGGTCCCAAACATTTCAAAACGCTCGCTTTTAGTATTTAATGGGAAAAACAGCGGCTCTAGAGCCAGAATCTGTTCCGGCATGCGTTTGAGGACAGGAATAATCTCGTCTCAAGTACAACAATGCATTGTCCTCCATAAAATCCAGTGATCCCAGTGAACAGAAGCCTGCATTATAAACGGTCTCTGATTGCTGGGCCAAAAATGCTGCGAGGTCCAATCAGCGAGCCGCTATTTTTATCCCTGGCCTTTTCGCCGTGAACCTGCTTATACAAGAGCGATCATAGGTCGAGACAATGGGCTCTTTCTGAGCTGCTCTCCTTTTCTTCTTGCAGAAGCTGCTGTCGGATGTGGAGGTGCAGATCGGGGTGGAAGACGGCCAGGCTCAGCGCTTCCGGGTGAACGTTACTGCTTTCTGTCCCGACGGAGCCGCTGTTTCTGGAAACACTAAATGTTCCGGCGTTCGGCCCAAACAAACAGTACGAAAGCTTCTCCTTAAGATACGGCTGTTTTGCAGTACGGTGAACAGAGATGCTGCGTTTGATATGAAAAGTGCTCAGATTAAAAGACTAGCTCAGCCAAAAATAATATTTAGTCACCTGCGTGTTGCTCAGATCCGTATGATTTTAATTTTCTCTCATTTAAAAGGAGGTATTTTCATGTAATGGGAGTTCATGGTGAACAATGGCTGTCAAGAACAAAAAAGTAACATAAAAGTAGCATAGATCTTAATTTATGTTTATTTTTTCAACAATGTAAGTTTGTGGTGACCAGTGGTTGTAACATACAAATAGGATTTTTTTTTTTATTTGATACATTGTAAGTAGTACATATACTTATTTTATGTATTTTATTTATTTATTTATTTTTTTCAGAGGCTGTAATATAAAAGTAGTACAGATACTAATTGAAGTTTTTTTTATTTTTCATTTTTTTATTTTTTTTATTTTATTTTATACAATATAAGTTCATGTTGACCAGTGGCTGTAACATAGAAGTAGTCCATATACTTATTTGATTTGATTTGATTTATTTATTTTTTTGTTTGTTTGTTTGTTTAAACAATGCAAATTTAATTTAATTAATTAGTTAATTGATTTATTTAAACAATGTAAGTTCAGTGGCTGTAACATACAAGTAGTATTTTATTTTTTTATTTGATACAATGTAAGTAGTACAAATATTATCTTATTTATTTATTTAATATTTATTTATTTATTTAGATTTTTTTTTTTTAACAATGTAAGTTCATGACCAGTGGCTGTAACACACAAGTAGTATATTATTTTAATTTTTTTATTTGATACAATGTAAGTAGTACATATACTTATTTTATTTTATTTATTTATTTATTTATTTATTTATTTATTTTGTTCAGAGGCTGTAGCATAAAAGTAGTACAGATACTAATTGAATTTTTTTTTTCATTCATTTATTTATTTATTTATTTATTTATTTATTTATTTTTTTTTTAATACAATGTAAGTTCATGTTGACCAGTGGCTGTAACATAGAAGTAGTCCATATACTTATTTGATTTTATTTATTTATTTGTTTATTTGTTTGTTTGTTTGTTTGTTTGTTTAAACAACGCAAATTTAATTCATTAATTAATTTATTTATTTAAACAATGTAAGTTCAGTGGCTGTAACATACAAGTAGTATTTTTTTTTTGATACAATGTAAGTAGTACAAATATTCTTTTATATATTTATTTATTCAATATTTATTCATTTATTTAGATTTTTTTTTAACAATGTAAGTTCATGGTGACCAGTGGCTGTAACACACAAGTAGTATTTTATTTTTATTTTTTATTTGATACAATGTAAGTAGTACATATACTTATTTCATTTATTTATTTATTTATTTATTTATTTATTTTGTTCAGAGGCTGTAACATAAAAGGAGTACAGATACTAATTGTATTTTATTTTTATTTTTCATTTTATTAACTTTTTTATTTTTTTGTTTTATTTTATACAATGTAAGTTCATGTTGACCAGTGGCTGTAACATAGTAGTAGTCCATATACTTATTTTATTTTATTTATTTATTTATTTATTTGTTTGTTTGTTTGTTTAAACGACGCAAATATAATTTAATTAATTTATTTATTTATTTAAACAATGTAAGTTCAGTGGCTGTAACATACAAGTAGTATTTTATTTTATTTTATTTTTTTATTTGATACAATGTAAGTAGTACATATACTTTTATTTTATTTTATTTTATTTTTTTGTTCAGAGGCTGTAACATAAAAGTAGTACAAATATTAATTAATTTATTTATTTTAAATTTTTTTTATACAATGTAAGTTCATGGTGACCAATGGCTGTAACATAAAAGTAGTCCATATACTTATTTATTTATTTATTTATTTTTATTATTATTATTTTTTTAACAATGTAAGTTCATGGTGATCAGTGGCTGTAACATAAAAGTAGTCCATATACATATTTATTTATTTATTTATTTATTTTTATTATTATTATTTTTTTAACAATGTAAGTTCATGGTGATCAGTGGCTGTAACATAAAAGTAGTATTTTATTTTATTTATTTCTTTATTTTATACAATTTAAGTTCATGGTGACAATTGGTGGAATTTTTTTTATATATATATATATTTATATATTTTATTTTATATATATATATATATATATATATATATATATATATATAAATGTAAATACAATACAATGTAAATTTGTGGTGACTAGTGGCTGTAACATAAAAGTAGTGTTTTATTTTTTGATTTACTTATTTTATTTTATACAAAGTTTAAGTTCACCAGTATCTGTAACAGAAGTAGTACATGTACTTTTTATTTTTTTTTATTTCAAGAAATGTTTCTTGAGCAGCAAATCAGCATATTAGAATGATTTCTGAAGTGAAGACTGGAGTAATGATAATAATTCAGTTTTGATCACAGGAATAAATGACATTTTAAGGTATATTCACATAGAAACAGTTATTTTAGGTTGCAATAATATTTTCATATTTTCTTTGTACTTTTTTTTTTTTTTACATTTGTTGCATGGAAAAAAAGGCTGTCTTGTAAGCATCTCCTCATATCATAATATCATATGTTGTTTGAGCAGATGATGATATAATTGATGATATAAGGGTGAGCAAATGATGATATAATAGTCTTTATTGAACCATCCATTTGAGATAAAACATGCCTTGGAGATTTTTAAAGTAAAGGTTTAATGTATCTCGGGTTTCTTTTATTCCACTGCCGCGTCCCCGTGAGAAAATAGAGTACAAGCTAATGGAAGTAATTACTCTGCAATGCACTGTTTATAATGCCACAAATTTATAAGCTGTTTTATATGATCATGTGACCCGTGTTGAAATATCCAGCACATTAGGAACATAGCAGAGAGACCACAAACCAAAATATAATTCTGTTGCACCACAGCTAGAAATAGATTTCGGCATTTTCTGAAGAAAATGCGAGAACGGCCTTGCTTCATGGTGGTGGAGTTTGCACAAATACATTTTTTAATGCAATTTAAAAAATACATCTAATTTTATATACAGTACAATTCAAAAGTTGGGTCTTTTTTTAAAGAAATTAATAATTGTATTCATCAAAGATGCATTAAATTGATTAAAAGTGACAGTAAAGACATTTATAATGTTACAAACATACTTTCAAAACATTAAAAAAAAAAAAAAAAACTTTCATGTTCCACAAAAGAAAAACATGCAGATTAGTGTTGTTTTTGTTAACTAATTAAAAATAATTTTGGTAACTGAAATAAAGGTGAAATAAAAATTTTAAATGGAAAATTTGAAAATTATTATTATTATTTTTTTTTATTATTTATTTTAGACTTGAAAATTAAAATATGTTGTAAAAAAAAGAGTCTAATATTAATAAAACTAAAACTGATATATAAATAAATTAAAGCTAAATAAATAGAAGAGAAAAAAAATAACAAAAACAAAATTTAATTTGAAATTATAAATGTTTAGCTGGCTATACTAAAGTACTAAAATAAATCAAACTAAAAGTCAAATAGAAATAAATTAAAGTTTAATAAATTTAATCGAAAAATGTAAATATTACAAAAACAAATAGACTTACAAATTGTAATTGAAAATCAGAAAGTGCTAAATTAAATGAATTAAATAAAAATGAAATACAATTAAATAAAAATTAAGCTAAATATAGTAAAACTGAAAAATAAATGACCTAAATTGAAAATTAACAAATTAAAGAAACCTAAATTGAAAATTAAAAATAACAAAATAAAATAAAAATAAAGGCTAAATATAATAGAACTGAAAAATAAAGTAATATTAGATTAAACAACTTAAATTGTAAATGAGAAATAACATAAAAGTAGTGTTTTATTATTTTACTTACTTAATTTAATTTTATACAAAGTTCAAGTTCACCAGTATCTGTAACATAGAAGTAGTACATATACTTTCACTTTATTTTAAGAAATGTTATGTTATGCTATGAATATTAAAATAAAAAAAACTTAAATTGTAAATGAGAAATTTAAATGAAATTAAATTAAAGTATAGATAAATATAAATATAATAGAACCAAAAAATATATTGATATTAGATTTAAAAAAAAAACTTAATTGAAAATTTTAAAAAATACCAAAATTAAAATAAATTTATTTAATTTAATTTAATTTAAAATAAAGCTAAATATAATAAACCGAAAAAAAAGAAATAAATATTAAATGAAAAAAAAACTTAATTAAAAATTCGATATAACGCAATTAAATTAAATGAAATTAAAATAAAATAAAGCTAAATATAATAGAACTGAAAAATGCATGAATATTAGATTTTACAAAACTTTATTGAAAATTAGAAATACAAAATTAAATTAAATTGAAATTAAATCAAATTAAATTAAAAAAGCTAAATATAATAGAACCGAAAAATAAACTAAATAAAAATAAAGCTAAATAAATTCGAACCAAAAAATAAATTAATATTAGATTTAAAAAAAAAACTTATCTGAAAATTAGAAATAACAAAATTAAATTAAATTAAATAAATATAAATATAAATATAATAGATCTGAAAAATAAATGCATATTGGATTAAATAAAAACTTAATTGAAAATTAGAAATAAGAAAATTAAATTAAATTACATTAAAATAAAATAAAATAAAATAAAAATCAAGCTAAATATAATAGAACCAAAAAATAAATAAATATTAGATAAAAAAAATAATTGAAAATTAAAAATAACTAAATTAAATTAAATTAAATTAAAAATAAATATAATAGGACCAAAAAAAATAAATGAATATTAGATTTAAAAAAGTAATTGAAAATTAGAAAAAAATAAATTAAATAAAAATAAAGCTAAATATAATACAACCAAAAAATAAATGAATATTAGATAAAAAAAAAAAAAACTTAATTGAAAATTTGAAATAAAAGGAATAAAATAAAATAATAACATAAAATAAAATAAAGTACTAACATTAAATAAATCTGAAATAACAATAAAAAGCTAAATAAAAAAATATTAAATAAAACTAATCAAATGGAAAAAAAACAGTTACAAAAAGTACAAATAAATGCTAATTTTAAATATTAATAAATGTTAATAAATACTTCAATAATTTAAAATAATAAACACCACATATTCACATAGAAAGCAGCTATTTTAAACAGTAATATTTTACAATTTGACAGTTTTTACTCTATTTTTAATCAGATAAATGCAGTCTTGGTTTCAAGTTTCAGAATGAGATATTTTACAAGCAAAACTCCTGTTTTCAGTCTTTATCTGCTGCGTGCATCAGTGGTTTTGTTGTGTGGTTTTTGTTGAAGGTGTTCTTCAAGGTGACTGTAGGAATGAGCTCGTGTTCGGCGGACGGCGGCGATCGGGACGTTCTGATGACGGTCAGGCCGGTGGGTTTTAACGAGTCGGTCAGCGTACGGATCCGTCAGATCTGTGGGTGTAGCTGCACAGAGACGGGCCGCTGTCTTGATGACGATCCCTCGGCCTGTCCCGCCGAGACGGACGCCTGTAGAGCGGACAGAAGCGGAGCCGTCTGCAGCGGGAGAGGAGTCTGTAAATGCGGGACGTGTGTGTGCGACTCCAGCAGATTGGGAAACATCTACGGGAAGCTCTGCGAGATGGACGACTTTTCCTGTCCGTATGTGAAGGGCCTGGTGTGTGGAGGTAAGTTTACTGTCTGAACTGGGAGTGACTAACTAAAAAAATAATAATAATAAATGTGTGTAAATGTGGGTAGGTTTTTGTTTTTAAATATATTATAAAAATATCTGGAAAAATATATGAAACAAATTAATAATAAATTTGTAATGTATTAAAGTATTTTTTAAAATTAGGTATTTTAATATATTACTGCATCAAATATTAATATTTAGAATTTTGACAGAGTGAAATACTCATAAATAATAAGTTTTATAATAAAACTTGTTAAATATATATATTTTTCTATGTGTTAAATACTCATTTGACGAGTAAAATAATAAATTGGAAATTTAAGATTTATAGTAATCTTTTTAAATGTATTTTTTTTATTTTTCTATAATGTGTATATGTGGATATATAGTTGTTATTAATAATTAAATATTAAATTATAATAAACTAATTAAGTTATTGATAGTTTTTACATTATGTATTTTAATAATAAATATTAAATATCAGTATGTGGAATTAACATTTTTTTAAATTAATTTGATATTAAGTTAAAATATAAAATTGTAAATATAATATTCTTTATAATTACATTTTTTCTTAAAAATATGTATAATGTGTATATATAATTAATAAAATAATATAATTTTAAATGTAATGTTTTTTATGTAGTTCAATATATAATTACATTAAATATTAAAATGTTGAATTTTAAAAAATAATGGTAAATATTTATTTGATATTATTAGGTTAAAATATAAAATTGTAATCATAATAAGATTTAAATTTAATTTTTTTAAATTTCTAAAATATGTATAATGTATAGATATTAATAAAATTATATCATTTAGAATTCTGTAGTTTATGTATTTTAATATATAATTATATTAAATATTAAATAAATTATAATTATTTAAAATTATATGTTTTTTCTAAAATAAGTATAATGTAGATATATATATAATTAATAAAATAATTTAGAATTCAATAGTTTTTTATGTATTTTATTATATAATTACATTAAATATTAATAAGTGAAATAAAAAAAGTGAAATATTCAGTTAATATTATTAGGTTAAAATATAAATATAAATTTATTTTCGAAAATATGTACAATGTTTATATAATTGATTTTTTTTAAATAATTTTAATATCTTTTTTTCTAAAATATGTATCATTTTTACATATTTAAGTATTTTAATATATTAAATATTAATATTTGGAATTAAAAAAATTTGTAATTCATTAGATTTTTTTATAAAATTGTAAATATAATAAAACATTTTTGATCAAATATAAAGTTGTAAATATAATTAAACTTATAATATAAACTTTTGAAATGTATTGTCATTTGTGTGTGCATGTATAAATATTCTTTTTTTAGTTTTATATATTACATTTGACTATTACATTTGGAATTTTAAAAGATTTTCTATATTAAATAATTTGATAATTTCCATTTTGGCTAAAATATAACATTGTTAATATAATAGTTGTAAATGTAAATTTGTTTTAATTGCATTTCTTATGGTAAATATATATTTAAATGATCATTCCGTAATATCTATCAGCTTACAAATAAAAAGTACTCATTTTATTATAAATAATGTGTATTGCTTTAAATAACAGAGAAATGTCTCGCATGGACACATTTCTATAAATGCATGTGTTTTTGTTTTCTTTTTCCCGTTTCAGGACACGGCCGGTGTGTTTCAGGTGAATGTGTGTGTCTTCCTGGCTGGACGGGCGAGGCCTGCGACTGTCCCGTCTCCACCGAGAGCTGCGTGTCAGACGACGGCTTGATCTGCAGCGGCTGGGGGAAGTGTGTGTGCGGCAAGTGCGTGTGTGACGACAGCCGGCGATCTGGAGCCTTCTGTGAGAAATGCCCCATCTGCTACAACTCCTGTCAATCACACTGGTAACCGCGCTCACTGATTGGCTAGAACAGCTGTCAATCACACATTTAAACACTCACTGAAGAGCAAGGGAGTTTTTATACCTTTCTAAAAGGGCGTCACACTAGACTTTGCCTTCTATTCACTTTCATTCATGCGCATGTAAACGCGGCAATGCAAGCGAAAATGTTTTGTCCTCCGGCGCATACCAAACTTAAACTCGGACCTGTGAATTTATAAAGCAAAAACACATTTGACTGATAGAGGAGTAGATCAAATTTATTTATTTATTATTTTAAATGCTTTTTTTAAATTGATAATTAATGCATAAATAATTATATAAATATAAATTATTATAATTACATTTGCTAAATAGTTTTAATCTACTTAAATTAATTTAATAATAATTTTAATATTACATTTTATTTAAAACAGACCCTGGAGAATGATATCATATCCTGTTGCCCATATTTTTTGTATAAAATAATTGTTCATACTACATTTTGTGTGACTGACACTTTAGGTTATGTTCTGAATGGAAAACAAGTATACTGCATACTGCACAGTATATACTGTATGATATTTTTAGCATAATTCATAAATTATTTTTCATACTTTCAATGTTGCATACTTCAAGTATACACTTAAGTATGCAACACTTTTGCATTAAAAAATACAAGCACACTGCTTACTGCATACTGCATAGTATATACTATATAGTAGTTTTAAAAGTTGGAGGCACATATTTAAAGCATACAATATTTTTTTAAATAATCAATTTTGCATACTTAAAGAAAGCCCAGTGCTTACTGCATACTCAACGGTATATACTGTATGATATTTGTATCATAATTCCAGTGTAGAAATTATTTTGCATACTTGCTACTTAAAGTATACACCTAAAGTATGCAATACTTTTGCATTATTAAAATACAAGCACACTGCTTACTGCATACTGCATAGTATATGCTATATAGTAGTTTTAAAAGTTGGAGGCACATATTTAAAGCATACAATATTTTTTTAAATAATCAATTTTGCATACTTAAAGAAAGCCCAGTGCTTACTGCATACTCAACGGTATATACTGTATGATATTTGTATCATAATTCCAGTGTAGAAATTATTTTGCATACTTGCTACTTAAAGTATACACCTAAAGTATGCAATACTTTTGCATTATTAAAATACAAGCACACTGCTTACTGCATACTGCATAGTATATACTATATAGTAGTTTTAAAAGTTGGAGGCACATATTTAAAGCATACAATATTTTTTTAAATAATCAATTTTGCATACTTAAAGAAAGCCCAGTGCTTACTGCATACTCAACGGTATATACTGTATGATATTTGTATCATAATTCCAGTGTAGAAATTATTTTGCATACTTGCTACTTAAAGTATACACCTAAAGTATGCAATACTTTTGCGTTATTAAAATACAAGCACACTGCTTACTGCATACTGCATAGTATATACTATATAGTAGTTTTAAAAGTTGGAGGCACATATTTAAAGCATACAATATTTTTTTTAAATAATCAATTTTGCATACTTAAAGAAAGCCCGGTGCTTACTGCATACTCAACGGTATATACTGTATGATATTTGTATCATAATTCCAGTGTAGAAATTATTTTGCATACTTGCTACTTAAAGTATACACCTAAAGTATGCAATACTTTTGCATTATTAAAATACAAGCACACTGCTTACTGCGTACTGCATAGTATATACTATATAGTAGTTTTAAAAGTTGGAGGCACATATTTAAAGCATACAATATTTTTTTAAATAATCAATTTTGCATACTTAAAGAAAGCCCAGTGCTTACTGCATACTCAACGGTATATACTGTATGATATTTGTATCATAATTCCAGTGTAGAAATTATTTTGCATACTTGCTACTTAAAGTATACACCTAAAGTATGCAATACTTTTGCATTATTAAAATACAAGCACACTGCTTACTGCATACTGCATAGTATATACTATATAGTAGTTTTAAAAGTTGGAGGCACATATTTAAAGCATACAATATTTTTTTAAATAATCAATTTTGCATACTTAAAGAAAGCCCAGTGCTTACTGCATACTCAACGGTATATGCTGTATGATATTTGTATCATAATTCCAGTGTAGAAATTATTTTGCATACTTGCTACTTAAAGTATACACCTAAAGTATGCAATACTTTTGCATTATTAAAATACAAGCACACTGCTTACTGCATACTGCATAGTATATGCTATATAGTAGTTTTAAAAGTTGGAGGCACATATTTAAAGCATACAATATTTTTTTAAATAATCAATTTTGCATACTTAAAGAAAGCCCGGTGCTTACTGCATACTCAACGGTATATACTGTATGATATTTGTATCATAATTCCAGTGTAGAAATTATTTTGCATACTTGCTACTTAAAGTATACACCTAAAGTATGCAATACTTTTGCATTATTAAAATACAAGCACACTGCTTACTGCATACTGCATAGTATATACTATATAGTAGTTTTAAAAGTTGGAGGCACATATTTAAAGCATACAATATTTTTTTAAATAATCAATTTTGCATACTTAAAGAAAGCCCAGTGCTTACTGCATACTCAACGGTATATACTGTATGATATTTGTATCATAATTCCAGTGTAGAAATTATTTTGCATACTTGCTACTTAAAGTATACACCTAAAGTATGCAATACTTTTGCATTATTAAAATACAAGCACACTGCTTACTGCATAGTATATACTATATATTAGTTTGGAGGTGTGGAGTTGCAGGTGAAACCCTTAAAGCATAGAATATTTTTTTAAATATACAATTTTGTATAAAGAAAGCCTAGTGCTTACTGACTTTTAGTATGTAAATAGTATGCAGTATTCAACAATGTAGTATGCTACACAGCCTCAGTACATTGCATGTGTAATTTCAATTCTGAAATATTTTGCATACTTAAAGTATACACTTATAGTATGCAATATTTTTGCATAATTAAAAAGTACAAGCATGCTGCATACTATATAGTAGTTTTAGGAGTTGGAGGTAAAACATACTTAAAGCATTTTTTTATATGCAATCAGTTTGCATACTTAAAGAAAGCCTAGTGCTTACTGCGTACTCCATAACAGTGTGTGCTATTTGTAAAAGTCGTAAGAAAAAAGGTATGCAGTATTCAACAATGAAGTAGTATGCTGCACAGCTTCATTACATTGCTTACTTGCAATTTTGTATACTTAAAGTATACACTAAAAGTATGCAATACGTTTGCATAATTAAAAATACAAGCACACTGCTTTCTGAATAGTATATACTATGTAGTAGTTTAGGAGTTAGAGGTGAAACATAAAGCATTTTTAAAAAATGCAATAATTTTGTATGCTTAAAGAAAGCCTTGTGCTTACTGCATACTGCATATACTGTGTGCAGGTTTTCAACAATGAAGTAGTATGCTACACAGCCTCATTTCATTTCAGTTCTGAAATAATTTTGCATACTTGCAATTTGGCATACTTAAAGTATATACAGTGTAGTAGTTTTAAGAGTTGGAGGTGAAACATACTTTAAGCATACAATATTTTTTTAACTATACAATAATTTTACTTGCTTAAAGAAGGCATACTGCTTACTGTATACTCCACAGCATATACTGTGTGCTATTTTTAAGAGTTGTAAGTAAAATAGTATACAGTATTCAACAATGAAGTAGTATGCTACACAGCCTCATTACATTGCATGTGTCTTTTCAAATCTGAAATAGTTTTGCATACTTAAAGTATACACTTACAATATTTTTGAATAATTAAAAAATACAAGCACACTGCTTACTGCATACTGCATAGTATATTCTATATAGTAGTTTTAAGAGTTGGAGGTGACATTTAAAACATACAATATTTTATTTAAATATGCAATTTTGCATACTTAGAGCCTAGTGCTTACTGTGTACTCCATGGTATATACTGTTTGCCTTTTTTAAGAGTCGGAAGTATAAGAGTATAAAGTATTCAACAATTAATTAGTATGCTACACAGCCTCATTACATTGCATACTTGCAATTTTGCATGCTTAAAAGTTCTGAAGTAGTTTTGCATACTTTAAAAACAAGCATACTGCTTACTGCATACTCCACAACATATACCATGTGCTGTTTGTAAAAGTTGTAAGAAAAATGGTATGCAGTATTCAACAAAGAAGTAGTATGCTACACAGCCACATTACATTTCATACTTCATACTTTCGCATAATTAAAAATGCAAGCACACTGCTTACTGAATATTATATACTATATAGTAGTTTTAGGAGTTGGAGATGAAACACTTAAAGCATTTTTTTTTAATATGCAATAATTTTGCATACTGCTTACTGCATACTCCACAGCATATACTGTGCTTTTTTTAGTAGTTGTAAGTAAAATAGTATGCAGTATTTAACAGTATGCTACACATCCTCATTACATTGCATGTGCCATTTCAGTTCTTAAATAGTTTTGCGTGCTTGCAATTTTGCATACTAAGAGTATACTCTTAAAGTATAGAATACTTTTGCATAATTAAAAAATAAACGCACACTGCAAACTGCATAGTGCATAGTATATACTATGAAGTAGTTTTAAGAGTTGAAACATACTTAAAGCAAACAATTTTTTAAAATATACAATAATTTTGCTAACTTAAAGACATACTGCTTACTGCTTTCAACAATGAAGTAGTATACTACACAACCTCATTACACTGCATGTGTCCTTTCAGTTTTCAAATAATTTTGTATACTTGCAATACTTTTGCGAAATTAAACAATACAAGCTCTCTGCGTACTGCATACTGAATAGTATATACTATATAGTAGTTTTAAGAGTTGAAGGTTGAAGACACTTAAAGCATACAATATTTTTTTAAATATACAATTTTGCATGAAGAAAGCCTAATGCTTACTGACTTTTTTAAGAGTTGTAAATAGTATGCAGTGTTCAATAATGTAGTGTGCTACACAGCCTCATTACATTGCATGTGTCATTTCAATTCTAAAATACTTTTTGCATACTTAAAATATGCAATATTTTTGCGTAATTAAAAAAAAATTATACAAGCACACTGCTTACTGCATAATATGTACTATATGGTAGTTTTAAGAGTTGGAGGTGGCACATACTTAAGCATACAATATTTTTTTAAATATACAATTTTGCATACTTAAAGAAAGCCTAGTGCTTACTGCATACTCAACAGTATATACTGTTTGTCTTTTTTAAGAGCAATTCCTATATCGGTATTACGAGCTTAAGGGGTTAATAATTTTAAGTTGAATCAACTCAAATATTTAAGTTGTCACTTAGTACAACTTAACATTTTAAGTTGACTGAACTTAAAATTTTAAGGCAGCCAGGTAACAAAATATGTTAAGTTGACTCAACAAATAGTTTTTTTACAGTGTATATATAATATAAAAAAATTTAAAAAATAAATCTAAATACAAATGAGTAATGATGTGCTCTGTGATCAGGAGCTGTGTGAAGTGTCACTTGTCTAACGGACTGGGATCAGACGTGTTCCAGCTCTGTAATCACAGCTGCGCTCCATTGGTGGAGTATGTGGATGATATCACAGGTACCTACAGTGCTAAACTGCACCCAGCATCACATTAGAGACGTCCTGTGAGTGTTTGTTTGAGTCTGAATGAACTGTGGTGTTTTCCAGAGCTGGTCCGGGGGAAATACTGCCTGTATCCCAGCAGTGAGAAGTGTCAGTACCGCTTTCTCATGGACTTGGCTTCAGATCGGCCTCAGCTGCACATTAGTCGACATCCTGGTGAGGAAATGAATTCTTCTCTTCATCTTCTCTTCCTCCTCCTCCACCTCCCTTTTTTCGACCTCTGTTCGACAGCGCTGAAAAATGAGAAATTATGTTTTGCTTACAGAGAATAAAGCCTATTTTAGGACTGTTGTGACATTATTTCAAAAAGATGTTTAGTTTTACGGGACTTTTTTCCTCATTAGATTCTTATTACTGTAACACAGTATGTTTTTATTTAACTTTTGATTATTACAATTTTATTTAATTTTAATTCAATTAAATGCAGTTCAACTACTCCTGCTGCTCTATGATAAATGAATACTTTACAGTTTTATGCTACTATAAAAATATATTACGGTCAGTATTTTCCACATTGCAGTAATGCAGTTTTATTTTTTTCTTCCTATTTATTATTTGCTTTTAAAATATTTTTTCATTCATTTTTTTTTATTCATTTATGTTTTATTTATGATTTGATTTTGTGGTGAATTGTAATCAATTGTAAGCTTTACAATGAATGTAT